>NC_092458.1:98606562-98950312 GCF_047495875.1 Pithys albifrons albifrons | reverse complement strand
GCAGGCAAGCAAGTTATCCTGTATTGCGAAGCTGGAGTTACAGTTCCACTCAGGGACAACTTTAAAAACATAAGTCAAATCAGGCATAGAAGCACGCTTGTAAATGCTAACACTACCCTTCTGACTATGTCTGGGTACCACATTCTTACCTTAACAGCATGGTACAAGGATGGGTGTGAGTGTCACATTTTGTGGCAGGAAAGAAAGTGGAAAGGAGTTCAGCGATCTCCCCAGTATGCATATTGCCCCAGGCAGAGTTGCCAAAGTTGTAACCCAGTTTCACTATGGACGTCTATTATCACTTTCATCTACTCTGTTCACTCCCATTTGTCATTTGTCCACAAAAATAAAATAATCTCAAAATGAAACAGAATTTACTAATGATTGCCAGTGTTTATGGCATAAGAAAAAACTAAAATATAGTCTATTACAGCATTTTTGCACATCTAAATATCTTCCCTGTGCTCTCCAGTGCCATACCTTCTTCATTCTTGGTTTTGTTCCTTGCCAATTAACTATTAATTAAGCACTGGAGACTGATTATTAGTCTGTATCTGGACATAAAGGAAGTTGAAAACATTTATTTCCCCCCTAAAAAATTTCACCTTGTTACAGCTGCCTTCTAAGACAAGAAGATTCATTCATTGGGTTTTCCAGTCAAGATCTCTAATAAATGAATACAAACCACAAAAGAGTTCATCACTTTCATCAAAGCAGTTGTTTATGCCATCACAGCGCTGCAGCTGCTGGATGCACAAGCCAGTAGAACACTTGAAATATCCAGGTGGACATGCTGGATGTTAAAAAAAGGAAAAAAACCTTCAAAATTTTCTCTTCCAAAATATTGCCAGCTCATTTCAATTTACGTCACCAAGCTGTTACAAGAAATTATAAAGTTCATCTAAATTTAATACCTTGTATACATTTCCATCACTTAAACTAAATTCAAATGTTGAAAACTAGCATTTAAAAAGAGGAAAAAACATCCTTAAAGTTCCAATTCAGCTATTCCTGGAATATGTATCACAGACTCACTAGGGCTGGACCAAATCAGCCAGTGTTTTGTGGCACAACATGAGACCACTTAGAATGCCATCTTCTTTTAGCGGACAGTCTCACGTCAATAAGCAAAATTTGAAGCACTTCACAACTTTGGTAAGCAACCTGCATGGAACTGAAGTATTAACTACATAAATCCTGCCTTTTAAAATAAACATGAAACAAGTAATTGATTATTTGGTACTCTCTGTTCCTTACCTAGAAGTCTTTGTAGTAATAGAAACATTACAAACAAAATGTTGGGGTTGAAAACAAAAAAGAACAGCAGACTTCAATTGACTGCACCATGGTCATAGACATGAAACTTTAAGGACTGTGCAGAAGTAGAACAGATTGTATATGCAGGAAACCAGAGCATGCTGCACATGCCCGCAAATCTTAGGGATACAGCCTTGATGAGTTAGAAGAGGCTCTTTGTTTGCCCTCTATGTAGTAAGATTAAAAAAGAAAATTAGCTAAACCCCAACAGATAACTTTCTTAAGTCCTAGTGGATCAAAAAAAAAAAAAAGAAAGAAAAAAGCTGCTTGCCAGATCTGAAATGCAAAGTGGGGTTGAAAAGATAAAATCCATCTTACGCTGGCTGATGTTATAGCTGCCATACTCCACCAGAAGTGGTTTCTCAGAGACCTTCGAACTGCACTGAAGCTCAACATTGACAGCAGAACTTGTAATGTGGAAGACTGTTTGGTGATCAACATAGTGACCGCAGTACCTAAAAGTGTTCAGTGGAGTACTAGAGCAGTCTTCACATGAAAATTGCCTTACATACAATTTAAACATCAACAACACTGAAATTCAGCAATACAGTTGGCTGTGATATTTTAATTAAGAACCCAAACCTGAAGCAGTATCCAAATTCCTAAAAATGCCAGTCGTAATCCTTCGTAACCACACACACATAAGTACAAAGTTTTGCCAAAATGTCTAGAGGAACTAAGATGTAACAAATTTATCGAGACCAACATGGGTACTTTTGTCACCACTTCTGATATCTGTTTTCAAAGGATTTGGATTTTTGAGAAGACTCAAGTAAGTTTGGTGGGAGGGTAAATGCCAATGCAGGGGGAGAGCAAATTTAGCTTCTCTGATTTTGAGGTTTGCTCCCAAAGAACAGTGCAGAAAGAAATTGGCATAAAATTGGTCCAACTTCATTGAAGGCAGAGAGGAAAATATTCAGGGAAATTGAAAATATTCTTATGTAGTCACCAGCCAGCCCTTCTCCACCATTAACATTCTGGAAATTTACCTTGGAATATTGCACCTTCAAATAATTCGTCTTAAAAATAATCCCTTGGGTGCGCATTTACTTAAAGCTGCCATTTTGGGAAAGAAGTTCCTTGGACTTCAGCCTAGATGCCACCTGGTTCAGAGAAACCTACATTTTCCTTGATGCTATCATATATTTAATTCATCTGTTGCTAATGAATTTCTAATGTCCGTTTCTTCAAAGATGTTGCAACTAGCATTTAGATGTAACTCTGGATGGGTGGACACAAAAAGAAACCCCAAAACAAACAAAAAACCCCACAAAAAATATACAAACTAAACAAAGCAAACAAAAACACAAAAAACCAAAGACCAAAACAAAAACAAAGACTCTTTAAAAAGGAAATGGTTGCTGCATCATTATTTAAAAATTTGAGACAGTTTTAAATGCAGTAAACCAGTGAACATTGACAGCACAGGTTGTTCCACAAGCAGAAAGAAGGACCCTCTCTTCTGTTCAACAAATCACCTTAAAATACAGCGTTTATGAGAAAAACAGTTGGCTTTCAGATTCCTGAAAAAAAACCCAACAACAAAAATCAACAGTACTTATGAGTCTAAGCAGCTTTAAGAGCAGAAGAAGCTTAGCACTCTTTTAGCACTCTTGGCACACACACTTGCTTGACAGCAGTGTAAGGACATATGCTGCCTCTAGAATGAACACAAAGAATATGAAAATGGATTCTTGTATTGTTAAATGAACTAGTGCACTATTATGTAGAGACAAATCTTTCCCTTGTGTATTTTGGCCACATCAGACATTGCACCAGGACTAGTCTTCATCTCAGTGAATGTAGAGAAGTTGGTCAGTGATTTCCATGTGAATAGGTGCTGCCTCCATGGCTGGTGCATCCCACAGAAGTATGCTACAGGGAATGGACATGCTCATTCATATGTTTCCATGTATGCTTTATTTCACTCTACAAAAATGAAACATCCTGTTAACAGATCTTGGAGATTCTGTTCCAGCAATGCAAAAAACAAAAGAAGAAAACAATTCAAAAAAAGCGACATCCTGAATGCAGATGCAAAGAGTCCAGTTAATTTTACAGCTTTCTAGTTGTTATGGGTTTAGCTGATAGGCCTAAATTTAGGCTTTAAAGTTCACACCAGGCCTGGGATTGTCAGTTGACTTGAGCTGAGCTGGGCTAGCTAACAGCTGACTTCTTCTAGCCAATAATATTGTATTCCATACCATATTACGACATCATCTCAAGAGGGGTAAAATCCAGTATGTGGGAGTGGCTTCCTCAGTTGTATTATGGCTGAGGTACAGACAGGACATAGTGCAGCTCCTGTCTTGCTAGAGCAGGCCCTGCTGTTCCTGCTGCCGCTGCTTGCATTTTGTTTGAATTCAGGGAAGTAGAAACATTTTGTTGTTACTCTTTCTGTTTCTTGCTGGGTGTCTTTTAGAGTGCTTATAGATCCAGAGTAATAAACTTTGAATTAACTGGGGAGTGGGAGGTTATTTCTTGTTATAAATAACTTGTGTAAGTGTGTGTTATATTGTAGTTTTCTCTTAATTTTCTCTTTTCTGTATAAATACATATAGTTAGTTTCAGCATAAACCTAGTTTGGAGGGGTTTTTTCCTCTCCTTTTTCTCTTGGCTGGTTGGGGGTGAAGGAACACTTTTTCTCTGTACTTGTGCAGTTGGCATTTTGCCAGCTCAACCCAAGACACTAGTATAGAAAAATGAATTGTAAAAAATCTCCCCAAACCCCAACCAAACAAAAAAGCCAAAAAACCTCAAAACTCTGCCCCAAAACTCCCAAACCAAACAAGCAAACAAAGAACCAAACCCAATCCTACAAAAAGCCACAGCCAAAACACCAAGAAGAATGGAAGAAGAGTCACGGAATATTCCAGGTTGGAAAGAACCCACAAGGATCACCAAGTAAGTCTATTAAGCCAATGGCCCATGTAGGGATCAAATGCACAAACTTGGTGTTATTAGCACCATGCTATGCAATCTCAGCTATGCAATCTCAGAGTGAAGACTTCCTACCACAGGAAATCTAATTCTTACTTGTTTAAGTGTCTATCTCCAATGCTCCCAACCTAAAACAGCTTGTTTAAAGGGCATAGCAAAATGCCACCTAACCTTCTGATGCCCCTCAATTAGCCCATGGACATTTTTTGCTTTTCTCCTCCTGTCAATAACTTAGATATCTTCCCTCCAAACCTTAGCACCATTTAAAAAAATTTTCTAGTCTGCATTGCCCACTTGTCAGCCACATGAAAAAACACCATCTTGCCAGAAGCAGCGGATATCCCTTCCCATCTATGAAAGAGCTGAAACAGATACATTGAGGGAACCATCTCGTGTACACAGAGAGAAATGCCATATGCTCATGGGATTTGTAAAACAAAGCTACAGATCTTCAGGAGCCTTCTGGTGTTTTACTTGTCCTATCTCCAAGCCCAAGGCAAATGGAGGTTGCAAGGCACCGTCTGCAACTTTGTGCCATTGCTACATTGACTAATTAAGGGGATCCTATCCTCTCTGTTGAAGGAGGGAGTGGGATACTTTTTCAGGGTATGAGCAGATAATGAAAGACATGCATCCTGTCGCAGAAACAATGGGATGTTGCATCAACAGTTTCAAGAAAAATAAAGCACTGTCAATATCTGTGTTCACCTTAATCTCTAATGACCTTCTTAAAGAGATTAGATATTTCTGCCCCTGAGAATTTCAGCAAAAGCAGTTCATCAGCTGTATCTTCTTTGACTAGTGCAAAATTTGTATGTCCACTGGAAGAAAGACAAGAAAGAACTGCATGGTTGTGTTTGGTGTCTCTGTGTAGGTAAAGCTGGCCCTAGAAGTCTGAAGGAACCTTATCTGCACCATCTTCTTGGTAGCAGCCTTTACTGATACCAGTATTCTGAGGCTTCTTAACATTTTTTACCTAACAGAATATGCATCCTATAAGCTGCAATTGCATGAAGCTGAAAGGTGGGGGTACCCCCTGTTTGCTTAACCATAAAAATGGGTGGAAAAGAAAATAAAATATCATAAAGTTTCATGCTTTAAATGTTATTATTTTTCCTTGAGAAGTAAACATAGAACAGAAAATCAGCAATTCAAGACCCATATTTTCAGTGAAAAAGACACTTTCAAAGGAAAGTTTGTCTTGGTCTACAAAGTCATCAGCAACTTACAACAGAAATCAGGAGCATGTGTTCTTGTGCAGTACTTCAAAAGTAACCCTGAGTACACTTCTAAGGGTCATACTCTGACATTTGATACCATGAAATGTATAAGTGGTAAGTTTATAGAAAAACTTCTCTTTATAGATAGAGAGTCCTTACAATGTGAACCATTATAATTTTTTTCCTCCAGATTTTGCCTTTATTTGATATATCATCCATCCCACATATCCCAAATCAATCCAATTCTGTCACAAAAAGAACACTAAGCCCCTCCCCAAACACACCAAATGACTATACTTTTGACTGGTACTTTTGTGTATCCATCTAGTCCAGCAACCACTTTACAACAAGAGACAATTTTAGGAGCTTCAAACTGAATTTTCTCTATGTAATTACAATAAGGTATCAAAGAACAGAGAAAGTTTTCCTCCTCTTTGTAATTCTTTCAATTATGCTTAGAGGCCTAATTGACTTTGCTTAGTTTCAGTACTGAGTTCAGAACTCAGTTTCAAGAACAATCTTACTGAGGTTTCAATTCAAACAAAATTAAAAAAAAAAAACAAATTCCCATGTCCTAAATCTAACCTTGCCTCGTGATCCACCATTTGAAAGATAATCTAAAAATTAAGGAAGGAATGTCTGGACAATATGCTGGGAAAGTAGTGGTATCTTAACTAAAAAATAGCAGCAATATTTTAATTAAAAAAACACTTTAGAAATATAGTGCTACCTTGGAAGACATGCAGTTTCTCTTTCAAGTGCCAGTGACTGGAATGTGGAAGCACCTACTTTTCTATTTTCAACTGACTCATCGCAATAGCTTTCACCAAGAAGTTAATTAGATTCACTGTGCTCTTGAGCAATTATAGAATTAAGTAACACTTAAAAAGTTTGTAACAGACCTTGAACAACGACTCCAGAAACCTCAGAATTATTTTAGTGTTCACAGGACATCCATCTTTACCCAACACTTTCCATTTCTCTCTCCAGAGAGTACCAAAGGCTCTTGTTTTCATGGTTTTGATACTTCTCAATAGAGAGAGAGATATATGTATGTGTATATATATGTATATATGTAAAATAAAGATTCTGTTACATAATGAGCTAAAATGAAAGAATACTAGGACAACACATTATTTCTGTCTTTGTGAAAATTCTCTGAGTGAGCTGCAGTAGTAATGGGAATGTTTTCTTCTGCATGGATTATTAATGTAACAGTACCAAAATACTTACATGTGTTCATTAATTTTCCACCACCCTCGGTCACAGCCTTTAATATTCTTCTCACTGATGGTATAATTATAAAACTTCAGAGCTATACCAAGGCTCTTCTGTGGAGTCTGTCAGAAGCAAGAAAGGCAGTGCAAGCAGTCTTTTTCATTTTGTGGACACAGAACATAAAAGTCTCAGCAATTACAGAGCTTGGCAATGTCACTCTCTGGGAGCTCTGAGCCAGCTCAGCAACCAGCACTTGAGACACGTGCCAGCCATTCAGTCTTGAGTAAAATCAAAGGTTGGCACAGCCTCACCACAGCTGCAGGCTTTCTCCCCCTCTAGCCAATAGCCTTTCATCTTCAGAAAGCGACTGGCCAAAGAAAGCAGCATTTGCATCAAGATCAAAACACTCAAACACATCCAAATTTACTTGTGTAGCAACACAGAGCCCCAGTGGACTTTTAGACCTAAGATACTGCACAGAATAACTGTGTCATGTTATTTCTACCACAATACTGTAGTCTTCTGTTAGTACCTTCTCAGCCAAGCATTCTTTAGTATTTTATAAAACATTTTGAAGCCCAGCAATATCATGAGTGTTCATGATTAATTAGAAGTTACTTTATTACAAGTAACAGAACTTTTTTTGCAAGACAAGGCAATGTTCATTTTAAAACAAAGGCTGGTTCAGGGCAAAAATCCAGAAATGAAAATTTTTCTCCTTCTCTCTGACAGAAAACATAATTTGGCAAATGAGGGAGTTTTCATTGTTGAATGGCTGGAAAATTATACTGGTTTGAGCAATAAATCTTGGGGGTTGCCCATGTTAAGTGTCTTGAAACCTGTCCCTCGGAAGTCCAGAGTGAATTGAAGACCTTAAATTTAACAGAAAACAAAACAAAACAAAACATCTTATCATTCTAGAAAAGGAAGAAGCTATAGACATGGCTAGCTGGTCTTGATTTATATTGGTGGGATTTGATATGGGCAACCACTAGCTTAGCAAGCCATGAATAAAATAATCAGAAAGATGGGTAAATAGTTGACACCATCATACCCATTATCATATTCCTTAGAGAAGAAAACACTGAAGGGCAAGCCCTAAGTCAAAGATCGTATTTTAACAGCACTTAGAGAGAAATACTCATGTCGGAGAAAGCATGACAAAACCTTTTATAATTGATGCTAATTTCAGCAATTTGCATTCAGGAAAGTACTTGAAAACATGCAGAAGAGAGGACACCAAGTTAAAAAAAAAGTCTGTGGGATGTCTGAAGACAAACATATTAGGCATATGAGAAGATATCAGAAAAGTGGCAGTAATAACTAGGTTAGAGGAGTCTTTTGTACATAAGTTTCATCCAAATTTCTGAGTGTGGGAAGAAGGGAGTTAAAACCATCAAGTCTTCTATTTCCTGACATGAATTAATTCTCCAGGCTAAACATCAAAACTTATCTCAGCTCTTCACCTTTAAAATAGGATAGTTTAAGACCTATGGTCTCTTCCTTAAGAATGACTGCACAGAAAAAGTAAAAAACTGGTACAAAACACTTGAGCACATTTCTACAAAATGCCACACCTGTAAGGATGCAGGTCACTGCCTGCTCAGTTGCTTCTGCTTTACTTAAGATCCATATACCCACAACGCACAACAGTGCCAGAGAGAGAAAGATTCATGTTACCTGAAAGTTCCATGCACAAAGACATTTTGGAGGGTAATAGCTAGGGTAATAGGGACTTGTGATTCTTCCTTCATAGCCAATTTTCTCTTTTGTCACTATTGCTTTCCCACACCCTAGAGAAAGGGGGGGGGGGGGAAGAAAAAAGGAAAAAAAAAAGAAAAAAAGGGGCAAAATTTACTTTCAGTAGAGCTATTCAGTGGGCTAAAGCATCCAAATTTATCAGAAGTCTTTCATTGCAAAACAGAGCAGGTTAGGAGTTATATTTATTTGGGTTAAACTTGTAGAAAGAGACCCTTTGCAATGATGTACACAGAAGACATGGAATTTAAAAGTCCAGGGATGCTTGCTGGGCTCTGCAAGACCAGGAAAAATTATTGTGAAATTTTATATTGGTTATTTCACTGAAGGCAGTTTTGCAAACATGCATATCAATATGTCCACTTTGCAGTAATACACAATGATCTTTAATCTTAAAATGCAGCCAGTTAGAAGAGAAATGGACAAAGTACTAAACAAATCAGCCTCCTGGAAGTCAAAATTTCCTTTTATGGATTTTCAGAGTTAATTAAAAACAAAACAGAGAGAAACCAACAAAAAACACCTCAGATGGGAATTTAAACAAACAAAACCAAAAATTCCAACTCACCTAGCCCTGAATTTGAAGTTACTTAAGATGGAGATTTTATCACATGCTTTTATGATGGTGTTTTAATGCTTTATTACTGTCAATATGGAAAATATTCAGCATCTTTTTGAGCAACTTGAATTTCCTTGCATTGGATTGTGTTAGATTTTTCTTTTTGTGCTATAAGCATGATATTCCCTGTACTATTTGTCATTATGATCTAACAACTTTTTACAGATTAAACTAATAAAAAGCAAGTGATGGACTTCACACACAAACATAAGTGACTCCTTTGTGTTCATGAGGAGTCATGGACCGATAACAAATGCAGACAAAGCTACTGAAGTTCTATTTTCTGAGAGCAGTTTTTATTGCTGAACTTCCACATTCAACGTGATCCTGGAGTGCGAAGACAGGAGAGAGGACAGGGCTACACCTGAAATTACAGCTCCATCTACTGGCACATTGCAGTGCTCGCCAACTGAATTCAGGGCTGGTTTCAGCCTTTTACCTTCATATTTTACTTCACAGCTAGCATGCTCAGATTAAATTACTCAGGAGGAAGGGAGACACTCAGTAATGCAGAGAAGATGAAGAGAGACATGCATTTATAAAAAATGTACATGAAATACCGGACTCAGTTATCTGTAGTCAGAAACATGACAGCCTCTTCAGGATCAGAGACAGAAGCAATACAATTTCCAAACACAGAACAAACCTACTTTCTTGTGTAATGACCTCAAAATAGCCATGGAATTCCTTATGCTCCTTTACGTGTGCTGCCTTAAACATTACCAGCATGAGATTATTTGTGGACACAACTGACACCAATGAATCAGCTGGTTCACAAGCTCTGATGGGGAAGAAAGAAGAGTACATACATAAGCAATCAGCAAAAAGGCAAAAAGCCTAACACATTACTCTCATTCTATGAATAAGCTTTCCACTGGTTCAGATCTTACCTATTTCAAAGTCTAGTAAAATCTCCATATTCTTAAATGCAAAAGTACCACAAGGCCAGTTAGAAACTCCAATATTGGAAATGAAAGAAAGAGAAGAAAAGAAAGAAAGAAAGAAAGAAAGAAAGAAAGAAAGAAAGAAAGAAAGAAAGAAAGAAAGAAAGAAAGAAAGAAAGAAAGAAAGAAAGAAAGAAAGAAAGAAAGAAAGAAAGAAAGAAAGAAAGAAAGAAAGAAAGAAAGAAAGAAAGAAAGAAAGAAAGAAAGAAAGAAAGAAAGAAAGAAAGAAAGAAAGAAAGAAAGAAAGAAAGAAAGAAAGAAAGAAAGAAAGAAAGAAAGAAAGAAAGAAAGAAAGAAAGAAAGAAAGAAAGAAAGAAAGAAAGAAAGAAAGAAAGAAAGAAAGAAAGAAAGAAAGAAAGAAAGAAAGAAAGAAAGAAAGAAAGAAAGAAAGAAGAAACATGAAAACTAATGGTTTCCTCTAGGAGCCTTCACTCCAAATAAAAATGAATGAAACCAATATTAAAGAAAGAGTTGTAGAAAGAGAAAGCTTACTTTATTAAACCAATAGATTTATCCACTTGTGGAGTGGGTGTTGTGGTTTAAGCTAGGCCTAAATTTAGGCTTTAGTTTTCAGAGTAAGCCCTAGATAAGCAGCTGACTTGAGCTGGGTCAGGCTAGCTGACAGCTGACTTCTACTGGCCAATGGTATTCCATATTATATTCTGACATCATCTCAAATATAAAAGCAGCTGTAGTTCAGTTCAGTTCCTTCATGACTTCTCATCTGTGAAGGACATACTGTGCTGTCCCAGGAAGACCAGGCCCAGCACAGGCCCACCACCATGTTATCTTAGGGAAATAAGTTTGTTTTTAGTCTTTCTCTCTGCTTAGGTCTGTCCCTCAGAAGATTGAGTTCTCTATAGTGATTTGTAGATAGAATGGTGGGATTTGTATTTGATGGGAGTGGGGAGTTTTTTTTGTTATTTCTAACTTGTGTAAGTGTATGTTATATTATAGTTTTCTTTTAATTTTCTCTTTTCTGTATAAATATATATAATTAGTTTAAGTTTAAATCTTGGAGGTTTTTTTCTTTCTCCCTTTTCTTAGTCGGGGGGAGGGAGACTGACTCTGTATGGGGCAGTTGGCAGTTTGCCAGCTCAACCCAAGACAGTGGGAAAGACAAGAAGGTTGTTCTTCAAGTCAGAAATTAAGAACCTGAGCTAAACAACTAGTCTTATTAAAAAATGTTGCTTTCCATATGCCTATATGCATTACCTAGCAGACATCTTCACTCCTCTACAGATAGTAACATGTAAGTGAACACCATGAGGCTTATACACAGACTGATATGCCAGAGAAAAGGATTTCAGGTGTGAAAACACAAAGCTCTTCGTCTACTTCATGGAAATGCTGTCTTCTTCTTTTGGACTGACAGAGCCCTATGGAATTAGTTATCAGGAATTTCAAACAAAAAGTCCCTAAACAAGCACACTGGATCATTAAAAAGACAGAAGGAAAACAAAAAAAGTAATAATCCAGATCCCTCAACCCATCACAGCTTTAATTCTAGATTTTAATAACTTTCTAAACAAATAGAGCAGATAAAAAACCCACTGAAGTAGTGAGTGACAATAAATAAAATAAAATCATGAGACTTAGTTTTAGAACTTCAGTCTTTTAGAAGAAGAGTTTGCTTAAGGAAGGAAATTTTAACATTCACTTTCAGTAAACATCTGCTTCCTAATGAGAAACAGAAAATTCTACCCAGTAATGTTTGACTTTCTCATAATTCTGTAGATGGTGAAGATCAGTCCAGTTGAAGAATAAAGAAAAAATTGAAGAATATTTTACCATTTCTTTTATTAGCAATGTCAACTTTTCCACTTTTGTAAGAAACTTAAACTTACCAGGTGTTATGTAACACATGAAGATCAGAAAAATTGTAACAAAACAAAAACTATCAAAAATGCAGATGACAAGTCTTTAAGAAAAAAAGAAAAGAAAAGAAAAAGAAAACAATGCAAATGAATTCTCAATGACAATTTATACTCACCGGTACAGTATCTTTTCTTTGATTGGTATCAGAGAATCATAAATGGTTAGGGAGTCAGTGATGCAGTTATCTGCTTCAATCTGGAGCGATACTATTGAAAGGCGAATAAGATGGCCCACAGATGCAATAAGCTTAAAATAGCAGATCGTTCCCTCTGAGGCAGCTTGCATATCCAGAGGAAAGTGCTCATGTAAACGATCACCATACAGATCATACATACAATTTTTTCCTGTGAAAATGTCACATTTTCAACACAGGTCACACTCACTCCAAAATGCTTAAATCCACATGACATAAAAAAAAGAATCCTAAAACATATGTTAAAATAAAACAACATATGAAAGCATATGCCATGTAGAAAACAAAGTAATAACAAAAGTGGTTGGAGTTATAAGAGATCATCGAGTTCCAAATCCTCTGCCATGGAAGGGGGATACCTTCCACTTGATCATGTCGCTCAGCGCCCCTTCTAACCCAGCCTTGGACACTTCCAGGAATGGCCCATTTACAGCTTCTCTGGGCAGCTTGTTCCACTGCCTAACCACCTCCACAGTAAAGAATTTCTTCTTACCCTAAACCCAAACCTACTCTTTTCCTGCTTAAAGCCATTCCCACTTGTCCTTCTAAAGAGTCCCTCTCTCACTTCTGTGCCATTCACTGTTTACACCATAGTTACAAGTTTGCAGTCAAGGAAAAGTCTATTCATAAAAGTACAGAACATGGCCAACAGTGCTGTAATTCAGTCCTTGCAGTGTATTTACATGAAAGCAATGCCATTTTGTACAATCTGCATATAACAAAATTCTGCAGAATCTCTATTAGGATGAATTATGTAAATAATTGTTTGCTGGGAAACATTCATCTACTTTCAAGGCATAAATCAACTACTTGCCCCTACAGAGGTTTGGATATTTGTAATCAATAAAATAAAAGAAAAACCCTCCTGTATTATTCCAGGGGTTTTACTATTCAGATGTCAGGGTTCTCAGTGTTTTATCATGATACGACCTACAAGTGCTACCAATAAATTCAAGTTCACCAACTCCTTCAGTTTGGAAGAAATTCTAGGGCTTCTGTTGTTCAACACCCTGCTCAAAGCAGGGTCAGAATTAATTCAGATGAGGACTTTGTCCTGTCAAGTCTTGAAAAGTCTTGCAGCTTAGAAATGAAAGTGCGGCAAAACACAAATGATGCAACCTAGCCTACGTAACAAAAAATGTAAAATGATGTGTCATAGTTTAGATAAGGATAACCAGGAAATTATGCTACTTGCATACAATTTTCAAATTAAGCCGAAACAATTGTAACTTCAAGTCAAATACATTGAGATCTTTATTTCAATTCAGTATTGCAGCCCACAGTAAGCAAAAATCTTGGATATTTTTTTGATGTAGTTATTTCTAAAACTCTTAACACAGCTCTCTGAAAGGTGAGAGAGGGAAAATGCAAATTAGGGAGAATAAGATCCAGAGTAAATATTGGCATTAATTTCTGCCTTTTGAGGACACAAGTCTCTGAAATAGATACTATTATGGAACATCAATTAGAACCTTGTGAATGTTCCTACCAATTGTTGACTCAAATTATTTGTTGACCTTTTAACCAGCAGCTAATCAAGACAGGAAGTGGCAGACTTTGTCTGACTTCCACTTTTAATTTACAATATTGAAACTAATGTTATGAATATTTATGAGCAATCTGTTAGGGTCACATACCATTCAACTGAATTACCATTATAACTATTTCAAACTTTGACTGGGCCATTGTTCTTTCTTATTCCTTGCTCTTATCTCTTCCCAAAAACATTTTTAATAGACATTTGTGTTTATTTAGTCACCCTTAACAAAGCCAGCTTTGATCATAATCTCTAGAATTATGTGACTACCATTATTTCTACTAAGTAGTTAATAATGGGACAAGCTCACTGCGGGTACAGAGCAGGGCGCAGAGAATTTAGAGCTAGCTCTGAAACTACAAGTAATGCCAGCATGCGAGGTTGAAAACAAAGCTGGATAAAGTCTCTACCCAAGCAAACTCTGCATATACCAGGGCAATGCAAGTCACTTGCATCAGCTGAATCTCTACAAGTCTCTTCAATAAATCTGCACTACAGCGCTGTGCCTGAACCAATGACTAGGTGCATCTTCATACCCAAAGTAACTCCATTGCTGTCAAAATATAACTGGGCAATGCACATTCCTTGTGCTGCTGCATGACCACTTTCGCCTCTGCACCATATTCTGTAGTCCTAAGCAGATATGGCTAAAGGACTCCAACAAATGAAATTGCACCAGTATATGACTTTGTCGACTACTGTGGCCATTCATGTTGTTGTTCCCCAGCAACTTCATTGCATACCAGTTCTATGCTTCCAATAGATACCAGTTGACACCTTTGGGTGGCTACAGAAGATGTTGAGATTATGGCAGGACATCCTTTTCCATTTGTGTGAAAGTTACCAGGAGTCCCAAAAAAGCCTTGGCATCAATATTTGTGTTGCACTCTTCTCCTCAATTTCTTCTTTTTCAAGAACTGCACTTCAGAATAATTTGAAATACAAGCTTTGAATGTACTAATTCCTGAGCATTGGAATGCTGAACCAGGAAATGAAAGCACTCTGCAAGTAAACACCAATATGCAAAATTCTTTTGCATGTCATGAGATGTGATAAACATCAATATTGTTATGCTTTTCAGTTTAATCCAGGGAAGGATTTGAAAATCAGAGGATGCTGTAGGAAACTTGACTTGAGTTTTGAGAAATTATGGGCTGATAGCAATCTAAACACTGCAAACTATGGCCCAAGGTGTGTGACTTAAGGCCCACCTGTGGACCACACAATTAGGAAACCTTGATTTGGCTGCACTGGCAAAAGTTAGTTGTTGAATTCTAAGACAATATGCAAGCTAAAACACTGGAAGATAACAGAAGTGAAGATCACAATGTCAAAGGTTCAACAAAGAAAGATATGTGGGTGGGGAGTGTTACTTCAGGGAATTTTTCTCACTCTACCAGCATAAAGGTTTTGGGAGTTGAAGTGCCAGGACTGAGAACAAAGGAGTGGTTGATGACCCCAGATTCTGACTTAATGGTGGACTGAAGGCGAGAAACAGACTCCCAGCACCTGAGAGGGGGAGAGGCTTTTCCTGGGTGCTGACTTCACTTTGTTTTGGGCAGCTGCTTGGGAAAGCCACTGTTTGCTAAGCTGGTGAGAGCTCCTTCTGACTCTGCTCTTCGCCTTCCCCCCTCCATCTCTAGGCACCCTGAGTTTCAGAGAGAGAGAGGAGGGTCACAGCTGCTTAGGGACACACTGCAGACCTTTTTTTTTTCCTGAGGACTGACTTTGACTGCAAGGAGATTTCTGGGAATCACCACCACTCCTCAACTCCCAGTGTTTTCTTCTTTTGAACAAAGGACAAGAAGAGAGAGAGTCTGCTCTTCCACCATGGAGAAGGCTCCATCCTCCTCCATATGTCATACACTCCCCTTGTCTCTGCCTTGCTGAAAAAAGGCTGAGAATTCACCTTGCAGCCAGCTGAGGTGTGACACTGCCACTGTCCATAAACATAATTGCACCAGGAGGAAACTGCAGGTTTTTTTGGGGGTTGGTTTGTTTTTTGGGGTTTGTTTTTGGTGCTGAGAGAGTAGTCTGCTCTGGTCTGTTTATAATTGTATCTATATCTACATATATATATAGTAGTTAAGAACAATTATCCTTTTTATACACATTTTCTAATTAAAGGTTTGATTTGTTTTTGTTTTCTTTTTTTTTTTTTGTAATTTAATAAGGGGGGACGTGGATATTGAAGAGGAATACTCTCCTCTGGTCTTGATAAAAATTTCAGTTTCCCTCAAATTAAGGTGCACAAATAGAAGCACAACAAGTTAATGTCTCAGAAAAGAAAAATACAATCATAGGTATAAAGCTCTTAAAAAACCAAAACAGTGCAACTTCTCAAGATGAAGAGTCAGTCTGTGTCAAACAGCATGGGAGGTCAACACACTGAGCTGATTGACAACTTCTGCCCCAACAGAGACTTATCAGGTGTCTGCATCAAAAGGGATCAGCATACTATGACTTAGCCTAGTAGCACACTTTTTCTAGGTACCTACTCCACATATTACTGAAGGTAGATGTGCTGTAATTTTAAACTGATTGTAACATTTCTGCACACTGCCAAAGAGCCTTACTGGGAGGTTTACAATATGAATCAAGCAGGTATACAAGTAGTATCTCCCACAACCCTGGAAAAACTCAACTGCTTACACTAATTACTGTTAGGAAATTAATTCAGAAGAAAACCTCATCATTAACCTTGGAGAAAAGGGAATTAAGGAGGATAAAGGACGGACAAGCATTACTACTGTTCAGCATATTAAATATGTTACTGTCCACTTTAGAGCAAACAATACTTGCCTACCATGACACCAGGTTCATCTACAACATTTACCAGGCAGATTAAGGATAAATAGTTTCCATATCTATCATCTGCAAGACTCTTGGTCATTCTATAGCAAGTTGTGACTTAAATATTAAGGCTGAAATCAACCCTCTGAAATTAACACTCAACAGTGTCTTTGAGTCTAAGTCATGAACCAAAAACTTTGTTCTCCACCTCTTCATTGCCAGGAAACTGTCAAAATGGTGAATTACCTGTTCCTGTTGTTGACCAATAATCTGACCGAAGACCTGCTGCATAGAAAAAGAGCTGTGTAAGTCTTCTTGTTGGTCTTAAATCCAGAATTCAAGGTTTAATTGAATCACACCAGTCCTAACACTGAACACACAAACAGATATCTCAGTGAGGGGGAAGCTACCAAAGCCCCCTTCATTTCTGCAAATTCTGCAAGCAGCTTTGCAGGTACCATGTCCCCAGTCATCTAAGCACCTGAGGCAAGAAGAGACTGCATGTCAATTCAACAGTCATATTCAATTAAAGAACTAAGACAGAGGTGTCCAGAGGGTAATTTCCTCACCCTTGGCCACAAAGTCTTTCTCAGCTTTTGTTCCATCCTAAGTTCATTAAACTAAAAATCATAAAACATTTTGTAGCTAAACATGTTAAACAGATATTTGAATTGTTAATTTGTTCCTCAGGAATGCCACAAGAGTTGTCTAATGAATGGGCAGGTTTATAATCTGTTTTTTAATCTTTACTAAAAGGGTGACAAAAGTTTTGTTTTCAGTGGAGGGGATAAAGCTTCCATGTGGAAACCTGAACCCTTCATATTTTTATTTAAAGTCACAGACTGAGCTGCCTACAAGGTGATGCCAGTCTTAACTCCTGACTATGAACTTAAGCATTCCATGTACTGGAAGTTTTACAATGACTGTTTACAAGAATACTTTGTACCTGGATTTGATCTCAAATCTGGGGTTTATTTTCCTTCTTCCTTTTTTTTAAAAATTATAAATTTAGTATTAGAAGCCAAAAAAAGTAGGATGAAAATTTTAGTTTATTTATAGAATTTGCTAGTCCCAGGTAAAAATGTTTGCTTAATGAAGTGTTTCATCTAGGATATGGGTATGTGCTAATACTAACCACTCAGTACAATAGAGTCCATGTCGACTGCCAGGCCCTGAAGACTTCCCACTGAAGTCCGGTTAATGATACTTGTCTGGATGGAATCCTTTAAAATGGCAGCCACACAGGCCTCACACAGCATGTGGCCCTTTGCCTGTGGCACCACAAATACGATCCAGAAATGAATAAGAAGGCCTCCATTGTTGTTGTTACTGAAATAAAAAGGTCCTACAGATTATTATCATGTTGAAAGTTCTCTGGAGACTTTTAGCCCAAGTTTGTGAAGTACAAATTTAGAAGTGTATGGCTCATTTCCATCTTGCCTAGCTACATTAACACACTGAATGTATATTTTCCTCTTAACATGGTGCGAGGGGAAAAAAAGCCCCAAACACCAAAATATACTCTTCATATCCAGTTGGGAATCTTCAGTACATTGATTTCCTGAGGGCTCCTGACTTTTGAGATCTATGGAAATTACATCATCTACTTGAATTAGAGCTGAACTGTTTCCTAAAAATCAAAACACAAATTGTAAAACAGAAATAGTAGAATTATCATGTCTAGAAATGCAGAACTCTGTACTGATTTGTATTTCACCCTGTACTGTGTGCTGTGGTATATAAACAGTTTCTAGACTGCTTAGGTAACTCATTAGAGACCATGTATGGTAACCCTAATCTTTACCTTCTGGTGGGGATAAAAGTCTTTAAAGCAAATGTTCCCTAGAAACTCCTGTTCCTGAAGAGAAATTTTATTTGGTTCAAGAGGATGAGAATAACTAAACTTCTAATATTAATTGCAACAAAGTATTAGAGTAAGACTACTTTGTTGCAGTATATTATCCCCTTGTGTCAGTAGAAAACAGTTTTATAACAATAAATTTTAAATAAATTACTGACAAAATACGTGCAACTTAGCCAATAACATAGTTGCACTTTAACAGCATGTTTAAGTGGTTAAAATTCTGTGTGACCTATCAACCAAAATACCACTAATTCTCTTTAGAGACGCTGTTTCTCTTAATCCTTGATTATACTTCTGGCAGACAAAAAACTGCTTATATGACTATAGTTTGCCCTTAACTTTTGTTAAGTGAATTAGTATAGGCTATCAATGTGTTTTGCTATCAGTACCAGTACATAGCAAAGACATTAAATCATAACCACCAAAAAATAGGCTTCTCTTGGGGGCTCCTTACATTGTCTAATATCCAGCAGAAAGGTAATTACATTAACCGCAGTTTTACCTGACTTCTGAAACGGTGGACTGCTTATAAAATTTGGACAAAGAAGAGGTTGTGTAGACCAAGTTGATCTGAAAGTGAAAGTATAAAGATTTAGCATTTCTGAAAGTCAGTCCTACCTAGAAATGGTATATGTCTGGCCTTTTCTAGGCATATCCTATTTTCCACCAAGACTATGCAACATGCAAACATTCCCAGACAAACATCAGCCAAGATCAGCAGAGCAGAAGATGTGAAGAGACCAGCTGTTCAATGCATACATAACAAGTCCAATATTCCCAGGAAACATCAAATCTTCTGCCCATTGCCAGCTGAAGTGTGCAGCAATGTTTCTTCTAAATAAATGAGTTTTGGAAAAGGTGCACATTCTTTGCCCAGCAAATACCAGACACAGAGGGCTGCCCTATGCTGATGCTGAAACTTAGGGCAAAACTTCAAGAAATGTGCAGAGGCTTGTAACATTTTTTGTGTTGCTACTAAAGTATAATGAACAGCACATATAAGAGATTTCTCCACAGAATCAGAGAAAGACAGAGATAGGAGAGGGCCTCTGAAGATGATCTAGTCCAATCCCATTGCTCAAAGCAGGGTCAATTACATCTGGCTGCTCAGGGACATTTCCTGTTGAGTATCTCCAAGACTGGAGACTCCAGAGCCTCCCTGGAAAACTGCTTAAGTGTTAGATCACCCACACAGCTAAAATGCTCTTTTTCTCCGTTTATGTGGAATTTCTTGCATTTTGATTCAGTTTGTGTCTATATTCTTCATCAACAACTTGGTATTAATGTATTTTTTTCCAATACACAGTGCAAAACATGTGGAGAAGCAAAAACACTGCCTGTTTCATGCAGTGGGTTATTCTGAAGGCAGAGACTGCAAAAATCACATCAGTATTAATCCCTAACCTTTGATATTTGACACAGGAAGTTTAAACAATACTTTTGAGGGCCTAAATAAATGGGTGAAGCTCTATCTTTCTCCAGATTAAGCTACAAGGGATTTTATATATTACTGTCACTACAAAAGAGAAAAGAAACCTATCCTGAGACATTCTTCTATTACTGCTTGTGGTTTATGGGCCAGTAACCATGAACAAAAGGGTTTCAAGGCAAAAAATAAAATCCTAAATCACCCACTTCCCTAATAATGATTTTAGTTAATATTATAGGTCACCACAAAGCCCAGATTTAGCTGTGCAAAATCCATTGGTGTGTTCAGGTAAAATTTACACATAAAAAGTAGACTCCAAGTTACATTCCAGTAGGAGGTGGTGACACTGGCAGCTCAACACCTTCTTTCTGACACTTCTCTCTGCTATAAATGACAAGGACAGGATGCTCTAGGACAAGAAGACACAGGGCTTACAGCAGGTTAGAGCTGCTCCATAAAGAGGAGGAGAAGCATGTGCCCTGCACTGGTTATCTGCTACCCCTCCTGGAAGCATTTCAGTCATTAACATGCAGGACTGGGAAAACTAGACAGTCAGCTTTGAGGTCTTTTTTGAACCAGCTTGGGGGAGGAAGGAGAAATAGAACCAGAAAGTGAGAACATGAGTTCATTCTATCAGATGAGGAAAACTTCTTGGTTGCATCTGACATTATTTTTTTAGCAATTTTCATACCATTGTTTGAATCCCTATGTGGACAGTGCTACATTTCCTGGAATTAATGTTTTTTTGATCCCCACACCAAATGTCTTCAAAGTCAAATTCCCTTTTAACAAAGATTTCCAACCCTTTCTTCCCACTGTGGAGCAGATTCAACTGCCTACCAACTGCTTTGACTGATGCGAGGTGTTTGGAAAGAAAAATGCTCATTAGAATACCTAGTATAATGTTATGGGTTTAGCCAGGTGGGCCTAAATTTAGGTTTTAAAGTTCAGCTAGGCCTAGGATTGTCAGCTGATTTAAGCTGGGTTGAGCTAGCTAACAGCTGACTTCTTCTAGCCAATAATATTGTATTCCATACCATACTACATCATCTCAAAGGGTGTAAAATCCAGTGTGTGGGTGTGGCTTAGTCAGTTCTGCCATGGCCGAGGTACAAGCTGGACGTGACCCTGCTTTTGTCTTGAAGCAGGCCTTGCTCTGCCCCTGCTGTCTCTGCTTGCATTTTGTCTGCATTCAGAGAAGTAGAAACATTTTTGTTGTTACTTTTTCCGTTTCTTGCTATGTGTCTCTTAGAGTCCTTACAGATCTAGTGTAATAGGCTTTGCTTTGTATTAATTGGGGAGTGGGAAGTTATGCCTTGTTATATATATATATGTAACTTCTGGAAGTGTGTGTTATATTGTAGTTTCCTCTTAATTTTCTCTTTTCTGTATAAATATATGTAGTTAGTTTCAGCATAAACCTGTTTTGAAAGTTTTTCTTTCCTCTCCCTCTTCTTTTCCCCTTAGCTGGTTGGGGGGCGGAGGAATCCTTTTCACTCTGTCTTGGACAGTTGGCATTTTGCCAGCTCAACCCAAGACATATAAGAAGAAAATATAAATGCAAATATATTTCAGAGCTCTAGATGCTTTAAGGCAGAAGACTGGCAGAAGATACCAATTTAAATGCAAAAGACTTCATTGGTTCAATGTCTCAAAAGTGACAGCTAAGTTTTGAAAGACTTTTGTAGAGTTCTATTCATAGATCCTGATTTGTGGGAGAAAATACAGAAAACTTTTTAGTAAAATGTAGAAGTCAAACAGACCCATTCAAAGCTCAGGTTGTGATGAACAAGCTGAAAGCAATCAGTTCCTTCATACCTCTAGATAGTCACTGTTTGTACATAATCCTCTGAGCGGGAAAAGGTGGAACAGACCACAGGGCACCTGAATGTTCCACCTCTTGTTCACAGTTCTAATCTTTACTAGCCAAGCAACCCCCTCATCTTACCACATGCTGCACGGTCTGTGCCATGGAGAGGAATTCCTTTGACTCTTTCTGCCTATATTCTGGAAGAAACTCTATGTTGGCAACACGAAACAGTCCAACAAAATACAGTGCATCTTTGTTTTCTGCCTGAACTACAAGAAAGAAAGAAGACAGTTAGCCTTTTTCCCCCCCAATAACAATGAGGGGTTTTTTACTTTATTAATTGTAACCCAAGTTAAACTATTTGGCCTTACAGCGATCACAACTACCAAAAAACCACTGTGCTTTTTTTAGCCAAATTGCTCGAGATGTGTACCACAATATTGTTAATTGATCACCTGTTCCCTACACACAAGATACTACCATACAAATGAGCCAGCATAATAATGGTAATATCAACATCCAGATTCTGCAGCATCCCCAGGGAATATTAGGCATTAGCATCAGGAGTCTAAAGAGGAAAGCAGTTTTTAATGCTCAATTAGACACATATGCTTTTTACTCCCCTTTTATTTCTTTAATTATATTTTGCATGCAAGATAAAGGACTTATCTGACCCTCATAAGGCCAAGAAACACAGTGAAAGGCAACATTTCTGAGGAATCAAGCTCATAGAAACTGTCAAGTCTGTGCAATCAACTTGCACATAAAAATATTTTGCCTACCACTTAAAAAGTGTCACTCTCCCTAAAGCCATCAGCTATGCCTGCTCTTATAATTACTTGTTATGTTAACAAAGACACACACAAAAGTTCTATGTTTATTTTAGAAACAGCCTTCAGGACAAGTGAGAGCCTAAAGTCAGCTGAAAGAACTATTGGGGAAAGGGATGTATGAAATTGGCTTGAGCTTTCAGCAACTCACCAATGAAGAGCCACAGTAATGTCCATGTTACAACTCCTAAAATTAATAAAATTAGGGTAAAGAGAATTATTTTGTTTTGAAAATTCCACAGCAATTTATCTTTTTTCTTCAATTTGTCATGTTTTTTCCTTGCCAGAATCCTCTTTGCCAACTTATCTTCTGCAGATACCATTTGGACTGAAATGTTGGCTACCTAAAATAGGATGAAAGACAACAAAAAAAGTGGAACATTTCTAACAGCAACTGACCAATGAACAACTAGAAGAGATTCCCACATACATTTGTTACTGCATGTACACAACTATAATTAACTCAGCAGCAGTTAAAACTCCTGTCAGAAAGTAAGAACTTTCCTTCAAGACACTTGCAGGTATAACACAGAGTCAGTCACCACAATTTACCCTAGGATAACAGCTCAAAATTTAACAGCTACCTGGCATCAACCATATGAATGAATCTTAGAATAGAATCATAGAATCAACTGGGTTGGAAGAGACCTCTGAGACCATCCAGCACCACTCTGATTACTAGATCATGGCACTAAGTGCCACATCCAGTCTCATCTTAAAAACGTCCAGGGAAGGTGAATCCACCATCTCTCTGGGCAGGCCATTCCAATGTAATTTTCTCTGTAAAGAATTTTTTTCTAATATCCAAACTAAACCTCCTCTGGCAAAGCTTAAGCCTGTGTCCTCTTGTTCTTCTGCTGGTTACCTGGGAGGAGAGATCAAGCCCCACTTGGCTACAACCTCCTTTCAGGTAGTTGTAGAGAGTGATGAGGTCACCTCTGAGCCTCCTCTTCTCCAGACTAAACAACCCCATATCCCTCAGTCTCTCCCCATAGGACTAATGCTTCAGTCCCTTCACCAGCCTCATTGCTCTTCTCTGGACCCGCTCCAGCACCTCAGTATCTTTCCTGAACTGAGGGGCCCAGAACTGAAAACAATACTCAAGGTCTGGCCTCACCAGTGCTGAGTACAGGGGAAGAACTATTTCCCTGGTCCTTCTGGGCACACTATTTTTGATAGAGGATGCCATTGGCCTTTTTGGCCATCTGGACACATTAATCCAAACCCCCAGGTCCCTCTCCACCTGGCTGCTCTCCAGCCACTCTGTCCCCAGCCTGTAGCACTGCAGGGGGTTGTTGAGCCAAAGTGCAGGTCCTGGCACTTGGTCTTGCTGAATTTAATCCCATTGGAATCAGCCCATCTCTCCAGCCTGTCCAGGTCCCACTGTAGAGCCTTCCTGCCTTCCAGCAGGTCGACACCCTCCGAACTTGGTCTCATTTGCAAATTTGCTAATGATGGACTCAATCCCCTCATCTAAATCATCCATAAAGGTGTTAAACAAAACTGGACCCAACACTGGTCTGGGGGACACCACTGGTGACCGGCTGGCAGCTGGACACAGCCCCGTTCACCAGCACTCTCTGGGCCTGGCCAGCCAACCAGTCAGCTCTTAACCCAGCTGAGAGTGCCCCTGTCCAAGCTGTGACCTGTCAGTTTTTCTAGGAGCATGTTATGGGAGACAGTGTCAAAGCCCTTGCTGAAGTCCAGATAGACCACGTCCACAGCCTTCTCTTCATCCACCAGGTGGGCCACCTGATCATAAAAGGAGATCAGGTTGGTCAGACAGAACCTGCCCCTCCTAAATCCGTGCTGACTGGGTCTAATCCCTTGTCCATCCTGTAAGTGCTGTGTGATTGCACTCAGGATGATCTGCTCCATAACCCTGCCAGGCACTGAGGTCAGGCTGACAGGCCTGTAGTTGTCTGGGTCCTCCTTGCAGCCCTTTTTGTGGATTGGTGTAACATTTGCCAACTTCCAGTCATCTGGGACCTTCCCAAAGAGCCAGGACTGTTGGTACTTGATGGAGTGTGGCTTGGCAAGCTCTTCCGCCAGCTCCCTCATCACCCTAGGATGGATCCCATCTGGCCGCATAGACTTCTGAGGATCCAAGTGGCTCAGTAAGTCACTATTTCCTCCTGGAACACAGTGGGGCTATTTGGCTCCCTGTCTCTGTCTACCAGCTCAGGAGGCCACTTGGCCTGATGGCCATCTGTCTTACTGGTGAAAAATGAGGCAAAGTAGGTGTCAAGTACCTCAGCCTTCTCCTCATCTCTGTTACCTATGTCCCCCGCCAAGTACAACAAAGAATGGAGGTTTTCCTTGCCCCTCCTTCTGTTATGAATGTATTTATAGAAGCGCTTTTTGTTATCCCTAACAGAAGTAGCCAAATAGACTTCAAATTGCTCTTGTGTCTAATTTTCTTTTACATGACCTAACTATATTCCTAAACTCTTCATGAGATGCCAGCCCTTTTTTCCACAGTCAGTAAGCTCTCTTTTTTTCCCTGATTTCCTTCAGAATCTCCCTATTTAACCAAACCGGTCGTCTTCCCTGCCACCTTGCCTTTCAGCACATGGGGAGAGCCTGTTCCTACGTACTCAAGACTTTCTTCTTGAAGCATGTCCATCCCTCCTGTACCCCCTTGTTTTCAAGGGCTGTTTTCCAGGGTATGCTCTGAACCAGTCTTCTGAATAGGCTGAAATCTGCCCTCCAGAAGTCCAGCGTAGAGGTTTTATTGATGGCCCTTCTTGCATCTCTGAAAACTCTATTATTTCATGATCACTGTGCTCCAGACAGTCTTCGACCACTACATTTCTTACCAGCTCCTCTCTGTTTGTAAACAGCAGGTCTAACAGCCCCACCTCTGGTAGGCTCATTTACCAGCTGAAGCAGGAAATTATCTTCTCTACACTCTAGAAATCTCCTAGACTGCGTCTTCTCCACTGTGTTGAGCTCCCAGCAGATATGTGGCAGGTTAAAGTCACCCACAAGAACAAGGGCTGGAGATTTTGAGACATCCACCAGCTGCTTGTAGAATAATTCATTCCCTTCATCATCATGGTTTGGTGGCTTGTAACAGACTCCCATCAGGATGTCAGCCTTGTCGGCTGTAATAGATGAATTAATTAATTTGCTAGAAACCAAATCAAATAGTATTTTTAATTTTGTTTTAAATGTAAAATTAAATATGCCTGAAAACTTGGAGGATTGTAAAAAAACCAGAAAGACAGCTTCTCAGCAACGCCTTATCGGAGAATGGCTCAGTGCTTAACAAGGAATGTAAGGTACTCTCTGTGGAGAAAAGGAACGATTCCCCAGTTTCGATACCTCTCAGCCCGGTGCCTTCCCCCCCTCCTTCCCCTACAGGTTTTTCTAGCCCCAAACAGTTTCGCCCTGCTAAGAAAAATACCTCCTTGCCTTTTTTTACCGTTTCTAGCCCTAGGAATTCCCTTCTTCTCCAAAACCCCCCCCCACTGAATCTCCGGGGAAGACCCGTGCCCTGCAAACCCCCCCCCGGTTCGTCTCGTTCCCCTCCTAAGCCAGCACCCGGGAAAAACCCCCACTTCCTCTCAGCCCCTCCATCTTTCCCAGTACAAGCCTTTCCTGGCCATACATGCCCAGTTTCACTCCCAAAACACCCAAAACTCAAAGCCACCAGTTTTTCTCTTTTCCCCTGCGGCCCCGGTCGGTCTCGACTCCCACGCCAGCCGCGCTGGGGGGGCCCTGGCGGTCTCCATGTCCTGCCGGGGTGCCTGCCAGCCGTGTCGCTGGGGGCCGGGTCCCACAGAGCGCCCCCGGGGGTCCCAGTACCACGGTCACCCACAGCGCAAGCCCTGCCAAGCTCCCCGCCAGTTTCCCCCCCCCCAAGGAAGGCTGTGCAGCCCCCACACCTGGCCCCAGCTACCCCATGCCAAGGCAGGAGCACAGTGGAGATAGATCAGCAGAGATAGCCGCCACCCTGGAGAGCTTCTCCAGCTAGCCACGCAGCCGGACAAAAAGCAGCCCCACCGGGGAAGTCCCCGCCGCCCATGCTAAAAGCTGAACCAGCGTGGGGAGCCTGCGACCAAGCATACCAGCGGGCGCCGGCTCGGCACGAGCCGACCCCCGTCTGAACGTGCAGCATTGTAACCCTTCCTGCTGTGTACGACCAAACAGGACATCATGCCAAAGCCTGCAGTTTGTCCCTTGCCAAGTACCCCCGACTGTACAGCCACATGGAAAACCCCCCCACTCCTGGGCACCATGAGGCAAAGGTATTGCGAAACACGGCCGGACCTGGTTGAGGACTGCAACTGTTACAACGAACAGAACTGAGCCTGCGCAAACGAAAAGTGCTTACGAAACTGTTATGTAACACATGGAAACTGCGCCTACGCAAAGGGGGCGTGGCCTACGCCAGAAAAAGTGAATATAAGCAGAGCCCTGGACGAGAGCCAAATGTGAACCTTTTGGAGCTGGTCTCCTGGGTCACCCGGTGCTCTGCTATCCTGCAAGCACTGTGTTGCTCCTCTCCTTGCCTTCACAAAGAGCTGTAATCACTGAGGCTAAGGCCTACAGAGCTGGACGCTGCAATCACTGAGGCTAAGGCCTACGGAGCTGGATGCTGAAATCACTTAATAAAATCACTACCTCTTTTTTTTAATAAATGCTATTAACCTTTTTTTTCCTTATAAAATAAAATAAACGTTGATTTATCTAGCCAATGCCTCGGTGCCTATAACATCGGCCTTGCCCCTGATTCTGGCCCACAGGCACTCAACCTTATCGTTGGTGAGTTCGAGGTCTACAGAGTCAAGAGACTCTCTAACATACAGAGCCACCCCTCCACCTCTCCTACACTGCCTCTCCTTTCTGAAGAGCTTGTAGTCACTCATAGCAGCACTCCAGTCATGTGAGTCACCCCACCATGTTTCTGTGATGGCAACAATGTCATAGCTTTCCTGATGTGTGATGGCTTCCATCTCCGCTTGCTTCTTACCCATACTGAGTGCATTACTGTACATGCTTCAGCTGGGCTGCTGATTTCACTCTTAACCAGGGCTTTCTAACCTTAGGCTTATCTCTGGAGAACCTGGTTTCAATCCCTTCCCTCTTCAAACCTAGTTTAAAGCCCTCCTGATCAGCCCCCCAACTTAGAGGCTACAATCCTTTTGCCCTTCCTAGATAGATGAAGCCCGTCTGATCTGAGGAGACTGGGTACCATGGAATTTGCCCCATGGTCAAAACCCCCAAAATTTTGATGGTGGCATCAAACCTTTAGCCACCTGTTGATAAGATTGGCTTTCCTACTCCTCTCTTAATTCATTCTGGCTAGCACAGGAACTGAGGCAAAAACCACCTGTGCTTCTGTCCCATGAAATGATTGACCCAGTGCCTTGAAATCCTTTTTAATTACCCTGGTACTCCTTCCATTAATGTCATCACTGCCAGCCTGGACTAGCCACGGTGGATAATAATCTGAGGGCTGAATTAGCTCTGGAAATCTCCTACAAATATCCCTCACCCTGGCCCTGGGAAGGCAGCAAACCTCCCTGTGGGATGGGTCTGGTTGACATATAGGACCCTCAGTTCCCCTCAAAAGGGAGGCAAACAACAATAACTACCCTTCTTTTTTTTTCTAATGGCTGTAGTTGTAACCCATCTGGTAGATGGAGGGCAAGCAGGAGACCCTTCAGACAGATCTTCCTCTTGACTATCCTCTACTTGACTTTCTGGCTCCAGGGCCTTGTATCTGTTCTTTAAGGGCACCCAGGGAGGTGATGGGGGGTTGAGCAGGGATTCTTTTACCTCCCTGATCAGGTACCTGTTTCCTTTCCCTGCCCTGCACTCAGCTTGCTCCACCTGCCTGATGGCAGGAGGGGTAGGGCTTCACCGTCTCCTGCTGGTCTTCCTTAGGGGTTGAAAGGGTGTGACTTCAACAGTCAATTTCCCTCTCACTTTCCCTAATGCTTCTTAGCTTCTCTATCTCTTCCTTGAGCTCCGCCACCAGGCACAGCAAACCATTCACCTGCTTGCATCACACACAGGTGCCTCTCAGACTGTCCTCTAGTACTAATGCCAGGCTCAGTCTGTGCAGCCAGAGACCTGAATGGCTGCATCCTCCTTGGACGGTTCTGCCTGTGTTAACACAGTCCTAGTGATAACATCGGCATATTTTTGGAAACCATTACTGGCTTTAGTTCAGTTGCAGGGGAAAAAAAACCCAAAGCCCCTCACCTGAGAGAGCTGAGAGGTAGCTGTCCTACTCGCCCTTCCTGTGTGAACTGCGGTGCCATGCCCCTGTTTGACACCTCCAGGTGGCTCTCTCTCCTTGGAGCCACTTTTAAAACCCTCTCCAGCACCTGCTAACAAGGCTGTCCCATCCCTCAGTCAGCTGAATCGGTTCCCGAGGAGCAGCCAAGCCTGGGCATAATGCTAGTACCTTGTGCATATGTCACTAGAGTAAAGTAAACTAGCCCTATTTAGACAATGTTGAATTGCCTTGTGCTGTCTGCATCTGAGATGTATACATAGCCAAGTACTGCAGAACAGCATCTTGGTAACATAATCAAACAAGGTGTCTCATAACATGAATCTTTGTTGTACTTATGCACATTTGGTGCAGAAACAGATGCGCATTTAGCCATTCATTCCTCCCTTTGTGTGGAATGGAAGAGAGAGGTTAGCACGATATTCAAATATTCAATCCTTGTTCCAATACTGTAGTTTGTCATTCCCCTGCTAAGAGAACAGGAAACAGATATATGTACACCTCCCAGGTCATGGTCAAAATGACACTGCTGTTACAAAAAACCAACCCAACCCAAAATTTAAAAAGCTATTTTCTTCTCAGGCCAGAACTAAGCCAGTACAAGTGGGCTGATGTGGAGAGAAAGAAAGGATTTTTGAGTTGAGAAAGGGTTTTTTAGAACTGTGGGTAGTTTCTAAGGCCTACTGGCAGGTGCTAAATTAATTCTGTGAGAAAACCCAATGGCTAGCGAAAAAAAAAAGAAGAAGCTTTCCGGTCAGTTTGCCCATGAGAATGGAATTTTGGAGAGATAAGGTTCTCACAGCAAAAGTGAACATCTGCCCAAAAGTGTCATCCAATTAAGAGCTGTTATGAAGGTTATAGACACTGTGATTCAACCTATAAGATGTGGCTATGGGTGGGAATTAAAGGGATATATTGTGTAATTTGAAGTTAGAGCGAGGCTTTTTTCCTTTACCCGTTTTCCCTTCTCCATGGAGTGATTTAATAAACTATCTTTGTGTGATACCTGTGAGCTGTGCCTCCTTATCAGCTGCCACGATCCACTGCGTACTCTTACAGGCTGAAACCATTCATTCCTCAGAGAAAAGTCTCCACTTCCTTCAGGATGAGGAGCAGTGGCTATGGACAAGTTCTTCTTACATGTCCAGGTCCTGCTGGCATGGGACATCTACAAGGTCATCACCTGGATATCCAGCCCCTTGATGGTTTATTTTGAACTATAGTCCCAAATTGTCTAAAGATAGATCCAAAATACCTTCTGTCTTATCTGAGTACAAAAGACTATGTGACTATTTCTGTACTTTCAGAAGCAGTTTCCACTTCCTATTAAGTGTCTACTGTTGGTCTGTTCTGGAAAGTCTGTTTTTACTAGACATTCCCCCAGGCATTTTCCTCTGCAGAAGATAAACAACACATTTAAGCACACAAGTAATGTCTATTAGCTGCTGCAAGCACAGCAAGAGGTGCCTGGAGAAATCTCAGGGACAAATTCTCTCTTAGAAGATCTCCCACAGTCAAATGCTCTGTTGTGAGATGAACTGGAGGTTCAGTCACCTTTTCTCAAATCAATATGTTGTCTCATCCCTGCAGAGGTTAGCTGTCAAATTTCTGGACCATTCAGGGCCTTAATGACCAAATGCACTGGATATGAACACAATTTTAGATGTTATACCCAGGTGCACCAGAATTTACAAAAAAACTCCTTCCACTTTGACTTTCCTCCTTACATCACAATTGTAACATAAATTACATAATATTTCTGCATAAACAAGGAACAGGAAGAATACTCCAAAAATATGTTGATGCTAGTGAGAGGGAAGCTCTCAAGAGGCTGTCTTAGGAAGCTGTAGGTTTGCTATGACTGGAGGTGTTGACAAAAACCAGAGAACAATCAGCAGCAAGAGTTTTAGTGCACAGTCTTCTATGAAGCACAAGGACCTGGCTCGGGAGCTCATATATATATATACATGAAGATTAAACTGAACTTCATAGTTTTAAAGATGAAGACCAAAACACAAATAGATCTTTTTCCTTTTCTTTTGAGTAGCTTAATTCATTTTTAAGGCCATTTTCAAAGAGGATCTCTTTCACCTCACAGCTGAATTTATGCCATTTTTAGTCTAGGACCTACTTGTCATACCTAAGAAATGTTAAACACAGAAATACACTGAGGAATTCACAACCACATTAGAAGAGATGCACATAAGACAGCACAGACCTTGACTTGGGCAGATCTGGCTGTTCTCTATGCTCAATAGGCCATTTTTAGATTCTGCAGAGCTACAGCAGGTAGACAGGTAGAAAGTCTGCAACAATCTGCCCAGCTATTTCCCACTGTTACATTTTCTGAAGCCTCTCAGAAGGTACCTTGGAAAGAGTGTGTGGGCTGTTGTAGACTAAACTGGTCATTTTTCATTCCTACTAATTATATTGCACTTGAGGATGGAGAAGACCGTGAAAATCAGGAAGTACCCAGCTAAGAATTTCACTCTTGATTTGTCATTGTGGGATGTCAAGTTAAATACAGTGGCTACAAAACCTATGTGCTGATGGAGCCTGTCACACAGGAAATGACAAGCATAACTACTAGCCACTTAAGGGCAGTGCCATCACTTAAAGGAGAGCATTCTGGACTCTGAATCCCAGGGTCCTGAGTTCGAATCTCAGTGGGGACTGTCCCCTGGCAGTTCAATGCCTCCCTGCCATCCCATCCTGTCAGATCTCAGATGCTCAGCAGGGTCAGCCCCAGTTAGTACCAGGTGCTGTAGACAGTCCCAAGGGACTTCACTGTCAGTGTCCAAGCTTGCTCGGCTGTGGCAGATGGACCTTAGGACTTAAACAGTGGGGCCAGTTCTGCGCACGCTGTGCCTCACCTAAAAAAATCCACTGCGTAGGCTGGAAGGACACACCCACGTGGGGAGAGCCATTCCCAAATCTTCGTTCGTGAAGTCTGGCCATAAAATTGTAGGTTATTTCACAAGTGGTTATTTCCTTTTGCCCAACAGTAGAAGACTCATATCTGTATCCAGTTTTGGGCCCATAAGTATAAGAGATGTTAATAATCCAGGGTGATTCCAGGGTAAGGCCACCAAGAGGTAAGAGGCTGAAGGATATGATGTATAGCAAAAAATTGAGAGCCCTGGGGTTATTCAGTTGGAGACAGGACGACAATGACAATGTGAGTAATTCTAATCTGGCAGGCTTTGTTTGCTGCTCCTTCAGCTATCAGCAGGTGACTCAGAGGGGAGTTGGAGGTGTGGCTTGCTCTTTAGCAGAAGAGTGAGAAGGCTTTAAAAACATCTCTAGGGAGCGCAAGCGACCTGGAGCGCGGCGAACAGGAGCGGGCAAACAGGGGTGTGGCATGTCAGTGAGGGCGTGGCACGGCAGTTTGCACGGCAGTTCGCACAGGCAGGGCAAACAGGCAGGGCAGAAGCCTAGGTATTTCTGCGGCCTTTTTTTTTTTCTTTGTTTGTTTGTTTGTTTCTCTTTTCTACCTTTCCCCACAGCTCAAGGCAGTCATGCCTCCCAAAAAAATGAAAGCTGTTGCTCCTGTTACCAGTAGAGGGGTGTCAATACAGACAGAACCCTCTAAAAAGGATGCAGCCACTCAGGCCTCTGGCTGCATAGAATGTTTGAACCTGGACCTACTACCAGAGGACAGTGTGAGAAGCACCTGCATACGATGTGAGCAGGTGAACGATTTGCTGTATCTGGTGGAAGAGGTGGATAGGCTCAGAAACATAAGGGAGAGTGAAAGGGAAATTGACTGGTGGAGTCACACCCTTTCCACTCCTAAGGAAGCCCAGCAGGAGGTGGTGAAGCCCAGCCCCTCCTGCCATCAGGCAGACAGAACGGACCATATGGATGGGGATGAATGGAAACAGGTGCCTGGTCATAGAGGCAAAAACATCCCCTCTCGACCCCTTTCACCTGCCAGGGTGCCCTTAAAAAACAGGTATATGGCCCTGGACTCAGACAATCTGTTGGAGGACAGTCAGGAGGAGGATCTGTTTACAAGGTCTTCTGGTTACCCCCAGTCTACCGGATGGGTTACAACTACATGTAAGAGGAAAAAGAGAAGGGTTGTTGGAATCGATGACTCCCTTCTGAGGGGAACTGAGGACCCTCTATGTCGGCCAGACCCATCCCACAGGGAAGTTTGCTGCCTTCCTGGGGCCAGGGTGAGGGATATTACCAAAAGACTTCCTAAGCTTATCCAACCCCCAGACTATTACCCGCTGTTGGTTGTCCAGGTTGGAAGTGATGACATTAATAAAAGGAGTACCAGAGTAATTAAAAAAGATTTTAAGGCACTGACCCGATCACTTCATGGGACAGGAGCACAGGTAGTAATTGCCTCCGTTCCTGTGCTAGCCGGGATGAATGAGGAGAAGTTTAGGAAAGTCCAGCTTACCAATAGGTGGCTTAGAGGATGGTGCTATCGTCAAAATTTTGGGTTTTTTGATCATGGGGCAAAATCCGTGTTGCCCAGTCTCATCAAAGCAGATGGGCTTCATTTATCTAGGAAGGGCCAAAGAACTGTAGCCCATAAGTTGGCAGGGTTGGTTAGGAGGGCTTTAAACTAGGTTTGAAGGGGGAAGGGACGGCAACTGGGCTCTCCAGAGATAGGCCTAAGGGCATAGAGCCCGAATTGAGAATGAAATCAATGGCCCAGCTGAAGGGCATGTACACCAATGCACGCAGTATGGGAAACAAACAAGAGGAGCTGGAAGCCATAGTGCAGCAGGAAAACTATTACATAGTTGCTGTCACAGAAACGAGGTGGGATGACTCACATGACTGGAGTGCTGCTATGGGGGGCTACAAGCTCTTCAGAAAGGACAGGAAGGGAAGGAGAGGTGGAGGGGTGGCTTTATATGTTAGAGAGTCTCTTGACTCTGTTGAAGTTGAGGTCAGCAGTGACAAGGTTGAGTGCCTGTGGGCCAGAATCAGGGGCAAGGCCAAGAAGGCTGACACCTTGTGGGAGTCTGTTACAGACCGCCCAACTAGGATGATGAAGGAGATGAATTATTCTACAAGCAGCTGGTGGATGTCTCAAAATCTCCAGCCCTTGTTCTTGTGGGTGACTTTAACCTGCCAGATATCTGCTGGGAGCTTCATACTGCAGAGAAGAGGCAGTCAAGGATGTTCCTGGAGTGTATAGAGGACAATTTCCTTCATCAACTGGTAAATGAGCCTACCAGGGGGAAGGCCCCGCTAGACCTACTGTTTACAAACAGAGAGGGGCTGGTAGATGATGTAGTGGTTGGAGGCCGCCTGGGGCATAGTGACCATGAAATAATAGAATTTTTAGTCTTCAGGGATGTAAGGAGAGCCATCATTAAAACGTCTACTTTGGACTTCCGGAGAGCAGATTTTGGCCTATTCAAAAAACTGATTCAGAGCATACCCTGGGAAACAACCCTTAAAGGCAAGGGGGTCCAGGAGGGATGGACATGTTTTAAGAAGGAAATTTTGAGTGCACAGGCTGTCCCAGTGTGCCGAAAGGCCAGCCGGAGGGGAAGATGGCCAGCTTGGTTAAATAGGGAGATTCTGAAAGAAATCAGGGATAAAAAGAAAGTTTACAGACTATGGAAAAAAGGGCTGGCTACTTACGAAGAATTTACAGAGAGAGCTAGGTCATGCAGGAAAAAAATTAGGGAAAGAAAAGTGGAATTTGAAGTAAATTTGGTTATTTCAGTTAGGGATAACAAAAAGTCCTTTTATAAATACATTAGTAACAAAAGGAGGGGCAAGGAAAACCTCCATTCTCTGTTGGACTTGGAGGGAAATATAGTTAAGGAAGATGAGGAGAAGGCTGAGGTACTTAACACCTACTTTGCCTCAGTTTTTACCAGTAGGACAGGTGACCCTCAAGACAACTGGCCTCTGGAGCTGGTAGACAGGGAGAGGGAGCTGAATAGCCCTCCTGTATTCCAGGAGGAAATAGTTACTGACTTACTGAGCCAGCTGGATCCTAACAAGTCTATAGGACCAGATGGGATCCATCCCAGGGTGATGAGGGAGCTGGCAGAAGAGCTTGCCAAACCACTCTCCATCATCTTCCAACAGTCCTGGCTCTCTGGGGAGGTCCCAGATGACTGGAGGTTGGCAAATGTCACCCTAATCCACAAAAAGGACTGCAAGCAGGACCCAGACAACTACAGGCCTGTCAGCCTGACCTCCGTGCCTGGCAGGGTTATGGAGCAGTTCATCCTGAGTGCAATCACACAGCACCTTCAGGGTGGACAAGGGATTAGACCCAGCCAGCACGGATTTAGGAGGGGCAGGTCCTGTCTGACCAACCTGATCTCTTTTTATGATCAGGTGACTCACCTGAGGGATGAGGGGAAGGCTGTGGATGTGGTCTATCTGGACTTCAGCAAGGTCTTTGACACTGTCTCCCATAATATACTCCTGGAAAAGCTGGTAGCCCATGGCCTGGACAAGTGTACCCTCTCCTGAATTAGGGGCTGGCTGGAGGGTCGGGCACAGAGAGTGCTGGTGAATGGAGCTGCATCCAGCTGGCAGCCAGTCACCAGTGGTGTTCCCCAGGGGTCTGTGTTGGGTCCAGTCCTGTTTAACATCTTTATTGATGATTTAGATGAGGGGATTGAGTCCATCATCAGCAAATTTGCTGATGACACCAAGTTGGGAGGGAGTGTCGACCTGCTGGAAGGCAGGAGGGCTCTGCAGAGGGATCTGGATAGACTTGAGAGATGGGCTGATTCCGATGGGATGAAGTTCAATAAGGCCAAGTGCCGGGTCCTGCACTTTGGCTCAACAACCCCCTGCAGCGCTACAGGCTGGGAACAGAGTGGCTGGAGAGCAGCCAGGCAGAAAGGGACCTTGGAGTACTAATTGACAGGAAGCTCAACATGAGCCAACAGTGTGCCCAGGTGGCCAAGAAGGCCAATGGGATCCTGTCCTGTATCAAAAATAGCGTGGCCAGCAGGACCAGAGAAGTGATCCCTCCCCTGTACTCTGTGTTGGTGAGGCCACACCTTGAGTACTGTGTTCAGTTCTGGGCCCCTCAGTTCAGAAAGGATATTGAGGTGCTGGAGCGAGTCCAGAGAAGAGCAACAAGGCTGGTGAAGGGACTGGAGCACAAGCCCTGTGGGGAGAGGCTGAGGGAGCTGGGGTTGTTTAGCCTGGAGAAGAGGAGGCTCAGAGGTGACCTCATCACTGTCTATAACTACCTGAAGGGAAGTTCTAGCCAGGTGGGGGCTGGTCTCTTCTCCCAGACACTCAGCAATAGGACAAGGGGGCACAGGCTTAAGCTCTGCCAGGGGAAATTTAAGTTGGATATCAGAAAAAAATTCTTTACGGAGAGAGTAATCAGACATTGGAATGGGCTGCCCGGAGAGGTGGTGGATTCACCATCCCTGGAGATTTTTAAGCGCAGATTGGACGTGGCGCTGAGTGCCATGATCTAGTAAATGGACTAGAGTTGGACCAAGGGTTGGACTCGATGATCTCCGAGGTCTTTTCCAACCCAATCGATTCTATGATTTTCCTCTTTAAAATGGGTTATGGAAAAGACAGAGCCACACTTTTTTCATGCACAGTACACTTCTGATGCACAGTGAAGAGACAGTCACAACAGTCACATACAGCAGCAGGGGAAATTCCAGCCAGACTAGGGGAGAGGGAAGTACGTATTTCATCATGAGGCCCATGCACATAAGCCATGTCCAGAGAGGTCAGTGAACCTTCATCCCCAGAAGTATTCAAGCCTCAGTGGATCAATGTCCCAAGAAATCTGTTTTGGCTTTGATGTTAGCTGTTTTTTTGAAAAAACTAAAAACATTCAGAAGTCCCCATAAACATATATTTTGCTAATGTTTTTCTGATATGCACAAGTAATGCTTTCAGGCAGAAAGCTCTGTGTATTCTTAGAAAGGAATCACAAGAAACATCACCAAAAATATGATGACTATTCCCATAGTCAAATACAATAAATAGCAGTCTTTGACTTCAGAATGGAGAATATGGAAAGGAAACTTGGCAATAAATAGTAAGAAGTAGAATAAAAAGATCTAGCAGTACTCTACAATTTCCTCAAATACTAAAAACACAGACCTGGAAGATTTCAGATTCATATCTTCCATCTAGGTAATTAACTGCATTTGTTTTGCACATTCTCTACTCAGTCTTCTGTGCTTTTTAAGAACCTTATCAAGTACACGTCTCTTTAAGGATGAAAATCAAATGGCCTGTTTGTTTGTTTAAAGCTCCTCACTGTCATGTAAAATTCCTGAATGCACTCAGGTGTCCAATAGGACAGCTCGAGGCAGCTGAACTTTGGGCCATTTTGATCAAGATTCCCACAATAATATTTATATCTAAGTATTCTCATGTCACTCCTTTTGGCAGCTGTAGACCTACCCAGGCAGATTTCTTCTTAAAAATTAGATTCTGTCAAGGGCTGTTAAAAACTGCACTAAATTGACATAACAGTACTATAAGTATGAACTTGAAACAACTAATGGCTTCATTGCCAATACTGCAATTCTGATTTTATTTTTTTTAAATGCACTGCATGTATCAAGGTTTGCATGGCAAAGTTCTCTGTTACAGAGGATTCATAGGAACACTGAACGCTGTGTGCTGCATTATCTGTATTTCCCTAGTTATCTACTATAGTCATTTTATAGTAAGGAAAAGCAAAGTTATATTGCTCCCCTCCCTCACTAAGGACCAGAATTCTTAATTCAGCTTTCCTCTCTACTGCAACTTAGTTCTTGTATTCTAGAACTGGTTTCCATCTAAAGTTGTAATTTGACTATCACCATACACTAAATTATTTAATTACTTCTTTGTCATGAGTTAACACTCACCCAATAATCCCCTGCTGTATCTTCTCAGGGAAAAGCAAAACACCTTGCCTACTTTAACGTTGCCTTTCTTGTCTAGAAATTGACTTTTTTTTGAAAAAACCTGCTGCTATGACACAAATATAAGCTTTTCGTATTGTCACACTGACATGTCCATTATTTCAATTGCCTAAAAATAAATATTATTAGCAAACACATGTTGACATTTTCAGATTGAGATATAAAATAGAAAAATATACCAAATCTAAGCATAATGGTAAGTTTATACTTGAGGATCAGATCACAAGAGATCTAATAGTGTCAAGAAACACATAAAATCAAGAATGCTTAAGTCACCTACTTACAATTGTTTCATCTTCAGGTTTAGCTGTTGGGTAATCATTTTTTCCATCCATTTGAGCAGAATTAATTTTATTGCTTGTCCAAGCTGAAAAAGAGCCTTGCACCCTTCCTCAAGCACGACTTCTACCTCTGAAGCTGAAGACACCTAACAGCAATGTCCAGGACCAAAAAAGGCATCAATTTACTTTGATGAGTTTCCAATTGTAATCTCATCTGCCTTATTGCACCTTTGTGAATGTTAGAAGACTGCTATCATGTAACATTATACTTCAAAGTCAGGCTGGATAAAATAGGCTTTTCAGCATTTTTAAAGCTGAAATAGACTCCAACTTGTTAAAACATGAAATCACAGTAATAAAATCACACATCCCTAACATTTCACAAAATTACTTACATGAACAAGAAAAGTAGCAAGCAAAATGTAAATATGAAAACAAAAACATGCCAAAAGATTGAAAATAAATGTAGGCACCTTGAGAAAGACTATTGCAAATAACAGACAAGAATTGCAAGCCAAGGGGAGCACATTGACTCTTTTCTAGAACTTTGAACACTCAAATTTGGTTATTTTATTGTAACTGAGAAATAAACTGCTCCAGGCAACTTATTTAATACTGTTAAAATAAATCAGGAATAGAGACTTCTTTTTGTAATTAGATACAGGAAGTCACTTGTATTATAACAGTTTCATCCTATTTTCTTTGTTAATTAAATATTTATAGAGTATGTAAACCAGTACTTATTTCAATGCATGCTAACTATAGAGCTGTCTTTACTTTTAAGTCATTGTGCTGGTTAGAAGGTGAACCAGCAGGGGAAATGAACTCACCACGAGAGAGATTATAAGTCAGACCTAAAATTTAATAATAATATTACAATAACAACACTGATACACAATGGAAATTGCTTTCAACTCACAATACCCCAGCGGTATAACCCAGTGTCCTGGGGCACAAACCCAAGGGGGTTTGTTTGCCCTTGTGCTGAGACCCCTGTGGCTCCCCCAAGTCCAGAGCAAAAGGAAAAGAAAAACCTGTTGGTGCAGGCGAGGGCTGTGGTCTGGGCGAGAGCGGTGATCTCCTGCTGTCGAGGTCCTGCTGCTGCTCTGGATCCGACGAGAAGGTCCTGAGGTCTTCTTACCCACCACTTATGTACCCTCAGGGAGCACTCAGTCCCTCCCCCTGGGCGGGGACTCACACAATGGGTGATTAACTCTGGGAGCCAGGGGTTGTTGAGCTGTTGATGGCCCATTAGCAGCTCCGCCCCCCTCAGGCTGGGTGTGAAGTGATAATGGCTCCCTGGGCAGCTGCTGCTAATGGCCCATTGTCCTTGGGGAATGAATAGAGGGGGTGGAATACACAGGTTTGATCACCACCACACAGGGTTAGCTGGTCCCTCCAGCTGAACTAGGACATTATCCACCCCTTATTCCACTCCATCTAGTCATTCCCAAATTAACCCCCTTTTTACCTATACATATATATACACATGTATACAATGAAACATTACAAACTCTTCTCGCTCAAAATTAGGTCCCCTTGTGGTACACAACGTGTTTCTCCATCTTTTTGCATTACCCACCAAGTGCAACCAGGTCCTTGAGCAAAGACAATCCCTCGGATGGGTTTGCCTTTGTTTGAGGTGGAACTAACCCAAACAGTCTTTCCTAACATACCTCTCATATGGACCACAGGGACTTTATCTCCATCTACAGTATTCAAGAGTTCTGATTGGGCAGGGCCAGCTCGATTGATGGAGCCCCGGGTGTTGACCAACCAGGTGGCCTTTGCCAAATGCAGCTCCCAGTGTTTGAAAGTTCCCCCACCCAACGCCTTCAAGGTTGTTTTCAGCAGTCCATTACATCGCTCAACTTTCCCGGCAGCTGGAGCATGGTAGGGGATATGATACACCCACTCAATGCCGTGCTCTCTGGCCCAGGTGTCTATAAGGCTGTTCTTGAAGTGGGTGCCGTTGTCAGACTCTATTCTTTCTGGTGTGCCGTGTCTCCACAGGACTTGTTTCTCAAGGCCCAGGATGGTATTCCGGGCAGTGGCGTGAGATACGGGGTATGTCTCCAGCCATCCAGTGGTTGCCTCTACCATGGTCAGCACGTAGCGCTTGCCTTGGCGTGTTTGGGAAAGTGTGATGTAGTCAACTTGCCAGGCTTCCCCATACCTGTATTTCGACCACCGTCCACCATACCATAGAGGCTTCACCCGCTTGGCCTGCTTGATGGCAGCACATGTGTCACAGTCATGGATAACCTGTGAGACACTGTCCATGGTTAGATCCACCCCTCGGTCACGAGCCCATCTGTATGTTGCATCTCTGCCTTGATGACCAGAAGCATCATGGGCCCATCGGGCTAGAAACAATTCACCTTTATGCTGCCAATCCAGATCTACCTGAGAGACTTCAATCCTGGCAGCTCGATCCACCTGCTCGTTGTTACGATGCTCCTCATTAGCCCGGCTCTTGGGTACATGAGCATCTACGTGACGGACCTTCACACTCAGCTTCTCTACCCGGGCAGCGATGTCCTGCCACATCTCAGCCGCCCAGATGGGTTTCCCTTTGCGCTGCCAGCCGGCCTTTCTCCAGCGCTCCAGCCATCCCCACAGAGCATTGGCCACCATCCACGAGTCAGTGTAAAGGTAGAGTCTTGGCCACTTCTCTCGTTCGGCGATATCCAAAGCCAGCTGAACAGCTTTCAGCTCTGCGACCTGACTTGATCCACCTTGTCCTTCAGTCGCTTCTGCAACTCGACGTGTAGGACTCCATACAGCTGCTTTCCATTTCCGGCTTGTCCCTACAATGCGGCAGGAGCCATCTGTGAAGAGAGCATATCGCTTCTCCTCTTCTGGTAGCTGGTTATATGGTGGGGCCTCCTCAGCTCGTGTCACCTGCTCCTCTTCTTCTTCAGAGGACAATCCGAAACTCTCACCTTCCGGCCAGTTGGTGATGATTTCCAAAATCCCAGGGCGATTAGGATTCCCTATCCGGGTTCGCTGCGTGATCAGAGCGATCCACTTACTCCATGTGGCATCAGTGGCGTGATGGGTAGAAGGAGCTTTTCCTTTGAACATCCAGCCCAACACTGGTAGTCGGGGTGCCAGGATGAGCTGTGCCTCAGTGCCAATCACTTCTGAGGCAGCTCGAACTCCTTCATACGCTGCCAGGATCTCTTTCTCAGTTGGGGTGTAGCTGGCCTCAGATCCTTTGTATCCCCGACTCCAGAATCCCAGCGGTCGTCCTCGAGTCTCCCCAGGTACTTTCTGCCAGAGGCTCCAGGATGGGCCATTCTCCCCGGCTGCAGTGTAGAGCACATTCTTCACATCCTGTCCTGTCCTGACTGGCCCAAGGGCTACTGCATGGGTAATCTCCTGTTTAATCTGCTCAAAGGCTTGTTGTTGTTCAGGGCCCCACTGGAAATCATTTTTCTTCCGTGTCACAAGGTAGAGAGGGCTTACAATCTGACTGTACTCAGGGATATGCATCCTCCAAAAGCCCACGGCGCCTAGGAAAGCCTGAGTTTCCTTCTTGCTGGTCGGTGGGGACATAGCTGCTATTTTGTTGATCACCTCTGTTGGAATCTGACGACGCCCGTCTTGCCACTTCACTCCTAGGAACTGAATTTCCTGAGCAGGTCCCTTGACCTTACTTCGTTTAATGGCAAAACCAGCTCTTAGGAGAATCTGGATTATCTTCTTTCCTTTCTCATAAACCTCCCCTGCTGTGTTCCCCCATACAATGATGTCATCGATGTACTGTAGATGTTCTGGGGCCTCACCCTTTTCCAATGCAGTCTGGATCAGTCCATGGCAAATGGTGGGACTGTGTTTCCACCCCTGGGGCAGTCGATTCCAGGTGTACTGCACCCCCTTCCAGGTGAAAGCAAACTGCGGCCTGCACTCTGCTGCCAACGGAATGGAGAAAAAGGCATTGGCAATGTCGATGGTGGCATACCACTTGGCTGCCTTGGACTCCAGCTCATACTGAAGCTCCAGCATGTCCGGCACAGCGGCACTCAGGGGGGGTGTGACCTCATTGAGACCACGGTAATCCACCGTCAGCCTCCACTCTCCACTGGACTTTCGTACTGGCCATATGGGGCTATTAAAGGGTGAGTGAGTCTTGCTGACCACCCCTTGGCTCTCCAGCTCACGAATCATCTTGTGTATGGGGGTCACAGAGTCTCGGTCAGTGCGGTATTGCCGACGGTGCACTGTGGCTGTGGCCAGCGGTACCAATTGTTCTTCAACTTTCAGCAGTCCTACAGCAGAAGGGTCCTCTGAGAGGCCAGGCAAGGTGCTCAGCTGTCTGATTTCCTCTGTCTCCACAGCAGCTATGCCAAAGGCCCAACGCAGTCCCTTTGGGTCTTTGAAATATCCATTCCTCAGGTAGTCTATGCCAAGGATACATGGGGCTTCTGGACCAGTCACAATGGGGTGTCTATGCCATTCCTTGCCAGTCAAGCTGACTTCAGCTTCCAGTACAGTCAGCTGTTGGGATCCCCCTGTTACCCCAGAAATAGAGATGGATTCTGCCCCGACGTATCCTGATGGCATCAACGTGCATTGTGCGCCAGTGTCCACTAAAGCTTTGTATTTCTGTGGGTCTGATGAGCCAGGCCACCGAATCCACACAGTCCAATAAACCCGATTGTCCCTCTCCTCTACCTGGCTAGAGGCAGGGCCCCCCTAGTTCTGGTCATGGTATTCACTGCGCTCTCCCTGTGAATATGACCGGGAGGTTCCTTCAAGAGGATCGGGCATAACATCATCATTCCTATACTGTCTGGAGCCTTGCCCACGAGAGACCGGAGCAGCCTTCAACCTTAAAGAATTCCCTGTGTTAGTTGTGCCTCTTTGCAATTCACGTACCCGAGCTGCTAAGGAAGAGGTGGGTTTCCCATCCCACTTCCTCATATCTTCTCCATGCTCATGAAGGTAAAACCACAGATTGCCGCGTGGAGTGTACCCTTTCTCCTTAGCTGGAAGACGCCTGCTTCTGATGGCGGAGACTCTTGTTTGTTCTGGAGAGATATGGAAGAGTCCTTCCTTAATCTTCTCTTCCAGTTCAGCCAGTTTTGTTTCCACAGCTGAGACATGGGCTCGTAATGGAGCAGTGACAGTGTCTTCATAAATCCTGAGTTTGCTGACCAGTGCACCCACCTTGTCTTCTCCCTCTCTCCACTGCAATGTTGCAAGGTAGCGAGAATACATTTCTGGCCCAAGTCGTGCAAATTTTAACCACATCTGGGATGTGCACTGGACACCATCTGGACTTTTAGGGAATCTCTCATCCTCTGAAAAGATTATCTCCAGTACGGCTAATTCCCTTAAGCACCGGATACCTTGTTCCATCGTGTTCCACTGTCCTTGCTGTACGTGGAGGTCCTCCTTACAAAGATATCTCTCCCTCACACTTGACAACAGTCGCCGCCAGAGGCTGAGAGTTTCCTGTCTCTTTCCAATGCCCTGATCAATGACAACATCTCGAGACAGGGATCCCAGCTGCCTTGCCTCACTCCCATCTAGAATTGTATCATTGGCTGCAGCATCCCAGATTCGAAGTAGCCAGGTCAAGATGGACTCGTTTGCCTGTCGTGTGAACTCTCTCCGGAGCTCACGCAGCTCTCCCAGGGATAGGGACCGGGTGATTATTTCTGGCTCCATTTCTTCTGCTTGAGATGAAGGTCCTGACTCTTCCTCGTCATGCACTATACGAACTGATTTGGTCTTTGATTTTCTTTTCTGGACAGGGGCAACTGCTATCGGTTTCTGTTGTCCTTCTGGCTCCTCCATGGTTTGTGTGGACATGGTGCTGGTTGATGTATCTCTCTTCCTCTCTGGCTCAGTCATGGTCTGGGTGGACATGGCGCTAGTTGATGTATCTCTCTTCCTCTCTGGCTCAGTCATGGTCTGGGTGGACATGGCACTAGTTGATGTATCTCTCTTCCTCTCTGGCTCAGTCATGGTCTGGGTGGACATGGCGCTAGTTGATGTATCTCTCTTCCTCTCTGGCTCAGTCATGGTCTGGGTGGACATGGCGCCTGTGGATTTGCTCCTTTTCTCCTCCTCCTGATGATGCTGTACCACACCAAGCAGTGTGCGGTAGGCAGTGGCCAGGGCCCAGCAGGTTGCTGTGAGCTGCACATCTCTGGGACTACCAGAGCATCTTCCTTTCACATAGCTTAGCATTTTGGCAGGGTCCTGCAGTTGTTCCGGGGTGAATTTCCAGATCATTTGAGGAGAGAAGGTCTCCAAATACTGGCCCATATCTTCCCACTTCCCGTGCCACTCAACATCATCCACTCCCAGGGCAGGCCTCCAGCAAGTCTCCTTAGAGAGCCCAGTTCTGACCCTAAACATGGTGTATACAGTACAGAGGAGACAAAGCAACACTAACAGCAGGATTATGCTGTCCCTAACATCAAAAGGAAGCTCAATATTTTCAATGATTGTTGTAGCAGAGGTGAAAAGGTGGAAGTAACCATCTCCGCCTGTTTTCCCCACAGTCTGGGTGCTATTTTTAATGAGACCCCAGAGGTAACAACCCAAACCAGGACAGGCAGACCAGACTGAATATACATTCACAATGAAATTCATTGCTTCTGATGTTATGACAACATAAACATAGTATATTAATAAAGCAATTTTGATCCTTCTCCCTGGTATTAAAGAGAGCATCAAAACAGGCACATGGTTCCCCATGTGTCGAAATATGAACAGGCCCAGATACACCATCCACATGAATACATCAAGCAACATGGTAGTCAGGGAGTTTCTGTACCCAAATACACAAAATGAAATTGTAGTTCTGACTTCTCTCTCGTGCCCCACGTTGGGCGCCAAAAGATGTGCTGGTTAGAAGGTGAACCAGCAGGGGAAATGAACTCACCACGAGAGAGATTATAAGTCAGACCTAAAATTTAATAATAATATTACAATAACAACACTGATACACAATGGAAATTGCTTTCAACTCACAATACCCCAGCGGTATAACCCAGTGTCCTGGGGCACAAACCCAAGGGGGTTTGTTTGCCCTTGTGCTGAGACCCCTGTGGCTCCCCCAAGTCCAGAGCAAAAGGAAAAGAAAAACCTGTTGGTGCAGGCGAGGGCTGTGGTCTGGGCGAGAGCGGTGATCTCCTGCTGTCGAGGTCCTGCTGCTGCTCTGGATCCGACGAGAAGGTCCTGAGGTCTTCTTACCCACCACTTATGTACCCTCAGGGAGCACTCAGTCCCTCCCCCTGGGCGGGGACTCACACAATGGGTGATTAACTCTGGGAGCCAGGGGTTGTTGAGCTGTTGATGGCCCATTAGCAGCTCCGCCCCCCTCAGGCTGGGTGTGAAGTGATAATGGCTCCCTGGGCAGCTGCTGCTAATGGCCCATTGTCCTTGGGGAATGAATAGAGGGGGTGGAATACACAGGTTTGATCACCACCACACAGGGTTAGCTGGTCCCTCCAGCTGAACTAGGACAGTCATTAACAACCTCAATGCCTTCCTTGAGTCAACTGCAAAAATGGGCACTAGAGAAACACTATTTTTAATTTAAAAATGATCCTTCTATTAATTTATCTTTGAAGATATAAAACATAGACTATCAATCAAAAAATTTAGCAATACAGTAGAGATATAGAAAGGTTGTGGTTAGAACTCATGACAGGTGAGCTCTGGGCATGATCTATGTTCTGTCTATGTAACTAGCAATAAATTATTTCAGCTGCAAGGCAAAAAATCCTACTATTAGATAAAATACTAGCAAACTATAATATTTCTTATATGGAATAGTCTTTGGCTTATGACCTGAAGCACGGTAATTATGTCCTCAGTCATTTTTGTTTGTTCTAGAACTGCAAGGTGTTTTAATGATATCAAGTGATATGTTAAGCTCTGGCCTTAGTAATGCTTAGCAGCATAGGTAAATCTATTAATGTGTTCCATGTAACCAAATATAATTCCTTTCAAGTACCGCTTTTTGTTTTCTTTTTTAATTATGATTAATTTTTTGGGACAACTCTGGTCTCCTAAAGCGTTCACAGAATTCCCAAGAGCCTCCCATTATCCTGTGCACAGGGAGATACCATGATATAAGTGGTATTTCAGAAGCTGATCCATGGATTGAAAGAGCATTGTACATACAAATACTTCAGCCTATGGAGGAGAACATGCTGGAGCAGATATTCCTGAAGGACTGTGGCCCATGGAAAGCAGATGTTGGAGCAGAGGAAAAGTGTGAGAAAGAACAGGCAGCATAGAGAAGTCATCGACTACCAACCAATAAGCCCTAATTCCCCTGCACTTCTTGGGGTTTGGAAGGTGAAAGGGGCTGGGAAAGTAGAGGAGAGGCAAGTGAAGAAATGGGCCGGGGAAAGGGGGAGGAACAAGATTGTTTCAATGTTTGCCATTTGGTTTTCCACCACTCACATTAATACTTCCATTTTTATTTAAATTTGCAATAGGTTCAATAATTTTTCACCAAGTTGGGTCTCTTTTTTCTGTGACAGTAACTGTCAAATAATGTTCCTGAGTTCATCAGAAACCACTGTTTTTCGTTCTTTCCTGTTCCTCCCCTTTTCTCCTCCAGTCCTGCTGAGGAAAGGAGGCAGAGCCTGAGGGTGAGTTTGGCTGATAGTCATGGCTAACAAAAACCAGTGTTGCACTACATGGTACTTACTTTCCCCTCTCCTCCTTTTAAAAAGCAAGGAGTTGAGTTTTGCTCAAGATAGCTTTACTTTGAAACAGAATGCACTAAGAATAAAGAGGTTGACAAACTGAAATGAAACATATTAGAAATAAAATCACCTTATGAAAGTGAGCACGGTTGTTTCCTTCTGTTTAATTACTGCATGTTCTCTATATGAAAAATGTCTGAAGATTAAAAAAATTCAAAGCCAATACAAATCACAGGCTTAAGCTCTTAGGTCCCCTGATAGATACCAATGATTCCTGCTTTGCTTAAAAAGCTACCATGACCCAATTATTCCAGTTCCAAGCTCTGTGGAGAAATGCACTTTCACACAGGTCCACTTGAAAGAACTATTGGCTTTAAGCCATTACTTGGTATGAACATGCTAGTCTGAAGCAGTTTGATTTTTATCTCCTGTAAGTAATGCATAACAAAACATGACATCTCTTTCTGACCAAAATCAACATAACAGTTTCAGAAGTGTCCCATTTCCTTGCCCTTGCAATAGCTTCCATATCAGTTCCACTTCCTCCTGCTTTTCTACTGCAAAACTCACTCTCACAGATAACAGTCTTCTCAGATTATTCACACACTTATAGTGGTACTTGGTTTTACTCACATCATTCTCTCCTAGGGTCATAGCTTCCTCATACACATCTGTTTGGCAACCTGACTTTCTGTTTCCCATCTCAACAAGACACTCACACAAACAGGGCTGCTTGCCAGTCTAATCTGTGGCCTCTATGTCAGTGAAGAACAACAGTCAAGAAAAGATAGTCTGGTCTTTGGTGCATCCTTCCCTACACACACAAACATCTCTCTCCCTTTCCAGTCTTCTGGGCAATGTGGTTTGTCCTAGGACAAGAACACCAGGTGGGTATTTGCAGGAGAAACTGTCTGGAGGCTCATATAACGAATGTATTCCAGAGATGTGGGAGTTGCGATGTTTGGATTGACATAGGCTTGCAAAAGGGTATAAAGAAGTGCCATGGAGACCAGGCAATCTGGGCAAACTGATACCCTGAAGCTGCCAGCAGATTCTGGGTGGATTCCTTTAGCAGTGAAGACAGGGAACACTCACTTTTGGATGAATGACTAAAAGTGACTAAGATCCTCATAAATAGCTGCTTTGTTGCTTTGCAGTTGTGAATTCTGCAAGGCCAAGACTGTAAATCTGTACATTTCTAGCCAAACTTCCTTATTTTATAACCCTTTAGATACTGTAATCCATTATAATAAATCATAAAGTTATTTGGATGCTGCACTGACAATATTTATATATTTGTACATGCAATAAATCTAATCATAATCATCCACGCTATGATTGTGTCCTACTTCTTATACTTGACCAAGAACCTTTTCTCAGTTACCCTGCTACAGCCCCCACAGCCCACTGAGTCCTTGATTAAGGGAAAGGTTGCAAGCTACCCAACAGCCTCAAGCCTCAGCAGAGATGTCTGTCTATATTATATAATACACGACAAAGGATGCTGGGATACCAGCAATTCAGCCTTCTAGGAGAAAAAGCTTATCTTGTGCTGCACAACCCTAGTGCTATGCTAGAGTAGAGGCAGGGCTCTTCTCATCCGTCTCAGACTGTCTAGAAGCTAGATGTGTAAATCCAAGCTTGTTTTCTAGATTCAGTCTATACACCATGGCAGAGAAACATTCAATACAGAAAAGATGAATAACAGTTTCACAACTGAGCAAAGATAGAAAAGAGGTAATAATTATCTTATTGTTTGATAAGACATCTACAAAATCTACAAAATCATCTCTGTATAACAGAAATCTCTCCTTCTGGCCAAACCTGCCTTCATGATCAGCTCAGAGGCAGTCCTTGCTTCTTGAACTGATGGGAGGCTAGAAGCAGCTTGACAACATCAGCTCACTAACACAGCAGGGTGCTCCAGAGACCTACTAATCTTGGCATGACACTTATTTTCCCCAAAACTGAACATCAAAAGTGATAGAGTTTGCTTATGCTGCAGGATGTCCCTTTGCTAACCATCAATGTCTAACAAACTGCATGAAATCATTGGAGGAAAGTCCCTGAACAATGCAAAGTTAATTCTACTACAACCTGGTTTTAGTATATCTGTAAAAATTCTCATGTATATTGCCTTTACCTGTTTTTTCTTTAATCAAAACTCAGGTAAAACACATGTTTTAACATGTCTGTGAAAAATAAACAAGAGCTTAAGTGACTATAACATTTCAGAAGGCATTCATAAACATTCTTAAATCAATCAATTTTCATTGGTACAGAATAACACTGTCTGCATACTTTGTCCCCGAATGATTTCTTCAAATTACAGCCAAGATTACTTCCAACAGAGCAAGAAAAGGTTTTGGCTGACCTTTCTAATAAACCAGCTTCATTTTGAACATATGCCTGGTCAAATATCTATACCTTCAACAAGCATGTACTAATAACTAGTATGGTTTTAGTAGTCTGTAAAGATCTGCATACACAGGCAAGACATTAAGGATTTGGATACATCTCTTCCACCACAGAAGACAGAACTGGCACACAATAGATACTACTTCAATTACTTCAAAGTTGAATTGAGGCTTTTATTGAAGTATGGAAGGTGGTGGCAATTGATTACTAAATCCTAAGATATTTATATCTGTCTACTAACACATGTTTCAATATCAACTTTGAATCTCTTTTCCCTCCTCCACTGAATGAACACCATGCTGCTTGCTTTCAAGGTCTTTGTCATCTAGAGATCCAACTTCAAATCCCAGCACTTGTACTTATTTTTGTTCTCCTTGAGCTCTCACTCAATTTCTGACTGTTGACAATCCTTGGCTATGCACTAGAGGTCTCTGATGTAGCAAAACATTTTCCAACAGACAAAATCACCTTGGAAATTACAGGCAATTGAGCTGTCTTCGAGGATACAGAAACAATACATATCTGCCATTGACAGAGCACATCAGCTGAAACAAAGCAGCTGACTGCCTGCAGAGCAGCACTAATAGAGCTATTTCACCTCTTCAATTCAGATTGAGGATAGCTTAGTTATTTACATCCCCATCAATTTAAATTAAATTTAAAAGGCTAAGTGAGCACATCTTCTGCACACAACATCCCTTTACAAGTCTGTGGCATTTTAAGGACAGCAAGCCCTGCTATTCCATCAGTTAATGGTCTTCCACTACTTGATGCTCATTGGGGCCACTCACTAATTTTACTCTCAATTTCTCTCTTACTTATATGAAACTGGACTATTATGTGTGGCAGGGCAAGGAGCAAAACAAACAATATTGACACAGCATACATACAGTAACACTGCTAGATTAAATACAACCTTTTAGTACAATGACAGTGGTGTGAAACCTGCTGCATTTCTAATAAAATAAAAACTACTAAAAAAAAAAGAGTTTCTACAACAACGAGGTTGGGATACTTGAACTAGCACTGAAACCAAAGATAATACCCTCTACAGAAGGCAAGTCAGGGCAGCTCTTCCGGCAAGCAAGACAAACATTTGTAGCTTTTCAGGTGATTTGCTGATGTGCAAACTCCCATCTGTCACATGTACTCAGATAGGTCAGGCCTGAAGAGGAGCTGACAAGCCAAATTCAACACACTTTTACAGGTGAATGTGTCTGTGTTCATTCCTGCCAATCACACTTCCATTGGTGACCTGATCCTTAATTGGTAACCTGTTAAAAGTGAACACAAAAGAGATTTATACAGTCATGGCTTCAGCTTGTAAGCAGTGCTGTACAAAAGCATTGGTCCATGAAGCTAAGACCTCCAGAAGCTGTTCTGGTTAACGGATACCCTGTTCTTGATCAAACTCTATGTGCCACATGGAACACAAAGAAGAAAACATCTCTCTTCCCTCACTTTCTTAACAGTTACATACATTTTCATTATGAATGTCCAGCTGAAGCAAGGCTAATGTCTATTGCAAGCAAACCAAAGGTACCTTACTCATGCTTGCAGGATTACAGCATCTTCCCAGGAAACACTGTGCCCAAGGCCTCATGCCAGCCTAGCCTCAGTGTTTGCCAGAAATAAATTCCCCTATGTGCTGGTTTAAAGGTAAACCAGCAGGAGAAATGAACGCAACACAAATGAGATTATAAGTCAGAGTTACAATTTAATAACAATATTACAATAAACGTAATGGTACAAAGAGAAAAAATTGGGTTTAAACCACAAACCCCCAGAATTATAACCCAGCACACTGGTGCACAAGCACAAAGGGGTTTGTCAGCCCCTGTGCTGAACCCTATGTGGTTCCCCCAGGTCCAAAGTGGAAAATCTGTTGCTGCAGCTGACAGTTGCAGTCTGGTGGAGAGTGGTGGTCACAGGCTGGTTGAAAGTGGTGATCTCCTAGCGAGGTTTTGGTCCTCCTCTTGATCCGACAATTGACCCCTGAGGTCTTCTTACCCCAAGATATGTACCCCCAGGTCCAGGTGGGAGCACCCAGTACCTCCCCCAGGGCAGGAAGTCACACAATGGGTGATCTAACTCTATGAGTCATGGGGTATTTTGGAATCGTTGATGGCCCATTAGCAGACACGCCCCCTCAGGCTGGGTGAGAAGGTGCTAACGACTCCCTGGAGGGGAGTTGTCACAGCTCTTATCTCACAGATGTCTTTCACACCCAGTTCACAACCTGAGGGGTCAGGTGTGCCCTGGGCAGCTGCTGCAAATGATCCATTGTTCTTGGGAAATGAATAGAGGGGGTAGAATACAGAGTTTTGGTCACCCCCACACGGTGATAAACTGGTCCCACCTGCTGTGAGCTAGGACACCTTATAAAATGCCAGTATAATCTACTTATTCAGCCTTTCCACAGTTGCATTTTCCTTGCAATTAGGCAGAGAATAACATTAATACCCTGGAAGTAAACTGGCATTGGAAGTTTAACTCCTTGTTTTCCTTCCTCTGCCTTGCAAAAACCTACCCATGCCTCTTCTTAATCTTTCACTTCATTTCTATTTCTCTGATCACCTCTAAGTAGGAGGATCAAGGAAGCCTGGAAAGAAAAAAACAAACAAAACCCCAAATGCCAGAGCTTTTTCTGGCTTTACTACTTTCACTTAAAAGACTCCAACAGGGCTTTGAGGCCACTTGTGATACTTTGATCTCCACTCTCTCAGTTCTTCAGTGTTACCATCCATGCAGTGAAGCAAGCACAGAAAACTTCAAGCTGTTAAGGAGTATGTTGCCGTGAATGACCCTCCCCCAAAGCAGGACTCTGAGCCACGTTAGTGTAGGGTAAGATAAAAAGTAAAGGTCCTTTAATATCACAGGCCTACAGCCCACAGGAATACATGATGACATGCATGTGCTCTCCAGTTCTTGTTTCCATGGCTTTTATAATAAGATCCCTCCAATCATTGCTTTATACATTTCTCAGTCCAGCCCCAGTCCCACCCCTCTTCCAACTCCTGGAATTGGGTCTGGGATTGTCAAGACTCTCTGTCTTCATCAGCTCCTCTTCCTCGGGCACACAAAGGTCTCTTGGAGCTCTTCCAGTTCTGACTTCTGGGTCAGTCTGACCTGTGTTTATGTTTTGTTCTGTAGGCCTTCCTGATAGCATTCAGCTCTTTACCTTGAAAAAGAGGCTAAGCAACTAAGAGAATTTGAGCTACTGATAAATGCTAAGGGTTAGGATGTATAAAAAATGAACTTAGGCTGCCATAATATTAGCACATTGCATCTACATTTGCTACAGTTACTGTGTTCCTAAAATGTACAAAATGTGAAAATCAAAAATCAAAAACCCCTTTGGCATCAAGTAGAATAGAGTTTTGCTTTTTTTTTTACTTTATTTTTAAAGGAAATAACTCAAACTAGCCTACTATTAAACATTTAGACTTTTTGCACTTTCAAGTATTAAACTGTTTCACTCAGTCTGGGGAATTTGGGGTTTCAGTTCCTTTGTTCCAGAGTTATGGGGCAGCTCAACATTTCATCCCTAGAAGTCACCTGTCACTGCTGTTGTCATCTCTAACTCACCAAAGATTTTGAAAAGTAGGGTACCCAGAAGACTTACAGAGATTAATTCAAGAACTGAAAAAACATACTTGACAGGGTGGGACACCAGGAAGTTAATCCACCTAATTTGATAAAGAAAAGTTTAAACAGAGTTATTTTTAGTGTCTGAATAACACAGCTCTGTTATTGGCAGGTTCCTTACCAACACAAAGAAAATCCTAAGCTCCAGCAGAGGCAGGGCAGTGCAATGAGATAACTTACAAAGAAAATCTGGTGTTCACAATAAAAACCACACACAAGAACAGACAAACCAGTTGAGATGCACCACTCGTGAGGGCTGTTAACCATGAATATAACTGACCAAGAATTGCACTGACTCTTTTAACCAAATGGCATAGTCCTCTGCTCAAAATTTTTTTTCAGAGATGCTCTTGATGTTCTAGCTAGGTCATTGCAATCCTCTCTGGCCTTGACATCTTTGGGTACTTCCATGCAACTGTTCTATATCAGCTGCAGGGACACTAATTTTCATCAGCAACTTGAATATCTGCTCATGCCCTTGGGCTAAGTGCAGGGAAATAACAGGCAGAACTTAAGGGGATCTGGACTGATGGAAACAAATGAAAGTGTCTAAATACAAAACTTGTTACAGTGGTCCACATAAGCTGTAATTTTCACCTTGTCTGCTTCCAGGTTCTGCATCACAGAAATTGCTGTTTGTATGTTGGTTAGAGAAGCAGAACTTTAAGGGCTGGACATAATCTGCACATGACGGTGTCGTTATACATTCACTGTCCTGTGACGAAATCACAAAAAGTAAAGAACAGAAGACCTATTAACAGGAGGGAGCTATAGCCTTGTATGCTTCATTTACAGTGTCATCACTAAACAGAAAAATTTTTACCACAGTTGCAGGTTTTGACCAAACAGAACAGACACCTTGTGTGTCTACTCTGTGGAAGTTCAGCAGAGAGAAGGACCCTTTCCAGTTGTTGGGTCTCCAGGCAGCCTCAAATCAAAGAACTTGTGAACCTTTCTTCAATACCATCATGGTATCAAGCTCCATCAGTCAATATCTCACAGCAACACCACTTCAGCTAGCTATGTGAAAAAAAGCTTTACTACAAGCAGGCCCTACTCAATATTCTTTCAAGGAGCTTCAACTCTTCCAGTGTTTGAGTAAATCACCTCATAAAAGATAATATGGAGGTAATCAAGACAAATCAGTCAGGTCTGCAATTTGCCAGACTAAGCAAGCCACCTGAGGCAAGTACTTAAGGAACAGGTAGGTATCACAGTAAAGATAAGCTGATCACACACGTACCAGTATGGTGCCTAGTAACAATAGCTGGTCACATAAGTTGCACTTTCCTACAGCAGTGAAATTTCAGTATCATTTGTTGTCTGGAATGCATGGGATAAGATCCCCACACTAAATCCTTTGTGTACAGTAATGTCAGAACCTGCAAAGACTGGACTTCCTCTATGTAACATAGTGCTGAATGTCTGTGTCTTGACCTTCAGACAGAGGGAGCTATATCCACTTTCATGTTGCCCGGTCATCTGTCTACCTTTTGCCTGTCTAGACTTGCAGTGGATTTATTTTAACAGGTGAGATAGACTCCTCATGTTTCAAGTTAAAAGGAAGGGAGAGCTAATTTAGGATCATCTGGGATACTGGCAGATGTGGGAAATGAGTAACATATGAAGAATGGAAAAAATATTGTCAGCAGTAGATGGGTAAGGATCAGGAGGAACCAGAGCTGGAGGGAATAGGGATGGGAAAGTGGATTTGAAGATCTGGAATTCTGATTGTTGGATGTTGCATAAGATTTTATAAGGGTTTTTGGTTCTGTACCCCCCTGCGGTTTCTACCCCCCTGTGTTCATTCCCTTCCTGTGTTTCTGCCTGTTCTGCCCCAATCCCTGAGTTCCTATTGGTCAGTTCTCCTGTCATTTGACAAGTGTTTATCCAGTTGTGAGTTATCCATTCTGCCCCTGCCCTTGACCAATCACATCCAAGTTCCAGATCCTCCTCTCAGACTTCCACTTTCCAAGACCCTGCTCTTATTGGATGTTTAATGGTTGCCAACACACTGTCACCCAATCCCCTTTAAGTTTCCACCCAGTTCCGAGTACCTCCCCTAACTGACCCTTCGTAGGTTGGCTCTTTAATAAAGTGTTTCTTGGTTCACTCTCTTGCTGTGTGTGAAGGGTGTTCTTGGGAATGTTTTCCCCTCGTCAGTGACTGTTAGGCAGAGTCACCTTTTTTTACTGCCATGGCCATGTAACAATAGAACCGAGACAAAAAATGCCTACACTTCTACATGGGCAGCCTGAACCTCTGCTCACACAACTTAGGGTCTTGCGCAGCCTCATGGTGTCTTGGCTCTCAATTTTGCAAATGATATGCAAGGCTGTCACTATCTCTCCTCCAGAGCCATTACCAAGAGACAGCTCTGAAGTCCCTTCTACCTTACACTGAACCCATCACATTGTTGGGATCCTGTTCAAGGCGTTATATCTCTGAACTTGCTCAGCCTGATCATTTCTCAAACTTTTCTCTCATAACATTTTAAAGAATAGATTTAGACTCCAATTTTCCTCTTTCTTCAGGGAAGGGTGGTGAGAGGGAGCATAAGGGGAGAAAAACAGGGAGATCAGGGTATAACACATGACTATGTACATGATTCCTATGGTTTTAAATTGGATATAGAAATTGTATTTTTCAATGATTCTTTATAATACATTGCATTTTCAGTGCAGCACTCCTGATGATTTTAAAGAATGCCCAGACACAATGATAAGTCTCAAAAGTGCTTTGCATTTCTAATGAATCCCAAGGAAGGAAACATGATTCATTCTGTAAAATGCCAAGCAAATGGCAATAGCCATGTCCTTTATCTCAATGGACCAAGTGTAGTTACAAGCACCCAGCTTATAACTAATGTCCTATAAAGAACTATTTTCCTTTGCTGTAGGAAAGTTTTTCTTGCTCCAAGGAGCAAAGTAGTTTTTTTTTAAAAAATAGACTTAAAATATGTTCATTTAGAGGTCCTGGTTGCCTTTTGGTGGATAGCCACTTATCCATCTTGCAATAAAAACTTATCACTGGGAGCACTGTCTTTAGTTTCTTTATTCTTTCAGTAGCTTCTGCTGAACATAGGAATAGTGTATCCCAGCACAGCAGCTCTGCTGCTGCACAGAGATGAGGATCTGGAGAGAGCATGCGCATTTTGCTGCTCATTCAGTCTAATTTTTAGACACTCAAGTTAACAAGCAAATGCCATTTCTCTTCAAGCAATGTACATTACTAGTTTCCACTATGAACAACTTTCCACTAATGTGAATAAAGATCCGCCTTCCCTCATTCCTAGCCAAGATGACAGGACTTTTCACCTTCACTTGCTATATATAGATTTAAATTAGAAGCATTAACTGAGAATATACAAATGCCGACCAGAAGAACAACTAAAATTCATGACACCCCTGGTGACATATGATGACAGAAGGAGTGGTATTGATGACATTAAGTGTGACTGTTTTGTTTCCATTTGTAGAGGCCTTTTATGTCCCTTTTCTCCCAAATTAGGGAGATTCTCCTTTTTTTGTATAAGTTCAGCTGCTTCTCCTCCACTGTAGTCTTCTTTTTTATTCCAAGAAATTATTTTATGCTGTCCATTTTTCCCTATCTCCTCACAGGAAAGATGACTTTAAATCCACCTATTTTTGTAAGTAATTTTTCTTTCTATTTTTTTCCCCCACAAGAAAACAGGCAAATTAGCAGCAGGTAGGAAATATTTGCTTTTAGTTTTTATTTTCTACCAGACCATATCTCCTCCCCTTTTCAGATTTAAACAAGGAGCTCAGGAATCAAAAAAATCTCAACAAGAAAACAAACAAAAAAGCTCCCACTCTCTTGTTTTCTCTGCCCATTACAGAGTGTTATATGCACCACCCCCCACTTAGGCCAGCCATTACCACTGCAGTTCAGTTCCCTGCAGACTTTGCTGACCTCACAGCACTCTGTTGGGGCTCATGTCTCACCACCATGACACAGCAAGCAAACGAATAAATCCAGCTTTTTCCACTCTGCATATTCTGATACTCTGAAAATATAATTGCAAAGTTTGAAGTTTAAAGCATGCTAACCATTTTTTGCTGGCCCTGATCACACATGTTACACATACAGTGCAATTAAATTAACATTATCATTTTAAGGAGATTGTCCCAAACAATCACTCCTTTTATTTCAAAATCACTGTAAAGGACATAACATTTTCTGAAATTCATTGTCTTTAAAACTAAAGATTCATTCTAGAGGAATATCAAGATTTATGATTCATCCCATTATACCTACTAGGAAGCCTCTTAAAGAAAACAGACAATGTTCAGGATCGAAACCCCTTTCGTCTAAACCTCACACTTTTTAAAGATCTGGCATTTATACTTAGCTGAAGGGCACAAGCATCATTGCTCCTGCAGTTAAGTGCTCCCTGGGCCCATTTATCCCCAGCTAATAATCAAATTTGCCTGTATGTACTTGACTCCAGTGGGAGTGCAATTCACAGAGCAACTGCAGAAGGTAGTTCTTAAGGGACTCATCATATTACATAGAGACAGGCACTTTAAATACAGAACATATTCTTCCAAAGTGAGGTTCACTCATGCAGCCTGCTTCAGTGACATGGCAGTACTATGGCTTGCTTTTATTTCACAACTCCCAATTAAAAAGCACACAGCACAAAAACTGCTTAATCACTCATGGATTAATTTTACAGAATACAGAGGCTGCTGAACCTGGCAGTAAACAGTAATTTTGCTTTAGATCCTCATTGTAGACTAAATATATAAAAAGAAACTGGAAAAGACAGAAGAAATAAATTTTTTAAAACTTAATTACTGTAAACCCAGTACTTTTTTTTCTACTTATTTTGACTTAATGCATTACAAGTGTCTCACACCCAGAAAACATAGAAACCTATGTCTTAGTTTGAGGGAAAACCAAAATGTTTACCAAAAACCAGAGGAGAGGATTCCTCCTCAATAATCACATCAGTCCTTATCAAGTTTAAGAAAAAGGAACTTTAATTAGTGTCCCAGCTCAGCAGGTGGGACCAGTTAACACTGTGTGTGGGTGATCAAAGCTGTGTATTCTACCCCCTCTATTCATTCCCCAAGGACAATGGGCCATTAGCAGCAGCTGCCCAGGGAGCCATTAGCACCTTCACACCCAGCCTGAAGGAGCATGGCTGCTATGGGCCATCAACAGTTTAACAATACCCCCTGGCTCCCAGAGTTAATCACCCATTGTGTGAATCCCCGCCCTGGGGGAGGGACTGGGTGCTCCCTGAGGGTACATAAGTGGTGGGTAAGAAGACCTCAGGAACTTCTTGTTGGATCCAGAGAAGCAGCAGGACCTCGACAGGAGGAGATCACTGCTCTCAACCAGACTACAACTGCCACTCTTGACCAGGCTACAGCCATCACCTGCACCAACAGGTTTTTGACTTTCTTTTGCTTTGGACTTGGGGGAACCACGCGCGTCTCAGCACAAGGGCAAACAAACCCCTTTGGGTTTGTCTCAGGACACTGGGTTATACTGCTGGGCTTTGTGAGTTGACAGCAATTTCCCTTTGTGTCAGTGTATTTATTGTAATATTATTATTAAATTTTAGGTCTGACTTATAATCTCTCTCGTGGTGAGTTCATTTCCCCTGCTGGTTTGCCTTTAAACCAGCACAATTAGAAAATGGATATAAGAAGGATAACTGTTCTTAGCTACTATATACATATATATATATGTAAATATAGATATAACTATAAACAGACCAGAGCAAACTACTCCCCCAGCACCAAATGTAAAAATAAAAGAGAGCAACCCCCAAATGGTAGATTCCTCATGGTGCAGTTATATTTATGGACAGTGTCAGTGTCCCACCTCCGCTGGTTGCAAGGTGAATTCTCAGTCTTTTCCCAGCGAGGCAGACAAGGGGTGAACACTCATGTTGGTACAGGATGGAGCCTTTTTAGTGGAAGAAAAAAGCAGGTGCTTTCTCTCTCTCCCTCTTTGTCCTTTGCTTAAAAGAAGAAAAAGGAAAAACTGGAAGTGGAGGAATGGTGATAGTTCCAAGGAATCTCCTTGCTGTCTAAGTCGGTCCCCAGGAAGAAAAGGTCTACAGTGTGTCCTGAAAGCAGCCGTGATTCTCCTTTCTCTCTCTCTGAAGCTCAGGGTGCCCAGAGATGGAGGGGGAAAAGCAAAGAGAAGAGCCAGAAAAACTCTCACCAGCAAGCAGGGACTCTTTTTCTGCAACTGCCCAAAGAAAACCCCCCAAAAAGTCAAGCCAGCACACAGGGAAAAAGAAAGAAAATCCTCTCCCACCCCCAGGTGCTAGGGTTCTGTTTTCTCACCTCCACCCCACCATTCAGCTGGAATCTGAAAGTCAGCCATCTTTTGTCCTCAGTCCTGGCACTCCAACTCCCAAACCTTTGTGTTAGTATGGTGAGAAAAATTCTCTGAGGGGCTCCTTCCAACACCACCTTCCTGTGTTTGAACCTTTAACAACCTACCACAATGCTTATGTTCACACAATACTTCTCCTTGTATTGTCTCTTGAAAGCTTATGGCAAAACTTGACTTATTAATGCATACACCCCCAAAAAATTGTCTCTGTTCTAGCTGATGTATTTGGCACCCCATAAAACAGCTTGTGAGATGGTAATGCTTCCAGGGAAAGGATTCACATAATTAAATTTGTCACAGCACAAAAAAAAAGACTAATTTTTAAGCTAGACCTCAAGGGCCAAGTATACCTCTTACAAAACACACTAGGATTTCAGTGGATCTCTTTTTGAGACCTGAGCAGAAATGCTTTTAAATTGCACTAAAAAATGCTAAAAAGATTTCCAAGACAAATGATAGAGAATGAAACTGAATGCATAGGAGTCTGCAAAGCAATTTCCAGTACTTAAAAACTGCAGGTCTGTTCCTTAAAACTCACTACATTGACCTTCATGGTGGCATTCAGCACATCTGAGCTGTGAGGTGCTCCCAGGTGATCCAGCTGTCCTTTGGCCCAGCAACTCCTGCACTCAGGAGACAGAAACCTTCACACAGTCTCACATCTACACAGTTCATTTTCAGCTGTGGCCATGCTACCCCTGGTTAACGACAGCTCCATCAACATCCAGCAACAAACACAGTAACAAACAGTCAAGAAGGCTTGGCCACAGTCCCAGCAGCACCTGTCAATTCTGAGCCATTTTAGGGACACTGCCTCAGACCAAAATCTCCCACAATAGGAAACAAAGTGCACTTTGGCGTATGCACATGAGCCTGGGTTTTGTTCACTTCACCTTCTCTCTTAGGCAAGGCCTGAACCTTTCACTGCAGTTCTGTTGTGCAATCTAGCAACCAAATCCACCTGGCTTATGCACAAGCTCTTGCTTTTCAGTAGCAAAACCTTCTCCAGCTGCTATGGGGACACTCAGCTGTAGTTCATCTTGATAGAATCATAGAATCATTTAGGTTGAAAAGGAAGCTTATTGAGACCTCTCAATGAGTGCAACCATTACCCATACTTTGAATAAATTTCTGAGGTAGGGAAATCCAAGAAATACTGCTTTCATTAAACACCAGTGGCAGAACTAGAACTTTGGCACGACGCTTGATGCACCCAAACTGCCATGGCAGATTAGGAGAAAAGGTCTCATTACGGATGCCAGGAGATGATGAACATTCCTGGCAAATACACAGATTCCCTTGATATTCCACTAGCACCTTCCAAACTGCTACGTGATTTATTGTTTTCCTTGAATCAGAAGGTTTTTCTATTCCGTTGGAAAAACAATGTTGCCATGGAATCTAAGAACCTTAAAGCCTGACCTAAATTTTCCTGAGAGATGAGAAGGGGGTTTTGTCCCCTTTTACCAAGAGCCAAAGCCACAAAGACCAGGTCCAGCGCTCAGCAGCTCTGAGGATGTTAGGGTGCATCCATGGAAGGAAGCACTTTTCCAACATCTTTGAGAGCCTCTTCAAAACAACTCTTTGTGTGCTGGAAGGAACTGGAAGCAGCAGAGCTACCCCCACATTTACATTATGTGTGGGATCTAATACAAAGAAACTTGGAATGAAGTGTTGACTCATAATGACACTAATGCAAAACATGCTCCTAAAAGCAATCCCTGCTCTTTTTTGTTGTCTTTTTCATGCCTTGACAAGAAATGAGAGAAACAGCATTTAGTTGATTTCTGTACAAACAAAAAACCTTTCATCTACCTTACATCTTTATTAACAAGATAACAATGCATATTTCTTCTTAAAATTCAGTTTGGAAATACCCAGCAGTCATCACTCTGGCTCAGACATGTGCTACTTCAAGCCCCCTCAAGCTATATGGCTGGGGGTGCCTGCTCCTTTCCTCCAGCACTGTCTCTCCCCTCACCAGGCAAGCTGGGCCCTGCAGATCTCAGAGCAGAGCAGAGACCTCTCCTGCATTTCTGGACATCACGTCTGAACCTAGACAAAAGGACTGAAGTTGCCATGTGGTCTGCAGTTTACTGACTCATTTGAGAATAGGATTCACTGCTGTAACAGTTCTATCAAATTGAGCCATTTAACAGAAATTTCATTAGGGAGAAAGATCACCTCTCTAATTTCCACTATAAATCCAATAGGACCACTGACAAATCTATTTCTACATCTGAGGAACAGTGTTGTAAGTTCACTTGAATGTCAAAGCATCATGCACTGTGCTGTTTCATAAACACTTGAAGATGGGAGCAGAAAAATTTCCTTCCATCCGAAGCTGTGATTTTCCGCCTATGGTAGTAGTTAATTTATTTTTTCTCCCCCCTCTGACATTTTATCTCATGGTTTCCTACTGCACAAGCTTAGTCATAGAACTGTAGTGGTTTTAGTTTGGAGATTTATGTGGGAAGAACCACCTCAGCAAAGTCTGAATAGGTGCATCAGTTTGTTAGGGTGGGGAGTAGTGGCTGCCTCTGCATGTTTTCCTAGCAGTCATTTGTGCTGTCTTCTTGCCCCTGCCACTTGTCTTTTGTGCAGGACAACAAATCCACAAAGGGGAAAATAGTTTGTTTCCGGTCACAAGCATACTGTGTGTAAAACTCATGCTGAAAAAATTATCTGTTCTTCTGCCTGTCTGTTTAGTGCCAGTCTTAAATTTAGGGTATTGCAGATTGATTGCCTTGGTAGCTTATGTGTGCATTAAAAATATCAGCTTTCATGTTTCTTTAAAAGTTTATAGCATACAAAATAGCTGGAGGAAGGTCTGTGTATACAGGCTTATCTGCAGCCTTGGTAACCCCTCACTCCTTGGCTCAGGACCCACCATGGCAGTCACAGAACAGGCTTAGAGTAAATGGCTGAATTTCTTTCCTTTAAAGGTGCTACCTTTCCTTCTCAACATATTTAAAGCTTATTTCTAGTTACAAGACATTACTGTATCAGTGATGCTATTAATGTCTGAGCTGTTCAAATCACCAGTAATAGTCCTCCCATTGAAGGAAGGGAAGTAGCAAATCTAAACAATGCAGACAGAGCCAAATGCAATCAATTACAGACATAGAAAAGAAACTCTGATGTCCTGAGTCCCTGCTCCTTGGTGGCTCTCTTTTAGCCTAAGAAGTCAGTAAAACAAGACAGCTTGGTCTGAATGCATTGTGGGCAGTGTGTGAACAGCCCATGTGGGCAGGTCCCAGCTGAAAGGAAAGCTGTTGGTGTGCACTGTTGCCAGCAGCACCTTCCTTCTTCTCTCATCCCTGCTGAGTGTATGGGATGCTGCTTAGCAGAGGAATCTTAGAAAGTGATGCTGCGGGCTGATTTACTGAGGAGCAAAGCCTCTTCATGCCATTCATTCTCATTAGTTTTTATTTAAAACACACCATATTATGTTAGCCTGACAGTCCTCAAGCTCTTGCTTAATTGAACTGGATGGACTTAATACTGACTTTCTGTTCATTGTATTTTCTTTCTGCTCTCCTTATACATGAGGATAAATTTGGATCCCACACTCATGCATTTGGTTCATCCTCCCTCACACATGCTGAGCATCCTTTCTGAAGGCCATTAGATGCCATCTTAATGTTAAAAAGAAATTACTAAGTGATTGTCCATGATAAGGTCATGGTCTCAAAACCTTTATGTAGGCACATAAATGTTATTTACTTGTCTACAGGTATGGCAAACTAAAGCTCAAGGGTAGGAATATTTAAGGTGTTTCTGGTCCATCTAGCTATTATGGGGCTTTCTGTTGTACAGCTGTTGAAGCGGATGATATTTAAAGCACTTTCTCATAAAAATTCTATTCTATTCTAAACTTAAGATGGGATAGCTGATTACGTTACAGTCAAGCTTCAAACATGATTATAGGCAGCATGTGAGGAATCTATCTTAGCTTATCTTGCTGTCAAACGGAGTCCACAGCCTTCAGTGAGATGATGTTCATCTGCAGAGGAAACCTTCCCCTAAGCAATAAAGCTAGGAGAGGAAACATGTACCTCTCTTCTCCCAAACACATACTATACCCCTCAGTGTTCAAAGCTCCTGTATGTCTTTATTCTAATGCATATCAAGGCTTTTAAGTAGTAACTGTTGCCGACCATGCTCTAGTGAGATCGCACACACCAATATGATGTTCAAGCAAATACCAAGTTTATTCAAAAACACAGGTATATATGACCTTAAGTGACCCCGCCCTAGATGCGGAGGGCTGACTCCAATTGGTTGAGGCTGGAAATATGTCCTTTTAAGGTGAAAATGAAACTTGTAAGGTGGTCATTCAGACCCACCAAAATGAGGGCTGCAACATCTCCCCCTTTTGTTTCAAAGAACAAAGCAAAAATGTAAACAACATAATACATATAATAACACTGTAATTTTAAATCTTAGCTCCTTAGCTAACTTATCCAATGGGGAAATTGTTACCATTAGGATCATGCATATTGCAACTTGAACAGAAAGGCTGAAAATTTTGAAAATTGAGAAATAACATTTTGAAAGTCTTAAATTTTGCTAATTCAAGACTTAACAGGGTATTTTGCGGGTTACACATCCCTACCTCCCCCTCTCTTTTCAAAATAGACCTTTGGAAGGAGGTACGGTAACCTTTGTAAACTAACACAAACTAATACATGACTAAGACATGTATGCTTGGAATTTACAAACTTACAGCTAGTGCAAAACAAGAAACTTTTCTTTCACGCGTGAAATTGTGGTCTTTTTGTGCAGTCATCACCACACAAACCACTGTAAACAAACTACAAATTTTATTAAACTTTGTGCAAAGTGTTCAAGAGTGCAGAGTGACTTCACTTAGCAAAGAAGCAAGTTCAGTCCAGCTGAGCTAAATCTCTTTATGCTATAGTTCAAGGTCCATTCTCAGAACTTCTGTGTGGCCATCACAGAGGCTTGAGAATGAAGCTTTGATTTTTAGTCCTTATACACTCTTGGTAAAGCAGTAAACAAGTGTGAATTCACAGAGAAAATTCACAAAGGCTAAACATAACCACTTCCATTCTGCAGAAAATGTTCAGCAGCTGAGGGGACAGGTGTCTTTACCCTTACAGCCTGCTGGGCAACTTGGTAGTGCAATAAGCTTAAAACTGCACTTTAACTGAAAATTAACAGAATTTCAAAATACAGGCTAAACAACATGCTCTTGAACTGGACTGTTCTTCTTTGATTGGACAGTTAATGACTAGTCTTAGGCTACCACTGCTTGTGGTTGTGGTTGCCATATGGGGAAGGCAGCCTGGCTCCAGTTTCCATGAGGTATTTGACTGGCTGCACTCCATGGCTTGCAGCCCCTCTGGTTTTCTGGAGGCCCAGCTCCCCACCCCATGTTTGTTAGAGGAGTACCATCCTTTTTATATTTAGAATGACAATCATGGGCCTTGTGACCAAGTCTGTGACAACGGTTACATTCCCCAGTGAAGCTTTGAGTTCTGCTATATTTTGGTTGTGCTGGACAAGATTTTGTTGTTAAACTCCAGGGTCTTTTCCCCCTTTTTTGGGTAGATTGTTTGCTAAGAGCTGTGGCTAGAGCAGAGCCATGTAGCTTTGCTTTTTCTTCCTCTTCTATCCAGGGCAATTTGGCACAGGCTTCAATTAACTGTACCAAAGTAGCTGTGAAAGCTTCTGAAATGGTCTTTTGAGTTACCAGAGGCTTCCCTGTTCTAGGAAGGTTAGAAAAGGCAGCTAGGGCAGCATTCTTGGATCTTTCAAATCCCTTTTTTACTACATCATGATTTCCAGCTCCCCCCAGCATGTCCCAAACAGAGGCTTCTTTTTCTTTTGGGTGCCATGCCTTTAAACGGCTGTGATGTTGCTCTCCATTCTGGAATGCAGCCGGTGGGTGTGGCTGTCGGTGATGAAGCCTGCAGGTACCAGGTTGCCGGCGCAGGGGAAGTCCCTACCGGCATGGGGGGTTCCAGTGCCTGTGTTGGCAGCTGTGGGCAGCGCGCGGCTATTGGGGAGGGAGTCCCTGCCAGCGCTGCAGAGCTTGGGTCCTGCGCGACCGGTGCTGTGGGAACTTGCTCTCGGGACGCATGCGCTGTGGAGGACGCACAGTGAACGGAACGCGCTCCGCTGGCTCCGCTCCACTGGGGTGGAGTCTCTCCCCTCTCCATGATGCCATCGATGGGCGTATCCATCCATGCAGGAGGTGGTGGGGGTGGCGCGGGAACTGATCTGCCCCAGGGGCGGGCTAATTCCTCCCGTACCCAGGCTCCTGCAGGCTGCGGGAGACTCGTGCCTTGCACATGCGCCTTGATTTGCATGCAGTAGGGAGGGGGGTTGGGCGGTCCTTGCGCCTCGTGGTAAGGGCGCGCAATTCCTTTGTTGGATTTCGCAGGCTTTTCAATCACGTGGTCTCTTTGTTTTCCTGGCCATGCGGTTTCGAGCCCTGCTGAAATGTCTCCCGCGGCAGTCTCCTACCGCAACAGAGCGACTCCGGCATACCCGGGGGGTGGCGGGGAGCGCGGCGGAGGCACGATTCCAGCCCCGAGGTACCCGCAGGGCATTGGTGGCGGCGGCAGCGAAGGTGGACGGACTGGGGGAAAGCTGCTTTCAGGATAAAAATAAAAGTCACTCACGGTTTGGAATGGCTGGATGTTTTCTGCGGCGTGTCTCGTGGGGTTCCAGGGTTGTTGTTGAGGTCCAGCCGCTCCTACAGCGGCAGCCGGTGGTACAGGCAGGTAAAAGGTGGGCTCTGGGCTCATTTGCTGTGCATAGGCTTTTTCTTGGTAGTTGTAAGGCGGTGTAAAGACGACTTCTTGGCTTTTTGCGGCGACAAACAGCGTGGAAAAGCCTTGATTCCATGGTTGCTGTGATTCCGTCGGGTTTTCTGGAGTGGGAGCGGGTGGTGCCGCGTGTGGGTACGGGAACGGCACAGCGCTGGCTCCGCAGCTCAGCTCCGAGCTCCGCTCTGGTGGATAGGGTGGCGGTGGCGATGCCGAAGGGAATGGCAGCGGGGGTCCGACAGACGGCACGGGCAGCGCCGAAGGGTACCGCAGTGGGGGTTCCGCGAGCGGCACGGGCAGCAGCGGTGTGGCAGAGGGGTACCGCGGCGGGGGTCCCGCGAGCGGCTGTGCCCACGGCGGTGCAGAAGGGTGCTCAGGGGAAAAACTGCCCTGCAGAAGCAGGCTTTTTTCCTTTCTCTCAGGTAGCTCGAGGTTTTTACAGGCTCGTTCTACCTCTAACAGCATTTTCCTTATAGCTGTATATGACGGAATAAGCGGCAAAAATTCTTTGGGTGCAGTTTGCGCTAAATTCCACAAATCTGCCCCAATGTTATCACACAACTCTATGGAAAACGTGGAATTGGCATCTGTTAAGTGTCCCCGACTAAAGCACCAGTCCAAAAATTCCTGTAATGCTTGTCTTTCAATGTTTGTTTTTGTAACATGAGCTAGTTTTTCAAATTTATCAAGCAATAAGTTCGTTTTAGTCGAATTGGAATTTCCCATGTTTCTTTAACTCACCGGTTTGAAGGTTGTGGTTCTTACAGTCCACGTTCTTCCAGCAGCTCTTAGGCCACTACAACAAACTTCCAAGTTTACGGGAGACAGAAGCTCTCGGAGGCTTCTTCACAAAGCACCCCAAAAAAATTGGGGCACAGCAGCTCTCTGGGCCGCTTCTTAAGGTTCTAGGCAGGTCTGCAGGTGGCTTCCATGTTCTGAGACACTTCAGGGTCCACCAATTGTTGCCGACCAGGCTCTAGTGAGATCGCACACACCAATATGATGTTCAAGCAAATCCCAAGTTTATTCAAAAACACAGGTATATATGACCTTAAGTGACCCCGCCCTAGGTGCAGAGGACTGACTCCAATTGGTTGAGGCTGGAAACATGTCCTTTTAAGGTGAAAATGAAACTTGTAAGGTGGTCATTCAGACCCACCAAAATCAGGGCTGCAACAAGTAACAATGCACAAAGTTTTTACAGAAATTAATTTGCTTTCTGGGAGACCTGTGTAAGGGGTTTTGATGCAGTAGAAGCAAACTTACAATGCCTTATTGTTAATATAAGAGAAATGATAATGCTTCCTGCTAACTTGGTTACAGCTGGCATGGTACTTTATTAATTTACTTCTTAGCTTAAGATGTTTGCAAACTTAGTAGTAAGGATATTTTAATAGGAGAAGATTAGTAGGCCACAGTGCATTAGCATTTAATTCACAACAGCATTATTATTTCTATATCTATCATATGGGGATATGGAAAGATAAGTTTAGCCCACAGAATAAAGTATACTTCGCAGCAGTGACAGCCAGATATTAACAGCTAGATCAGTCTAATGGATTGTAGCCTCCTTTTTTGTCATTGCCAGAGACAGAGTGGTGGGTGAGACGAACTGCTGCTCTGACCAGTAGATCCATCTGCTCTTCTGAGTCAACCATGCTAATGACTTGACCTGAATTTGCCTGGGTCCTCTCCACTTCCTGCATGGTCAAGAGAAAATTTGACAGTGGAGCAGGTGATGCCACAACATGGCATCATCGATACAGAAAGCAACATACCCTGGGAACTTAATTGGCATGCAACACTTAAAAATGGTGTTTTTAGAGAGAACACACAAAATGGAAATTCTGCAGCGAAACTGAAAGGGAAGACCCATGTCAACAAGTTCAGGACAGATCCTGTGCCCCTTGTGGGGGTGGTGTGGGGTTGTGACCTCTTAGACTTCTTACTTACCTTCAAGGCAGTTCTTCCAGCTCATCCCATCCAGCCATTTTGTCTGCTGTGGCTGCAACTTTCTAGTTTCTGTTGAAGAAGGTGGCTGCTGTTCACATTCATAAAGGTGAAATTTCTGGTGGCAGACATTTGTCTTGCCATCAGCTCAGATTTTCTTAGTCAGCTTGTTTGCTTTTAGTTAGGAAAACTGCTTTTCTCTTCATATTACAGCTACTGTCACGTCTATGGGGAAGTTATGTATTATACTTTGCACTGAGCTGATGCCCCACCACAACTGAAAGGTGAGCTCTTACCTGAGATGCACTATCTGGAGTGGTCATCAGCTCCTATGCTGAGCTAATTCACCTAAGTTACAGAAAAATATCCCTGAACAGGTAGTAAACACAAAAAACATGTTTGACAGGAGCACAGTGAGGAGCCAAGATGCCCTGGCAGGTATAAGAGGAAGTACTAGTGCGGACAGGACCTTTACAGTGGCAGCTACTATAGATTAACTCAGCTCAAACCATGTAACATAACCACATCACTTCTTGCTTGCTCTGCTCTGCAGTGCTTGGCTGAAGTGGGAAGATGTTATTCCCTCCTCCTAACAGGGACCATAGAGCTTCCTATGAGCTAGGATTCAGTTTACTCAGTGGTAGAAACTTTTGAAGCCACATCAACATGTGCATCACTGGCCCCAGGGCTACTTAGTAAACACCTAGCTGCCACAATGTGTCATTGGGCTTAAAGCCAGACAGAAGTCACCCCTACCTATGTGTGTAGGCACTCAGACAGCAGTCTGAACAGATTACTCTTCATTTGTTACCTGTATTACATTTTCGGGCCTTCTTGGAAGTCTGTCATGAATTAAAAAGGGAAAAAAAAAGAGCCCAGAGAGTTCAGTTATCATGTTTCCCTTCCCACTTGTTTGTGGGGAAAAAGTGATTTGGTTTTGCGAGTGAAGCCAGCAGATATAGTTAAGAGCAAGAAAACCCTGCAGAGAAAATTGTGTGCATCCCTCAAGTGTGTGTGCCACATAGTCCCAAGACAATCTGCGCTGACCAGCAAGTCAAGTATGCAGATTTAGCTCTGGTATGCTCCTGTGGCCAGATGACTATGTCTGCAAGTTCTATTGACACTCCAGTAAACTTCTCCTGAATGAACCACTGGCCACATTTATAGATTATTTGAACTCTTGGCATTTGTCAGGCCAGAATTGTTCTGGTACTTTTGTTCTATTTCTTCCCTTGCATTTAAAACACATCTTGTTTTGTGTTTTGTTTGATATAGTATCAACTAGCACAAGATGAAGCCTGTTCTCACCTTTGTCTGACAGACAGTGAAGAATTCCCCAAGTTTGGAGACTGACCTGCTGCTGAGTGTACTGGAACTGGCTGGGATGGAGCCTGTAGAGTGCTGTGCTTTGGATTAATGACAAGAATTTGATAACACACCAGTATGGTGGCTAGTGCTAAACAGTGCCTGAATAGTGCCAATGTCTTCTCCCTTTCTCATTCTGCCCTCTCAACTGGGGGCAAGAAGCAGGGAGGGGACACAGCTGGGACAGCTGACCCCAACTGGCCAAAGGGATATTTCATGCATACTGTGTCAGGATCAGCAACAAAAGCTCAGGGGAAAGGTGAAGGAAGGGGACAACTGTAGTAACAAGTAACCATCATGTATACTGAGGCCATGCTTTCCAGAAATGGCTAAATGTCTGTCTGCCAATGAGAAATAGTGAATTAATTCCTCATTTTGCTTTGTTTACACATAGAACTTTTGCTTTCCATATTAAATGGCTTTTAGCTTGATACACAAGTTTGTGTACTGCAGTCAACCCAGCACACTAGTTAAATTGGTTGGGACTACATGAATCAAACTTGATACTAAATATGTCCTTTTTAGGAAAAGTCATAGAGTGTGCCATTAGACAAACAGTAAATTGAATATGCAACACAGACTGTAAACAGTACAGCAAAGAGTCACTCAGACAGGGCTCTAGGTTACAGATGGGACAGACTGATCATTGAAAACACTAGTGGTCATTGGTTTTACTTGCTTTTGCCTCTAAATAATGAGTCTAAGAGGTGTCTTTAATTTGTCTTTATTCTTAGGTCAAACAATATCATCACTGAATTGAAGAATGAGGTTACTGGTTGAAATACAAGTGCAGTGTGAGACAAATATGGAATATAACCCTTTGCAAATAAATTAATACAGAATAATTGTCTTTGCATAGTTCAGAAGTGAAAAGTTGGAGGCAGCAGTGCACATGTGCTGTGAACTGACACACACCACCACAAAACCCCAAGATCTTAGTTGAACTTTTGCAGCTGCAAAGAAAACAAACCAAACCAAAACTACCCCAAACCTTAGAGCGGACTAACTACTAAAAACCAGGCAGAAAGGGAACTAATGAGCCTTTTTTTGTGTGTGTGTGTGTGTTGGTTTGTTGGGGTTTTTTTTTGGTTGGTTATATTGGGTTTTTTCGTTTTTTCCTGGGGTTTCTTGTTTGTCTTTTTTTTGCTTGTTTGTTTGGTTTTTTGTTGTTTTTTTTGTTGCTTTTTTTTTTCTTTTCAGACCATGCTGCAGAAAGAGTGTTTTCTCCACAAAGAGAGAGATGCTTTTAGATAATCTGTCTTGGCATTCCATAGCCTGTCATACCCGACTGTGATGCTCCTTTGTTGCTGCCCATCTGAAGGCCTATTACATTCTGTCCCTGACGAAGCTGCTCTTCTGAAAATCCTCGTCGATTCTGCTGTGCTTTCCTGTCCAGATACACAAAAAAAAAGCAACATACAAACATGCCGTCATTCTGCATATGCTCAGAGGACCGTCAAAAGCAACATGAAATTGGCTCACGTTCCTTGTAATGTCATTTGCACCATCCCATGTGCTGGACAATACTGCCTTGGCTAATTGCTGCATTTAGAAGTAATGCTCTTGTCAAGCCTCCAACACTTTAGACTTTCACTGTACCCCTTATTCCAGAACATCAAGGGACTTCCCCAGCAGATATGACAAGTAAAATATTAATCTAGTGCTCGAACACACAAAATAGGGTTAATTTGTGTTAAATCCTATAGCTCTTAACAGCTGTAGTCCAAGCGATCTGATCAATGAGATACTTACCTGTTCAATACTACAAGTTGATAGCCATCTAGAGCAACAGTACAAATTGGCATAATTTAACTCAGTGAAGTAAATAAGATCTGAATGTCCCCAGAGCAACAATGGGTTGGCGAAGAGACTTGCTCATTTTTTCAGAGTAGATAATGGTTGCCTGAAGGACAGAACAATTCTTCCGTTTCCATTTCCAGATCTCTCACCTCTAAGCAATAGACCTTTCCCTTTGCACATGTGCCTTAACTGTATGACAGTCCTTTATCTTCTGTCAAAGCACACTGACCACTTTTGTTCAGTGTCCCTGGTCTCAAAAGCCCTTTAGGTTAATGAATCTTTGTTGGAGTGTAAAAGGAGCCCTTTTCTCCCTGAAATTAGCACTGAGGGCCATAGTGGTAAGGAAGAAACACAAAAGTTTGCACTCTGCTGCCTTGCAAAACACTGTATAACTTGGATTAATCTTTCATTTATACAAGGTGCAGAAACCAAGCAATTTACAAGGGAGAAGGATCAGTCTCTTGCTATCAAATAAGTCATATGAATTGGCAGAGGTTAAGATTGAGGGAGGCTTTCCACCCACTAGTCTGTACTCCTACCCAGGTACAGTCTCTTTGCTTGCTGTGTCTGTTTGCCCTGGGATCAGGCTGCGCTGCAGTACGGCTTTGAATTACAGTTGCCCTTTTCTCTCCACCCTACCACTAAATGAGAATGCTAGATTAGGTACCTGCTGTGAGTGAAAACTGTTAACATGATCCTGTCTGTCAGGATCAGATCCTGTACTGTGTTGAGAACCCTGGCTCAAGTCCAAAAAAGCACTTAAACTCTTTGCTAGGCTCAGTGTGTTCAATTCATTGCAGGAGAGAAACCCATGTCCACATGAAAGCCCAGAAAAGCAGAAGAGTGAAAAAGATCCACAGGAAACCAGTACTGACCAGTCATTTTTCAGAATGGGTCATCAGTGGTAATGTATAGACCAGTAAGAGGGCTTATAGAGGCCTGTCACAGGCTCTCAAGATTCCACAGCTCTTGCCAGAAAACACAAGCACACCATTTTGGAGGGAAGCACACAGAATCATGGGTGCCTCAGGAAGCAGCCTCTCTCCCTGCTGCTTAATATCTTTTGCAGAATACTTACACTGGCCTGGAACTACTATCAGGATATCCATGAGAGGATGTTTTTAACTACTTTTATTACCTAATTGAATCTCAGGTTCACTGTGTCTGCCTCTAACTTTAATTAACAAAACAGGAAAGCATTCTATTATGTTTTTCTTTTTCCTCCTAGAATTTTCAACTGTATTGATGAGTACTTCCACAGAAAACCTAAAAGTATCTGAACAGGAAAAAAATGAGAACTGCAAAGAAGAAATTAAAAAAATCAGACTAGCAGGAAGCCTGGATATGCTAATAAAAGTTGACTATATATACAGTTTGGATTATATACTGTTATTTTTACCATTATAAGCACTGCATTTAGTATATGATGGTCTTACAGATAGCAACATGCACAAAGTTTGGTTTTAGGTGGGTAGAAATGGCCTTGACTGAGACTGTAGAAAAAGAGACAAGGACAAGTCTACTTCCTCTCCGTGTCTCACACTATGTCAAGTTCTGTTTGGCCTGTCTGCCATCACCTGACATCACCCTTACCTCAAACTGAGCAAACCAGATCTGTTAACTTTTCATGCCAACTTTACATCAGTGCTTGTGGTTGCCAAACCACAAAATAACAAACAGCCATGGAGTCATGAACCTTGGGGCGGTCTCGTGGTGTAATGGTGAGCACTCTGGACTCTGATCACAAGGTCGTGAGTTCGAGTCTAAGTGGAGACCGTACCGGGCAGTTAAATGCCTCCCTGCCATCTGATCCGGTCAGATCTCAGATGCTCAGCAGGGTCAGCCCCGGTTAGTACCGGGTGCTGTAGACAGTCCTGAGGACTTCACTGTCACTGTCCAAGCTCGGTCGGCCGTGGCAGATGGACCTTGGGACTTAAACGGTGAGGCCAGTTCTGCGCACGCTGAGCCTCACCTAAAAAATCCACTGCGCAGGCTCGAAGAGCACACCCCCACTCGGGGAGAGCCCTTCCCCAAATCTTCGTTCGCGAAGTTTGGCCATACATACATACATACATACATGAACCTTGGTGGGGCATGCAAGGAAGAGGGAATCAGGCCAGATAGGACAAGGAATATGAGACACTGGCAATGGAAAGTTAAATGGCTTAGCTCAAGTGTGGCATTATCCTAACCACTGGAGATCCTTGCATGGATAATTTTATGCCATTTAATATTGGTCTCTCAATTCAACTTAAGGTGATTAAGAAGCAGCGTGAAAGCCCTGAATTATTAGTAAAACTGGGTGGCAGTAAGGAGGCTTGGTCTGCCTGAAGGGAGGGGTAAGCTACTCAGAAAACAGCTCCTGACCTGCAACATGCTGTAACACCAGCTTTCCTTAAGACCGTGGCTACAAAATGGTATTTCAGGGGCTGCAATAGATATGGATTGGCTATATAGGCAGTACAGGCTGGGCAGCCAGCTAGAGGAGGGGAGGGAGGTGATCATGTCTTCATCTATGCCAATGAAAACTATTCCCATCCACAATGAAGAGTCCAGATGAAAATTAATTTTTCCATGAAGGACTTTGTTTTAGTTACATAAAACAAATAAGCTTGTCTCGGTCATAGTGATTTCATGTCTGGTTTATACTTAAGCATGTAACAGGATTTGAAATCAATTTTAAACCCAACTATATTCCATAAATATAAATCTATTTGTGCATTGCATTAAGTTAATGCAACCTGATTTCATATAAACAATGAATAGGAGTTTGCATTTATTCACCTAAAATTCAAGTCTCCCTGAGATTCAGCTTAACCATGTCAAGGGTTAAGACAAAGTCTATTTTTGCTGATCTTCTCCTAGACATCAGAAAATTCAAGGGAAGAAAAGACAAACAGTCAGAACACTTTGCTAACATGCCTCAGACATTTCTGCGTAAGCAATACTATTGGATGGCAGAATCTGATGACAATAATATGCCTGTGGGGCAGGAGAGCTAGCTGCGGGAGGACTTCTTTTTCTTCCTGTCCTTGCTTCTCAGCTTCCTTAGCCAAAACAAAAGGAGGTTCAGAACAAATAAACAGCTTTGCCAAGACAGAGAATTCTTCACAGATAAGTGGTACTTCCCAAGAAAAAAGACTAGGAAATAATACAATTTTTGGTTTAATGAAGAAGAGAAAAAGGCTTCATACCTTCTCTTTGCTCAGTAAAGGGCTCACTATATGCAGGTTTACAGACATCCTTAACAACCTTGTCTTCATTAGACTTTCTGTCTGCTATCTGATGTGAGGCAAAAGTACATTTCTGCTGCCAGCTGCTCTTAGGATACACATATCTGCATGGCTGCTGTAATTTTCATTCCCTTTTATTCATAAAATGGATATAGAGGACTAGCTGAAGCTTCTGAATAGATGAATGTAATCAAAACTGGTGACTGAATTTCCTAATTATTGTTGCTTTCCTTCTAGTGAATGAGGACAAGGGATAACGTCTGTGAACAAGAAAATTATGCATTGTTTTCAGTGACCTGTGTAGGCACCTCATTCAGTAAGATGGCTAGGCTACAAAGGTGCCTGGAGCAGGATGTTACGCTCTTCCCTGTGTGGACTACCACAGGTCAGCCATACAATAGGGTCCCCAGAAAAACATGTCCACACCACCACAGCCTTTAACAGCCTTGATCAAAGGCAGCACCTTCAGAAGGAAACCCAAGCTGGAGCCACAGGCAGTGTGCTCCTTGGTAGTGGTACCATTAGTACTTTCTCAGCTCCAGAGAGGGAGAAACATGTAAGGTGGCATGATTGGGTACATGAAAAAAGCTGCAGTACACCGCTCCCAGAAGGCTCCTTCCCAAGTAGCCCTGGTGTAGCTTTGGGCCAACAAGATATGGTAGGACATACAGCTGGAAAGCTGGGAGCCAGGGAAGAGTAGAAAATGCTGCTGCCTGTGCCTTTGCTTTCCTTCTCTAGACTGCAGAGAGAAAATCTCTCCATTACAAGGAAACTTTGGAAAGATTCATCCTTTCCTTTCCAAGTATATTTCCTTTAATTCAAAGGGCAGACAATATTACCAGCTACCCAGGGAAGATAGATCTGAGCAGCTCAGGACTTTACCTGTGAAACCAGGATGGATCGCCTTTGTAGCAGCTGTCATCCTTGGTGACTGCCAAACTGCCTAGAGCCATTAAGGTTCTCTGCACTGCTGCCATATCCTTCCCTAGAAAGCCAGACAGTGAAATTAATATAGGAAATCTTTGCACAACAAATAGCTTGGCACACCGACAAATAATTTTATCCAATATATTAACTAACTCACTCAGCTCCCCTGAAGAAGTGCATTAATAGCATTATAAATGCTATTTTACTATTGCTAAAATGGAGGTGCTGGCATGCAAGAGCTTATTAAAAGTCAACAAATGGATAGCGTTACAGCAAAACATAATTATTCAGACACTTCCAGGTTTCCAGGCCTTTGGTTATTTTAATGTCTTTCCCTATACCATTTTAAGTCTATATAATCCTCTTGGGAAAATTTTCTCCTAAGAAGAGATTACTTTGGTGTAGAAATAACAGTAGTATGCTCAGTAAAATGTGGGTGAAGAACAGCGTGTTAAATAACAGTGCTGTGTCTCAGTTTGTTCACAGTAAGTTTGATCCCTGTGCTAACAGAGCTCAGAGCTCCTTGTGAGCTCCTGTGTAGGTAACTTCTACCAGTTCTTCCCAATTTAACCATCAAATCACCTTCCCAATACTTCCTACTGGCTTCAATTCTATAGTTTCATAACTTCAGTTTCTACCATTCTTACACTTTCTCCCTACACTATCTTCATTCCTCAGTTCAAAAAGTCACAGCTTGTCTTCTCATCTTTAGCCAAATAAAAGTCAAATAAACACATTACCCAATCCAGATATGCTAACTTTTGAAACCTTTCTAGCAAAAATTGGTTTGCAGCAGGTATTTCCAATTGTGTGAGGTGGTAAGTTGTAAGAAATCTGGCTTCTGCAGAAATCCTTCTTCTGAAATCCTTCCATAAGTGTTTCTGTGACTCCCCTCCGCTTATTTCCATTCCAGTTTTCCATCTCTCCTAAAGTAACGTAACTGTTTAACAGATCTGATTCTGGTCTTCACATGTGAAAACAGATAATTCATAGAAACATGAGACACGAGACACATGATGATAACAGATCTCAGAAACACCTCCAGTGGCCCAGTATCAATGCAGACCAGCTGGAATGTAGAAGGAAGTGAGCACTGCAGTCTCTGTGTTTGTTCTGTGCATCACCCTGATTGATTATAGGCAGATCCAGTCTGGGGCTTTCTTTCATACAGACCTAAATGCCTACACTCTGGCTGAGGTGAGGAAGACACCCTAAAGCTGAAAACAGCCATCAGCTTCCAATTGTGACTGTCATACAGACCACTAAAGTTTATAGGAATCCTATCTGCAGGGGACCATTTGCTCAGAAAATAGTCAGTCACCCAGAATTCTCATTTTACTGTATTTGTTATTGCAAACTGCATCAGACAAGGTCCCTGCTTAAGGAGGGCAGCTGAAGATCTGACATCCCACACACGCATGTACACAGGTGCACACAGAATTGAGCAAGGCAGAAACACTCAGTGCTCCCTGAAGCAGCAGATGCTGTAACAGATGCCACATACAACTGTCCTTGGGATGCCTCCCATATAACAAGGAATGCAGCGACTGCCTGGGATGAAAAAGGATGTGGAGAAGGATTTACAAGTGAATAAGCTGAATAGTGACAGCAAACAAAGAAAAAAGAAGAAGAAACAAAAGACAGGCAGTGAAACATGATGATCAGCCTTGCAGAGCCATCTGGCACACCCCTCCCCCCCCAGCCGCTCTGGGCTCAGCTCTGCTTCATTTGTCAGTGATGAGTGGGAGATGCTGCAGGGGAAAAAGAGTGAGTGGGAGCTGAACAACATATGAAAAAACAAAGCCATGGCCATGGCTCTGCACTGCAGAGACTCCTTGCTGTTTATGACAGGTGCTGTGGGTGAGAAAGACCTCAAATACAAATGGTCTTGTGTCACTTTGCCTCTTCCAGCAGATATAAGAGACTTGATGGTCAGCGCAAAAAAAACCACTGAAAAATTTTAAATTTCCAGTAAGAAAGTCACCTAATGCTGCAGCCACTGACAGAAATGATCATACACATTCTCTGAAACCAGACTTGATTCTGGCATTGCAGGGAATTGTAGTTAGTGCCTTCCCTCAGCTCCAGTACTTGTTTATTGGCAGCCACGTTGGCTGCCCACCTGGCCCACAGCTTAAGCCTCTTTGAATTGTGCTACAGGGACCCACGCTGATGGCATTCCTGCATCTTCAACGTCCTCTGCAGTGTGCTTTGAATAGTACAGCCTTGTAGAGGAACTTGGCATTGCCTGTGCAAGGAGGAAGGGGCATCTGCTCACTTCTTATGCCTTTCTCTTTGAGGGGAAACCTGTCTGGAAGGCCCTCTTCTCCAAGTCCAGAAAGGGGAAGGTTCAAACACAAAGATGGAGAATTGCTCTGCATAGTATTCCTGAAATGCTTTTTTGTAAAAGTTGAACAAATACTCAGAGGTGCAGCTGCCTCTTGCCTGCCTGGAAATATACCAAGGAAGTATCTGTAAAAGGCCGTGAACATAGTATCTTGGGCATGGATTAGGGAAAGCTGTTCAGCACAGTACACCTATGGGAGAAAGAGCTAAAAGAGAAGTGATACTTCTTCTGGACCAAGAAGTCTCAGAGATGAAAAAAAATGCACCAGATGGACTCAGTAAGTTTGAAACAACCAACAGCAGATCGCATCCTAAAACATTTTCATTAGTAATTGCTAGGATTTCAAAGCAAAACCTCCAGGAAAACAATTAGTTCCAGGGAAAAGCTGGTTTTCATTCACACACTTTTCTTTCCCTATAAACATTGACATGACTCTTTCTAAACAGGTTATGGTGTGAAAAGTATGAGTGCTGCAATTATGAAATAATGAAAAAGAGAATGTCTTTTCTGTCTAGCTAACACATCCAGGTTCAAACAATTCAGCCCTGAACAGCACAGATGCTACAGGTCAGAGTTACAGTTAGACACAAAAAATACTGTTTCATTTCGGCACTGAAATGAGCAGCAGGAAGGCTGAAAAGGGAGTGGTGAAGTGAGGAGACAGATTAGCTTTGGGAAGTCTTAAAATTAGAGTGAAGAAGTCTTGTATGTCTGCCTCCTAGTCTGCAAGTTATGTTTTGACTTCCTGTCCTCTGGAAGTTCCCACCTTTTTTCCTTTACGTCTGTTGAGAAAAGGTGATGAAAGGAAGAGAAATTAGGAGACAGCCACCATTATTAGGAGCTTTTTGTCTTCAAAGCAAGTCCTTTTTCTCCTTTTTAAGGATCAAAGTACTATATTTCCATTTCCATTTCCATGGTGTGAAGCCATTATGAGTTGCAAAAGACTGCAAAGAACAATACCTGAAATGAGTCACTATCATCCATTACAAGACAGACGGAGCTTCCCTCTCAAGCCTGCTAGGTTGACGGGTGGGAAGGTGCTACTTTGGGGAAGCAAAAATCCCTCCATTTAAGACATTTAACGGTAGATTAGATGACCTTTCCCTCTAACCCATTTACAAAGAGCTCCCTAGTCTTTCATTCCTTCAGCTGTCCTTCAGAGGAGTGATCTCTTTCACATATCCTGACTGCATGAAGAAAAACCCCACGTTTTTCTCTTGATGTGTGCTCCTACACAAACTATGCTGATCGGCTTCCTCAATGGATTGTATTCCTCTTTCCACTGTTTCATTCTCATGGCAGATTTTTGACTCTCGTGTGCCTTTCATTACCCTGCAGCTGTCCTTGCTCTGAGCCCTCATCCAAAGCATTGCATCATAGTGTCCAGACAGATGCAGGATATAGAGTGTATGCATTTGGTTAGAGCATTATGAAGGGATGTCTCACCATAGAAGTGGGAAAACCCAGTCACATGAGCGTATAAATGACTCAGCTCTTCAACAACTAGAACAAGCAGTTTCCATTTTGAGCATGGGATGGAGACAGCCTCCAACCGGCTTACTGCAAAATCACAGGAGCACTCTAATTTTTTTTGCCATAGTGACCTCTCTTAAAAGACTCTCCTTAGAGAAGCTAATATAACGGTATTAAGCAGTGAGTTTTGCTTCTCACTAGTTATAAACGAGGCCTTGTAAGCTTCACAGAGACATACGTGCTCCTGAGAATGCATTGTATAGCTCCAATTTAAGCTTTGCTTATAATCTAAAAACTGCAATAAAATCTTGTAATCAGAAAATCAGGTGTTTCCATATTTGTTATTAGAAGCTAATTACTTTGAAATAATTAGCGTAGAGAACAGTAGTTTTATTAGGTCTGTTGATTTCTATCAGAATGAGGGGCTTTTGGATAACACATGAGCTTGGAAAAGTTCTGTTATGTTCTCAGGGTAATATAATCCCTCAGAGGAGATAATGCAGCACTGGAAGAACATGGTAGTGAGGTAAGATAAACAGAAATAAGAGATTATTACATTAGAGAATATGCCTTAGACAAAATACACATCAAAGCAAAGTAAAATGAAAACTGAAAGCTGACTTCCAGTTTATTATTTTTACCTTCCCATAAATCCACTGTCTGGAAAATATCTGTTGTTCTTACTCCGTAGATTTCAGCAGCTTTTAAGAACTGAGATATTTGTTCCATCTGCTTGAAAGCCATTTTTGATTCAGAGATCTTTGCAATGGGCTCTTTTCCCTTTGGATATAAACTGTTTATTAACTTGCATAACAGCTGAGAGATAAAGACACAAACAAAATCAGAAAACAGTCACCAAACCAGAAGGCAATTTCTGCACATGAAATGATGATGTAAAATGCTTTTGACGTGGCAATTTTCTGTCAGGGACATAATTTCTTCAATTAAAACAAAGAAGTGAATTGATAATAATCACAGTATATTAGAAAAGCATTACAGCTTTCATTAACTGAGGCAATAGCCTGACCATGTAAATCCTAATCTGCTAAAACAACACTGGTAGAAGTTATATAACAACTGACAGAGAAGAAACCTCATGCCTGAGTCAAAAAATAAGCAATGTCAATTGAAATATTGTTACAGTCACTTTGGCCGAGATTCAACGATTAGCAGAGTCTTACAGCCCACTGCAAACAGCAGCATCTGCCTTTTCTTCAATAAACCGATGGAATACAATGTTTTAGCTACAGAATTATTGCCAAGAAGACAGTAATGACACAAGGCAATCCTTCAAATTTGCTATGTCTCTTCACCTTTCTTTTTCAACACTATTTCTTAAAGAGAAAAATATACCTCAGATTTTAAAATGGATCTCATTTAATTGTATGAGAAAAGAACCTGAAGGAATGAGTCATACTCATTTATAACATGCGTGACTCATAAGAATCATAAATATTGTACTGATCCCAGTGCACTAGTAGGATAATTTATCTTTTGAGATTAAGACTCTTGGTGGAAAAGAAATAAATCAGATACTAAGATATATATTTCTGACAAATGTAGCTAGATGAAGACAGTAAATAAAGACAGTGTGCATATAAACATATGAAAGTATATAACTGGAGAAAACACTTACCGTTCCATCCATCAACCAGGTCTGAAAATGTTGCCTTCCAGGAGGAGGGTGCTCTATCTGTTCTCCACACTGTACAATAATCCAGTTCACCAGCCTAGACTCTAATTCTGGGTCATATTTCTGTTCAATCTTTTCCTGAACTTCTCGGCTTAAGCCATAGCTTGGTCCTCTGTTAGCCATCTCTAGAAACAAGGTAGAACTTATTTAGTAGGCAGAGTCCTGATCTACAGCTTTGAAGTACGCACTGGAAAATTAAAGAATAAAAGAGGGAGCAGCCTGCCCTCAGTGTTAGACAGTTGAACAGATGTTCATCAACATTGAAAGTAACTGCATGACACTGGTTATAGCTGTTCCACAGAACAGGGGAGGGATCAGCCAGGGAATATCCTTTTCCAAAAGCACAAATCAGCTACAACACTTTTTTTAAAGGAAGGAAAAAACAGCAGTTCCCCCACCCAACCACAAAAAGAGAAGAAAAGCAAGATTTAAAGCAGAGTAGATTTTAAAGACGGGCTTCTGCTACATTTACAGAGAATACAATAGGGTTCTCAGATCAATGTTAAAGCTCTCTGCAAATCCAAAAGCACTTTAAAATTGCCTACCTAATACCTGCTAATAAGAAGATTGTACATGGGAGCTCAAGCAATCCGATTAAAGATGCTGTCAGAGACTTCCTCAGCAGAGATGCAAGGAGGGATATCCAGAGGTCAGCAAACTGAAAAGCGTTGATGAATTTAAGAGATGAAGGCTGCCACAGTGCCCTGCTGCTCCTGCAGCATCATCGTTTGGAGAACAGTGTATTGATTTGATTTTCCTCACATATGAGGAGGGTCAGAGCAGGGGCGTTGCTAAGAGCCACTAAAGAGGCCTGCCTACTCAGTCACAGCCGGGGGATCCTGTTTATCTCGCCCATCTGTGGTCTGTTTTCATGCATCTTTCCTCAGCCTTGCACTGCTCACTGCACAGACTCAATTTACTCTACCTAGTCTGCATCAACTCAAACTGCACCAAGCATCCCAGTAACAGAGAGCTAGAAATACAAATAGAAGCATTCTGTTAAATTAAGGTAAAAAGAAATTACCATGCATATAATTTATTTTTATTCACAAAACAGAAGCAGACCTTTTTCCTCTCTGTTCTGCATCTTGATGCTAACAGGCTTAGAATGTGAAAAATAATTTCTCCTCTTCCCTGTTCAAGTGCTGATAAAAAGTTTTAACAAGGGGAAAACAGGATAAAAAGTCAAGGAACAGAAGGCAGGTAATTGAATATTATTATCACCCTGTCATTAGTATATATTAGGCTATCAAACAGTGCAATAGTGTCCTGAGAAAACACCTTGAACCACTAAAACCAAGGGGAAGTCACTGAAAAGTAGCAAACCTAGTATAAAGCACAAGGATTTTACTTTCTGCTGGTATGCATTAGCTAACCTTCAGTTAGCAAGGGGGCTATGCCTATATACCGTAGTTTAAATTTTGATTATATCATTGCAGTGGTACAATGTGGAAGGGGAGAGAAGGTGAGCTAAGACAGGTGACCTTTCTTGTGGTCTGATTTATTCAGATGTAATCCTATGTTAAATAAAATAGCTTTGTTTCTTTCCGAGTTACACGGGACTTTGTCAAATGTCTTTCATTCATGCTGTATTATCCACTATGGTACAAAATAGTTTCTTTTTGGCAAGTGATTCCTGTTCCGCTTGAAATGCAAGGAGGTTGATAAGCCTCCAGTGGGTTCACAACCAGTTTTTCCAAGACACATTTGGATTTGGAAATTAAAAAAAAAAACCCGGAGAGAAAGGAATACAGTTCCTTGTATATCTGTTTCAGAAAGGTCTCTTCATCCATTACTTTCTCATTTAAAGACCTTAAATTCTCAGATTTTTACTACTTCAGATGCTACTGGGCTTGAGCAGGCTCAAGACATGAAGAATTTAATAGATGACCTAATTCATTGTTATCTTCCATAAGCTTTTCATTTAGTGCTTTCTCTTCTCTGCACCGGTAGTTTTAAATCCCTATGAAACACTGAATTACATAACTCAGAGAGTGCTACGTGACAGAGCCACTACTTGAACACTTTCCACCTCAGTGAACACGCTGTTGAAGGCACAGCGAATATGCAGGAACCAAGGCTGCAAACTCAGCCTGGAGATCAGAGAAGGATCAAGCTGCAGCTGCAAGAGTAAGAGGCAGAATATGAATTTGATATCCTTTCCCTTCTGGCAACTGTTAAGGGCTGGACTTCACAGTCTTTAGCCAGTCCCACCAAGATTAAGTTTTATTTTGCATTTTCAGATCTTTTTGTGTTCTTCTGTTTAGAAGGGAACTACTGAGATTGCTTAGCTGTTTCTGGTCACATCAGGATGTTCAGGCTCACTGGCATTAAGATTTCATGAAAGTCACTTAGCTTTGCATCAGCCTCTGATTCTGTTTCCTAACTTGTGGTCAGGGATGAGTAATTTAAGTCTCCTAAGATGTAGAGCAGAGGTCTCCCCCTTCACAGATGCTGGCTATGTAACCTGTTCTCAAGGGACCATTCCATACTGTGAAAGCTGAAAAGCAAGCTTGTCCATCAATATCAATTTTTAACAAGGCTTTGAAAATCTGGAAAACTCCAGAGGACTGGAAAAACACCAGCCCCTCACCAATATTGCCAAAGTACCACCAAAACAAATCATCAGGCTGCTTCTGTGCCATTAACCCTGGGAAAACCAATGGAATGATTTTTTAAGTGATAGTGTTGATGCAATTTACTAAAAGTTCTAGAATATATTAGAGTTGGCTACTGCATGACACACTAACTAGGGAACCAAACGGATCCAGAAAGAACATGACACATTAGACCCTAAGCTAGTAACTAGTAGGTACTGTAATACAATTGTAACTGAAAAATCATTAATGATGGTGTATATTTTATTCAGTTTGTACAAGAATATGTTCCCAGGCCTGAACTGTCTAATATGTTATTAGAAGTCTGTCCTAGTTCAGCAGGAGGGACCAGCTAACCCTGTGTGGGGGTGATCAAAGCTGTGTCTTTTACCCCCTCTATTCATTCCCCAAGGACAATGGACCATTAGCAGCAGCTGCCCAGGGAGCCATTATCACCTTCACACCCAGCCTGAGGGGGGCGGAGCTGCTAATGGGCCATCAACAGTTCAACACCCCCTGGCTCCCAGAGTTAATCACCCATTGTGTGAGTCCCCGCCCAGGGGGAGGGACTGAGTGCTCCCTGAGGGTACATAAGTGGTGGGTAAGAAGACCTCGGGAACTTCTCGTCGGATCCAGAGCAGCAGGAGGACCTTGACAGGAGGAGATCACCGCTCTCACCCAGACCACAGCCCTCGCCTGCACCAACAGGTTTTTCTTTTCCTTTTGCTCTGGACTTGGGGGAACCACAGGGGTCTCAGCACAAGGGCAAACAAACCCCCTTGGGTTTGTGCCCCAGGACACTGGGTTATACTGCTGGGGTTTTGTGAGTTGAAAGCAATTTCCCTTGTGTGTCAGTGTATTTATTGTAATATTATTATTAAAGTTTAGCTCTGACTTATAATCTCTCTCGTGGTGAGTTCATTTCCCCTGCTGGTTCACCTTTAAACCAGCACAAAGTCACAAAAAAATCCAGGCTCCAAGGAAGATCCCAGCTCTTGTTAGCTGTGATGAGTAAAATAAAAAAGATTTAAAAACCTCCTTGAAAGGATACTACCTGGAAGCAGGCAAAAATGTGTCTCATTCCAGTGATGTCTAGCCATCATGACAAAAAGTGCTTTTCAGAATGCAGCACGCTGTCCTATGACAAAACAGATGTTAAAAAAAATGCAAAGGGTAATGAAGATAAGCAGGTGGGCACAGATGCTGGGTAGGACACTGGGATTGAAGTGCTAGGCTAAATAAAAGACAGGAGGTCCAGCAACAGCAATATATTCAATTCTGACAATCACTCCCCCAAAAAAGTGTTGGAAGAGTGAAGTACATTCAGATAGTTATTCCAGTAATCAGAGAATTGAAAATTAGAGCCTTTATGGTAATCACTTCAAAAGGATTATAATTTTAGCTCAGCAAAAGAAGTTAAGAAATGGCAAGTACATGTGCCTACAAGTTAAAGAAAAACTGAAGGAACTTGAGTTCCTTGTCAGACACAGGTATATTAAAGCCTGGTGGTTAGAAATGTAATGTGGAAGAAAGGGGAAGGTTTTCAGCTGCAAAGATACTACTTTTAGAACACTTCACCTATTGCTTCTGATGGATTTTGTCCTCTTACTTTTCTTGGCAACACAAGACTGGAATTTATGACTAAAAATAGATTTGAAGCTTAAATAATTTCACGCCTTGAAGTACTATGGCTCATCTTATGCTTTCAGATAATCACAATATTACCCTATAGATTTAAAAATCTTTGTAATTCTATAAACAAGTCCTGTCAACAACAAAACTGACATTAACTAGCTTAGATCCAGGGTAATTCAATAGCTTTCAGTGTCTTCCAACTAGAACACAGAGGGAAAAGTAAAAACTCTAACTCAGAACAATCCTTAACCTTTGCTAGATTCACAATTTGGGCCATTCACTCCTTAGAACCTGGTGTTTCAACCATCCCAAAGTACTATCTTACAAGGCATGTTGGGTCAATCCCCATCAGACAAAGTTATCCAGCAATTAAGAGTAACTGGGAAGTCCAGACTCAATTTCCCTGGTATGCAACTGTACAGTAATGGACCTTTCATAACTAAGTTAAAAACCAAAGCAAAATAAGTTTTCCAAAACTTTTTTACAGCCCTTCCCTTCACAAGAAAATTTCTGAAGAAGTTTCTGCTCAAAGATACCCCCCCCCAATGAACATCTATGTATGATGTCATGTTTTCTAGAGTTGCAGAGGATACTCAGGTCCAATACAAGCTTAGTTGCAAGTACAGGGCCTTTTTCAGGGAGCTGCAAGGCAAGAAAGTGCTCTGCAGACCCTTGGTTTTATTCATAGCCTTGTTTTGTTGTAAGATACCTGGAGATGTTCTACACAAGAGAACTAGTCAGACTAGGGGAAAAAAGTAGCTATTGGAATATTGCCATCTTTTTAACTGTGCAAAAACAAGTGGCACAGATATCAGAATCAGGGGAAAACATTAATTTTGAAAATTCCAACTTTGCCATTACTTTGAAATCTACAATCTAGGGAGCCTCAAATAGGGTAACTTAAGCAAGTATCTTCCCTTTCAACTGCAAAAAAGGTTTCTTTGCCAGCTCTGAAGATGTTAATCCCCAAGTTTGCACAGTTTGAACACCTCAAATTTGTAAGTAAAGTAATTCAGGAAGGAAGGACCTTCCTATTTGTGTGACAGAATAGAATGCACCAATACTGCAACCTGTAGAACAGGACAGCTCCCAAGACTGCCATGACTGGAAGTGTTTCTGGAAGTTTTAAGTCATTGATCACCTTCCAGGCAGTTTGCCAGCAGAAACAGTTACCACTTAACACTGAAAACCAATTCCTGTGGATATAATTGTCAGCAATCCCATGATTCAAGATGACCTTGAAGGTAAATTGTGCATTTTAATTCTCAGGATCTCTTAAGTTTTGTGCTGGACTGACAGACTCCTTTGGAAGAAAACCAACATGTTTCATTGCATCAATTTTTTATCTCTCCCCAAGAAAAACAGTACCTCCTGAGAACTACTGTGGCTTGAAAATTATATTTTGCAATACACACCAGCAGAACAGAAAGGAAGTATCATCTTTATTTCTCTGAAACATAGGTCAAAACAGACAGCAAGATTTACAAATAAACAAACAAGATCAAATCCCCATACCAAATAAAGGCTGCTTCTTATGATTATGCATTTAGCTTTGCTGTAAGGAACTTTTTTCCAATAGTTACTGTCTTAAGGACTAATGCACACTGGCACATTTTCTGCCAGCAAATTATATTCAATTACAATTCAAAAGTGAGGACTCTTGTAATGACCAGACCTGATCCTAGCAGCCTTCAGGGACTGCTTTTTCCAGACTGAAGCCTGGGCAGGCCATTCGCATCACTTCAAGCTCTCAGCATGCTACTGTTCAGCATACCTTTGGCACAGATATGAGCATCTGCTTCCACCCCGACAGGCAGCAGTGACCTTCTCATGTTGCTGTGTGGGAGGCCAGTGGACAACATGGTGCAGATCAGAAGGCCCAAAAAGAACAGTCTTTCACGTACTAGCCTGAAAACATTTTAAATATGTATTTTAATTTCAGAACAAATGGACTGGAAGTTTTAGGAGCTGTCATTTGGTTTTCCTTTCAAATCTAAATGCAGAGCTGCTGTCAGCCCCTTGCCAAACACAAATCAAGAGACTGCAGCAGGCTGAGAACATGTCTATTCCTCACCCACAAACAGATCACAAGCTACAATTACTGTGTCATATGGAGGACGCCCATTTCTCTTAAATGGAATAGAAGCATTGGACCATATAACATACATATGCAGAACTTAAAAGAGAAATAGAAGGTCAAGCCTGCAAACAGACTGCAGTAAGTCCTGTAATTTAGATTTATGCATTACACAACCAAGGCTGTAAAGTAACATTTTTCTGTTCTAGGTAAATACATATTGAAGAGAGATGAGGTCCTACAGTAACGAAGTAAATCTGAGCTATAGAAACCGAACAAGCAATAACTCTATGAGCGGTGTATTTTTGTCCTTCATCTCTGCCTCTCTTTCCCAACAGAAATCTTTTCTCCTAGAAAACACTTTCCAGGTGCAAAAGCACTATGGAAGGTGGCATTAAAATCTCACACTTAGCAATCTGCCTCCTATTTAATATAATGACTGAGTTTCCTCTGCCTTTCCTGTCCCTGCTGGGCTGGAGAACAAAGGTAGAAGGATGAGAGTGTGCACTGATTTGTGGTATTTCTGTATGCATTCCTTATACAGCCGATGAATATTCGCCAAGCCTTAGTGAACTTTTACATTCACACACATCTTAATGCATTTGTTCATCAGTTCAAAGCAGAGATTGCTTATCTTAGAAACAGGTGAAACACATAATCCTCTTCTATTTCCAGGGAAGCCTTTAGCTTTAACATAACTTTTCAGCACTTAAACCAAAAAATCTGACAGGGCAAGGTAGGCCTCTTTATAACAGCACAACTGAGTAACTTAAAAACAAAGTTGAAATTTCTCCAGGACATGATTTTCCTTCCCATTTGTTTGTGGGTTGGTTTTTTGTGTTTTGTTTCTCCACACAGGAAAGGATAAGGGCCAAGGAGAAATGACAAGCACAAATCTAATGTAGAAACCAATCAAGGTAGAGGTTCAGAAAAGGTTGTAACTCTGTATTGCAGCATGACTAGAGCATTGAAAATATTTGAGCAGCTGCAGATAAATCACTGGTTGAAAGTTTCTCTTTAAGCACATTTTAATTTGATATGGAAAGTACGGTCCCATAAATCTTTTAGTCCCATTGAATAACAGCATGTCCAAGAGAGCACATAATCAAAATTAACATAAAAATGAAACTGTAGGAGTTGGTTCTGAGGACTACGCAGATAGGGTTTTTGTGAACAGTGATTTGTTTGCACTTAGTGTTGATCCAAGAGAAAATAGGTTAACTATACTGAAACTACATGAAACACTTAATTAAAAAAAACCCGAAACCAAATCCTCTGGTGTGTAATACCAAGCGAAACAACAGAAGAGATAAAATAAATAGAATATTTAACAAGATAAAAATATATGTATCTAAAAGTGCATAAGTACAGCTCAATATAAGCAGAACAAGAGCACTTGTTTATTAGAAGACAAGTTGCATAAGCTTTAGAAACTCTTTCAGCACATACTGGTTTACTGCAGAGTTCAATCCCAAACACAGGAAAGCATACCTCATCGTTTTCTTCCTTTTCAGAAGGCAGAAGAATTTGTTTCAAAAGTGAAATCTCCAACGATTTTACTTTGCAACAGATTTGGAAAGGAAATGTTGATAAGGATAAGGGACAGTGGAGGCCAGATGGTAAGGTTTGTGGTGCTTTTAAATGAAAACGACTACCTGCTCCTTTGGTATGCTAATCAAGCTTCCTGTCTAGCTACAACAGTTTTTTGTTATTTACTCATGAAATGCGAATGACTATAACTCCTTGACAAAAGTGAATATGTAGTTTAAGCTTTATGTAGAAGACAAATACCTCGAGGTGCTTATTCAAGTGATATTGTTTGATGAAAATCAACAACACAAGCACATGCGTTGCTTGAATGGTGTCCAGAGTTCCCTTGTATTGGGACACCAGTGTCAGCCCTGACAGGTCCACACTACACTCAATGACAGATGAGCCCAAAACTAATTTTTCAGACCTGCCAAAAGCCAAAGACAATGAGAATACTAGCAAATTAAACCAAGGGCACTACTGAAAATAATTAAGCATAGATTAAGGTATTTGGAGAAAGCCAATCCCCAGCCCAGGCAGTACAAGACAGAGTTGGTAAATTCTTCCCAAATGTGTAATACCCTAGTTTAATACAGTATTTCTACAGAGGAAGGAAATACTTGTTTTTAAACATGACTAATACTGAAAATAATTTACTATGCAGGCATCTACTGGCATAGACAAAAGCAATGCCACAGGCATTAAATCATGGGACATAACAGTAGGACTTTTGAATGACACTATTATATGAGAATATTACATTATTCCAGATAGTCAAAACTTCCTGACAGGTCAAGAGTTAGTGAGAGGTAGGATGAAAATCTTCTTGGTTATCACGATCCCTTCTTTCAGGCCAAGTTAACAACAATCAAAACTCTGGTTATTTCCAGCATGAACACAAAGAAAATGCTTATGATGCTTGCAAAGATAAATGTCAATGGAACTCCTGGGGCAAAGCCACAGAAAAAGGTTTGCATAAGGTCTGCCTCAGGTAGCAAAGAGAGATAGCAGCTGCCCCATTCCTGGAAGTGTTCAAGGCCAGGTTGGAAGGTGCTCTGAACAGCCTGGTCTAGTGGAAGTTGTCCATACCCTTGGCAGGGGAAGTGGAAGCCAATGATATTTAAGGTCCCTTCCGACCCAAATCATTCTGATTCTGTGATTGAGTTAGGGAATTGGTATGCTTGAATTAGAAAGTCTGCATCTAAGCAAAAGCCACCTTTTTTACTCTCCTACGAAAAATCAAATTTTTCACATGACAGCTTGTTTTTTGCAGTATTGATGCCTAAATAAAACTGTACTTCACAGAAACTTATCTGAAATTTAGGGATTTTTTTTGTTGCTGTGGATTCTTTTTTGGTTTTGCTTTAGTTGCTTGCATTTTTTAAATTAAAAGCCCCATACAGTGTATTAATATTGGCACAACTAAAACTGAAAAAGACAAACTCTCTAGAAATACCATATCTCCAGGAGCTTTAGTCTTTTAAGGTAACAATAGTGATGCCATTTACTACTTAAAATAATAAAACCAGAAACAACTATGTAATTTTGACTGATGTTTCATATTAGGGCCAGCCTGAACTAATTCCAGCCTCTCACCTGAGTTCCTTTCTCTGAAGTGTATGAATGGCACTGAATTCTTGGGCAAAAAATAGGCAATAGTCATGCTTGCAATTAAATTCATTTACTATTAAATTCTGTGGATTGACATTACAAGAATTATCCAGCTATCCAATTCCATTTACAACTTTTCAGGGTTGCACTCATGCAGCTCAAATTCCTAACTCGAAAGACACTGTTCCCCGTAAACAACAGCTCTCAAGTTATGTTAAAGAGGCAATGGTGTCCCATGGCACTGTACCCCCACTTTAAGGAAGTTACTATATAAGTCACCATATGGATCCAGTTTCAGCTTACACCAAGATTATGTATTGCTCCCTTAGTAGTAGGCCCACAAAAACTAACAGGCAGCCTGGTGAAGATGACATATACCCTCATGATAAGCACAGATAAGAAAGCTCTTAAAATGCTGAGGCCCTGCGTTCTTAGAAGTTAAATTCTTTCTTATGTAGTACTCCAAGCACACCATCAGACTGTGCCTTCCACCTTTTAATTTAAACAGTACTATAGAACAAAATAACCATCTATCTGAAATCTGTTTATTGTGCTTCATTGTATGCAGTATTTCTAATAATTAACTTCAGTAAACATGCAACTTGTATTTTGCCTTGCACAGATGGTTTCAGACATAAGATACAATACCATTACAGCAAAAATATTAAAAGGTGTCAAAGATGTGAAAATAAAGTTTAACTGTACAGGCCAATAGTAACAAAAATTAATCAACACTTCAGTACAAAACTGTAGGAAATTTGTGGAAAAAAAGGGTCTAAGTTGTGAAGAAGAGGTTCTGAAAACAACAGCAGCACTCCTTCCCATTTCAGACTGTGTGCAAATGCAGCAATAATACCTGTATTTACGATACAGAGGTAAGGAAAACAGCAGATAAAGCTCAGTTACTACTGTGATAGTCACAGGCCTGCCATCATCTGGTTAAGAACAGGGCTTCTGCTACTCAAGGAAAAGAGGTCTAAGATTCATGCACTAATGCTACTCTGCAGCTTATGTTAGTGTTGACAGCTTGTCAATTAAATCATCAACTGTATTCACAAGGAGTTTTCTATCCTCCTTCTCACTCATCTGATGTTGACCAATTTTGCGCAGGATAACATCCACATCTTTGCTCAACACACGATCAGCAACTTGCATAGAGATTTGCCAAGGGACATCACCATCCTTCATGCCATGAATAAGTCGTATAGGACATGTTATAGGAATAGGACTATTCAGCACACAGTGATTTTCTGCTTCTCTGATAAAGTTATATGTCAAGGGGTAATATCCTTCCTCATTATGCTTTGTTGGAAACTTCCATTCACCTTTTTCTTCTATTTCCTTTTGTGTCTATAAAAAGAAGAGAACATAGAATAGACATGTTAGGAGTACTTCAGAGTGCCTCAACTTATTTCTGTTCTAAAAGCAGTAAAACTCCTCAAGTCATTAGATTTCACTTTATTTGTTTTCATTAGCCAAGTGTATTCCTGTTCTCCTCATCATCATGGCTAGGCTTCGCAAACAAAGATTTGAGAAGGGCACTACCCACGCTTGCTGCAAGCGTGCTGGTGGCTAAAAAGGCCGATATGGGATAGGCAGGTCCGGTCACAAAAGGCACAGCGGAACGTCTCCCTAGGTGATATTGGCAAGGAACGGTTCTTTCTGCGTTGTCTTTTCTCCTCAAGACTGACTCTCCGTGCATTCTCAAAGGAAGCAGCAGTGTCATGAATGGTGTGTCGCCATGAATCTCGATTGGAGGCCAGAGTGGACCATTGGTGGCAGTCAATATGACCAAGGCTGAGGTGTTGTTTCAGGGAGTCCTTGTATCTCTTCTTCGGGACTCCTCTCTTGTGGCAGTCAGTGGCGAGTTCACCATAGAGCACAATCTTTGGGAGGCGGTGATCCTCCATCCTGGAGACGTGCCCTGCCCAGCGCAGCTGCGTTCTCATGCATGGCCTCAATGCTGCTGACCCCTGCCTGTTCAAGAACAGACACATTGGTCACGTAATCAGACCAGTGGATGTTTAGGATTGAACGGAGGCAGCGCTGATGGAAGCATTCGAAAAGCCGCAGGTGGTGGCGGTAGATGACCCATGATTCAGACCCATATAAAAGAGTAGACAGTACAATGGCTCTGTAGACACTGATCTTTGTACTTTTCTTCAGGTGTTTATTGGACAGACTCTTTTATGGAGTTTTCCGAAGGCTTTGTATGCCTTTGCTAGCCTGTTGTCTATCTCTTTGTCAATCTTACCATCTGAGGAAATGATACTTCCCAGATAGGTGAACTGCTGGACTGACTTAAGCTCTGAATTGCCTATGGTGATGTGAGGATGATGGAAGACTTCTTGAGGTGCATGTTGGTAAAGAACTTCCATCTTCTTCAGGCTGACTTCCAGCCCAAAAATCTCAGCAGCCTCTGCAAAGCAGGATGTTAAGCGCTGCAGAGCTGCTTCTGTGTGAGCAACGAGGGTGGCATCATCAGCAAAAAGCAGCTTGCGGACAAGGTGATTCAGGGTCTTGGTGTGGGCCTTCAGTCGCCTTAGGTTGAATAGTCTTCTATTGGTATGATATCGGATGTAGATGCCGTTTTCTTCATCGAGGTCTGCCGTGGCTCTTTGGAGCATTATGCTGAAGAAGATTGTGAATAGAGTTGGTGCAAGAACGCAACCTTGTTTCACACCATTGGTTATTGGAAAGGGCTCAGAGAGTGCATCACCATATCTGACTTGTCCATGCTGATCCTCATGTAGCAGGATGATCATTTTGAGGAACTTGGGGGGACATCCTAAACGTTCCAAGATCTGCCACAGGCCTTTTCTGCTCACAGTGTCAAAAGCTTTGGTGAGGTCAACGAAGGTTACATAGAGACCTTTGTTCTGTTCCCTACACTTCTCTTGCAGTTGTCTGAGAACAAACACCATGTCTGTGGTGCTCCTATTGGCTTTAAAACCACACTGGCTTTCAGGTAGAAGATCTTCTGCAATAGTGGGTACTAATCTGTTCAGAAGTATTCTTGCAAGGATTTTACCAGCAATGGAGAGCAAAGTAATATCTCAGTAATTTGAGCAGTCTGACTTTTCTCCTTTCTTCTTGTACAGGGTGATGATGACTGCATCACAGAGATCTGGTGGTAGTTCCCCTTGTTCCCAGCAACACACAACAAGCTCGTAGAATTTGGCATGGAGTGCTTGACCTCCATGCTTCCAGATTTCAGGTGGAATTCCATCACCCCCAGCTGCCTTGCCAGTTTTCACCTGTTGTACGGCCTTGAGTATCTCTCCCATAGTAGGGGCTGCATCCAATTCATGTTTCACCGGTTGTTGTGTAATGTGCTGAATTGCTGAGCCTTGAACTACACGGTTGGCACTGAAGAGAGTCTGAAAGTGCTCAGACCACCGGTTCAGGATGCTCCTCCTCACAGCATCTGACAAACCCCCCACCACGTCACAAAAGCTGCTCTGCACATCCCTCCTGCACATTAATCTAGTTAGAATTCACCACTGAAATTAAGTTTCTCAGCCAGAATCTATGAGAAGAAAAAAATAATGCATAGCCACTGTGAACAGTAAGTCTTCTTGGCTTCAATTAGTTTACTGAAGCTCAAACAAGGAGAATCCTAGGAAAAGGAATTTTTCATTGATCAGTCTTTTCAGTCTTTGGCACAATAGCTGTACGTAAACACTGTACTTCCAGATTCTTACCTTAGTCCTACATAATAATGCTGACACTACAAAGTGCCTTCGAAAAAAACCAAAAAATCAGGAAAAAATTTTAATTATTCTAAAGCACAAGTTATTTATTGCCATATAACATCCAATTTACTTTCCTAAAGATGGGATATTATTATTATCAAGAAAGAAACTCAGAAAGGTAGTTCCCACTACCTTAATCTTACAGTCTTTACAAACACACTAATCTGAAGAATTTTCTTTCTACATACACAACCTGTGTCATATTCATCTCATCCACTGTCTATTACAGTAGTAGCTACTTCTCCATCCTCGAAAGCAGGAGGATCCAATTTCAATGCAAATATAAGATATTCAACTGTTATAGTTTTGAATGATGTAAATTCTCTCCCTGCCACTAACTCCCCATGCCATTAGTTAACAAAAGAAGTAGTTAACTGCTACCAATTGCTTCTTGATGGTTTTGGGTGGGGGCAGAGTGGGGGAAGGTGTAGTGGGAAAAGGGCTTGCACTGTCTCTTTTGTTCTTGGGGACTACACAGGGCTCTGGCTATGTGTGCTGCTGTGGGAGAGAAGCCGTTTCTCCTGCTCGTTGCTGCTACTGTGGAGTAAGCCAGTTTTTTCCTGGCATTTGGGGCCCCGGTTTCACCATCGCCCGCAGCGTTGCAGCCACCCGTCCCGCCCCACCCCGCGGCAGCGACCCGGAGAAGGAGAGAGGGAGAGGGAGGCCTTGCTGGGAAAAAGACTGAGGATTCACCCCGCAGCTAGCCAAGGTGTGACACTGACACCGTCAATAAATATTGCCGGAGGAATCTACTGTTTTGGAGGTTGTTATCTTTAGTTTTGTTTTTTTTTTTACTTTTGGTGCTGGGGGAATAGTTTGCTCTGGTCTGTGTACAGTTATATGTATATATATAGTAGTTAAGAACAGTTATCCTTCTTATATCCATTTTCTAATTAAAGTTCCTTTTCTTAAATTTAATAAAGAGTGAAGTGATTATTGTGGAGGAATCCTCTCCTCTGTTTTTTGGTAAACATTTTGGTTTATCCCTCAAACCAAGACATCAACACTGAAATCTAATGGACTGCTAACAGAGGATCTGACTTCACATCCTATATGCCACAGTAATACATTCTGGGTAGTGATCACACTAGTCTCATACTACATGCACAGTATTTTGTGGACTTTTAGATTACTGTGAATTTTCAGCTTCCGTCCACCACAAGCACAGAAAATTTACCTGAAAATCTGCAGGCAAAGTACAGTTTGAACAACAGAATTTCTAACATTTGATAGCTTTTCAGACAGTACAGAAGTCAACCATCAACACTTACCTCAATGGGAAGCCTCTTGAAAGTCGTTACAAGGTGGTCTGCTGCTACAGCTACTCCAACCAGAGCAGCTATTTTATTTGGGCGTGCTATTGCAGCATGAAGCATCAGCCATCCACCCATGCTGGAGCCCACCAGAATCTGAAAAAAGGAAAAAAAAAAAGAGAAAAATATATATTGCTTTACAGGAATAAGGCTAATAAGTTTTTTCTTCTTTTACAAAGTATCAGTTTTTACTTTAACTACTTAAACCTTGGGCATAATCCTGCTGTCCTTACCCAGGCAGAACCGCTGTCACCTCCAGTGGAAATTTTGCCTGAGTAAGCACCACAAGACCTGGTATTTATTATTCTGTTTGGCATGGCTCATTATTGCAGTCTGAGACTGAAACACTGTAAATAAAATAAGAGTTGAAACAATTCAGTATCACATGCATACTTTATGCTTCCTTCTTAAAATAAATGCACATTGTAAAAGCTCAGTGCAGCAAAAGAAGAAAACAAATGCAATTTGTAATACAAAATTGTTTTTAAAAAAATACCAGGTTGGAGGAGATACCAATGTTCTCTCAGTAATTTCTGAAGTAACTGAAGAAGTCAAATCCTGCTTCTGCTGACCTTTTTTAAAAAGCTATTTCATCATATGGAGTATCTTAGCTTGTAAACTTCCTGCAAATCCTTTAATTAATGAGCCAGCATGGGGCAGTGACACACTTTTTCTTAAGAGGGCTGCACTGCACTGGCCAATTCCCTGTTCCCTCTCAGATGGCACCACCATCACGAGGCTTTCTCAGACCCTCTGGGATGACATACTTGCTCTGAGCAGAAGCTTCTAATAAACAGCCTCCAGGAGGTCCTGCCAACCCATCCTCCCGTGATTTTATGACTTACCTGCTTGTAAAAGAGGTCCTACAAACACAAACTCTCAGATGATTCAGCTTGAAAGTGAGCAGATGTTAGTTACTCAGAAGAAGATACTGTTGACCAGAGCTATTATGGCATATATTTGATCAATGTTCTACCTCAAGGGGAAAAAAGCATTCTGTATTTAAAAATAAAATATAACCTGTGGTCCATCTGTAAGTTCATCCAGTACAGACAGAACATCTTTTCTCCACTTCCCAACTGTACACTCTGCAAATTTACCATCTGAACTTCCACATCCTGTGTAATCAAATCTGAAAAAGTAACCATCAAAACGAAAGTCACAGTACTGTCTACAGCAACATGGGCACTAACTAAACACTAATGTTGAATCAAATTAAACAGGGGGCAAGATACCACATTAAATATTTTCTTACTTGGGCCTGGCTTACTACTTGCACCAGAAATCACATAAAAAGAGGTTTAAATACAACATACACAACTAAGTGATGCAGCGTTCTCTTATAATTTTCTATAATATCCTAACTTATAGGAATAGAAGATTTCTCTTACAGACAAAAAGATCCCAAATACTTCAGTTTCAAAGGCATTTTTAAAATGTACAAACTCTCTTTCAAACACTGTACCCAAACAGATGATTTATGACACTCAGCATTGAACCTAGTCTATCAAAGCACAGCATCATTGCCCGTGGGCATGTTCTCCCAAAACCATGGAAGACACAGGCTAACTGAATCAGACTTGTCAGTAAAGGATCATGCTGACAGTGGTAACTTAAAAAAACAGAACTCTGGGTCCTTCCTTTTTCATAGCTGTGCCTATATCCTGATTGTAACATACGTAGCACTGGCTAGACAATATAAATCTATTAGTTTTCTGAATTACTTTCAGAATACATTATGCCAATTTACCTCAGTTTTTCTACAGACAGAAATCCTACGTTTTGAAATAGAGGAAAGACTTAACTTCAGGAGGCATTCCAATCCAAATGCCAAATTTACATGACTGTGTTAAAACCCCCTCCCCCAACCCATGACACTACTTTTATTTTCTCAAGAACAATACTCTGCATGTACCTGATGAAGGAATGACCTAGTGATTTGCAGAAGTCTTCAAGGGCAGTTGCTTTCTGACCATTCATATTTGAATTAAAGCCTGGAAGGAAAATAACCCCTGGACTCCTGCCTTTTAGTTTATGATAAGCAAGATTTGGTCGATCAGGTCGAGTAAGAAAACTGACTGATGACTTCAGCCTGCAAACTAATAAAAAGAGGTATTAAGTAGAATCACGACAACCTTGGCAGAAATACTAGGATTTTATAAACCTAAGGTTCAGGAAATATGAGCACAATGTGAAAATAAGATATTTTAGCTGAAGAAAAAACCCCGTCTCCTGTATTCCTTAATGACTAACAAACATTCATGAACCTTAAAGGGAATGCTGACTGTGAATCATTCTCAAATTATTAAATGCCAACCATATACGGAGTTCACTCAGCAATTAGCAAAGCGGCTGACTGAAGACAAATGCTAAGATTTCCTTGACTTCATCTGTCCTACTGTTTTGTACTATCTTGAATGTATTTACTCATTTTGCATGAAATGGTAAGATCTTTTTTATTTGCTTCTTTTAACTCTCTATTTTACCTTTTTGGTTTTTTCCAGACTGAATTTCAAAAAAGTATAATTTTTGGACTAGAGTATAGAGTACTCTGTGCAATGGTAAGTTTGCAAGTACCTGAGGTGATAAATTTTTCATGAAAATTAAAACTGAAGGACAAAACTGCATCTGTATCAAAATCCTGGATCTGTACAATATATGAGGATGTATAATGGGGAAGTTCAAAATCAGGAGTTGGGAAAGAATGTTGTGACTAACTTTTTTAACATGATGAATGTAAAATAACATTAGCATTGTTTAAAAACAAATGAAATAAATAACATGTAGCCTTTTTCATCATATTTTGAACAGCTATTCTGCTTAAGTTAAAGAATATTGCCAGGAACACTGAAAAAAAAGAATCATTTTAACATGATGCTTTCATAACATCAGTCGTTTTCTCAGATGCAAAGCACAGAAAAAACAAACTGTATTTTCTGTAAACATAAAGCAATACATTAAACACATCCCTTAAGAAGAATTCAACCCTGCAGAACTGTGATTTTCTTATGCATTTCCAAAATATATCCTATTGCATAGTGTGGTGTATTCTTGCTGGAATGGTTACATTATTCCAGTACTTGGATTGTTCTCTTTATCTAGAATGAAAAAACCACTTTGCAACCCTAAACAGTTTCCAAATATTCAAAAAACGATACACTGAGATTAGAAGACTAGTTCTTCAATAATGAGGTACAGAAACTATGCAACCCAAAATAATGCTTCAAGGCTTCCTAGTGGCTTAATAACTCGATAAATACTACAAAACCAGGCCTCAGCAGTAGCACAATGCAGCCTTTAGTTCTGTCACTACCAGAGATTAAATTCAAGGGGTCTGGCGGGCTTTGTTGTTAAACTTGCATGTGCATGAATAAATGAGGATTCTTAACAGATGCAGGATGCAGCACTTTATCCTAGAGCCTAATAAATTATATCATTTGAACTATAGATTAGAACCATTAAATTGCTCCTTCAACAGTGGGATTGTTCTTTACCTTACTGATGCATCAATTATCATAAAAGAGAATAAATGCCACAGTAAAGGTATTCGGATGCATCCATGCTATTGCTTTTTGTTTGTGTGTGTCTGTCACTATGTCAGTTACTTCTTTACTTCCTAATAACAGAGAAGATACATCAAATTTATTATTTAATTAACTTTAATAAAAAATAATTAAGAGTACTTTTCTACCACTTAAGCCCTGGTAACCATGCCTGAAGTCACTGGTTTTCCATCCTGTAGCACTCTGGAGGTGTCCTCAAGGTAGTTTGACACTGAGCAGGGTTTAAATTACACTTAAATGCCACCTTGATGCCCAATCCCATCAGATCTTGGAAGCTCAGCAGGGTCAGCCCCGGTTAGTACTTGGATGGGAGAATTCCTGGGAATACCAGGGGCTGTAGGTTCTAATCCTGAGGACTTCACTGTCACCGTCCATGCTCGCTTGGCCCTGGTAGATGAACCTCAGGAGTTAAACGGTAGGGCCAGTTCTGTGCCCGCTGTGCCTCAACTAAAAAATCCACTGCCCAGGCTGGAAGGGCACACCCACGTGGGTAGAGCCCTTCCCAAATCTTGCTTCGGGAAGCCTAGCCACACATAAACAAGAAACAACCACTGTCTAAACTATTCCACAATCTATTTTGCATTTAACAGCAGCAATTCTAACCCAAATAATGCATAAATAAGACAGCAGCTACCCAGTAATTTCTCCTCCTGGGTGGAAGACCCTGATAAGGGCACGGAAGCATTTCTGAAGGGTGCAAGGTGGTATTTAAGTGTTTATAAAACCCAGTTACAGACAGAAGGAGATAACTACAGGGATACCACAGGACCTTTGCCTGATGCTATGGAATTCTCTTCAGATCAGAATGCCTGTGCAATTTTAATTGTGCTATGAACATGAGAAACTGTGATTGAAACCAGTGCTGTTTGTCAAAGCCAAAGAAGTCCTTTGGGAATGTTCTGGTACTGTGATCTACCTACAGCCAACAGCAGCAGAATAACGCAACCATGACAGATAATGGACTTAACCCTCTCCACACCTGGTTTCATGCAATCTCCTGAGCTACAGGAGTAAGGCAGGACCAGCTCTGCCAGCAGAACTGCTGGCTAGCCCAGTCCCAGAGTACCCAAAGACACACTCAGACAGATGCTCTGATCATGTCATTGCCACACAGAAAAGGAGAAAAAACAGCAACAAACCCCCACTGTATTCTTGTTTTTATGCAGCTACACCCTTTAGTGGCAAGTAAGTTTTACTCATTGCACACCCTCAGGTGAGGTTCATCGCCTTTTCTGTCAAATTTAAGGCAACAAATAAACTCAACAAGTCAGACAAGCACAGAATCTGGAACAGCAAGAACCCCTGGGCACTATGTGTTTTGGCAAAGGGCCATCTCACTCAGAAGTGGATGCCAGCAAAGTTTTTAAGGTGTCTGGTGAAGGCTTACACACAGGCATGCTTCACATCTAAGCCGACGAAGTGGCACACCGACTTCCAGCTCCTCAAAACTGCAAGGGACAGGAGGAGCTTAAGGCCCTCAAAACACACGTGAGAAACCAGGTGACCTGCCCTGTGCCCAGACACCGCATCATCTCCGGCAGAGCTGGCAGTGGACGGGAAACTTGTCAGGAGCGCTGTCCCTCGGAGGGGAGCAAACTTTTAACATCTCAAGGCCGGAGGCCGCGCCCGGGCCGTTCCCGCTGGAGCGGCGCTGTGGGTTGTCACCCGCCGCGGCCCGTGACCCTTCCCGCGCACCACAGACGGCACCAACCCACATCCTCTCCCCTGCGGCTAATACCCCTTCTCCTCCGAGCTCCTCGGGGCCCTTCCCTTACCCAGGAGCCCCCACGCCGCCCTCAGCGGTGACAGCGCTACCCCCCAGGCCGAGGCACCGGGGCAACCGCCGCCCCGCACCAGGGTCCGCAGCGTTCCCGCCATGGCCGCCATGGCCATCCCGCGCAGGCGCCGCCACGCCTGGGGCTCCCTTGTTCGCCGCGCGGCGGCGGCAGGGGTGGGCGGCGCCGCGTGCGTCCCTGGGAAGCGTAGAACTAATTTGGCAATAAAATACTGTGAATGTGCGTTTCCCAAGCTGCCAGCAGTGTGCCCTTATGGCCAAGAAGGCCAACAGAATCTTGCGGTGCGTTAGGAATAGCACTGCCCGCAGGTCGAGGCAGGTGATCCTGCCGCTCTCCTCAGCCGTGGTGAGGTGCATCTGGAGTGCTGTGTCCACGTCTGGGCTCCTTGGGCCAAGAGAGACATGGAGCTCCTGGCGTAGGTCCAGCGGAAGGCAACGAGGGCGATTAAGGGACTGGAGCCTCTCTCTTACAAGGAAAGGCTGAGGGAGCTGGGCCTGTTCAGCCTTGAGAAGAGACGACAGAGGGGACCTCAGCAACGTGTACAAATGTCTAAAGAGGGGGTGCTAAGAGGATGAAACCAGCCTCTTTTGAGTGGTGCCAAGCACTGGGATGAGAGGCAACAGGCAGAAACTGCTGCACAGGAGTTCCACCTGAACAAACTGCTTTACTGTGCAGGTGACTACACGTAGGAATAGATTGCCCAGAGAGGGTGTGGAGTCTCCATCACTGCAGATATTCAAGAACCATCTGGACACAATGGTGTGCCATGTGCTCTGGGATGATACTGCTTGAACAGGGAAGTTGGACCAGATGAGCCACTGTGGCCCCTTCCAACCTTACCTATCCTGTGATCGTGTGTGTATTCTGGAGAGGGCACACTCCTCAAAGGCCTCTGTACCAGGCAAGGTTGGATGCACCTGTGCCTCAGAGGGTTGCCTCTCTGCAGGTATAATCTGTTAGGGTTCTGTATCTTATAGGATACATTTGGTTTTGTATATACATATACAAAGTATTGCACTAATTACTTTGCCCTTACAGCCAGCCAGAAAGGGCATTTCAAACCCCAGCTGCTTCCCCCTCAGTGACCTGTCCAGCAGCAGCAGTGTGTGGGTGTTTGTCAGCCTGCCAAACAGACTCACCTTCTTTCCTCAACCTTAGCTGTATGAGCACAGGAGCCCGAGATCTTTCTGCACCATACCTTTTTACATACAGGCCATGGCAGACACCCAAAAAGGAAGAAAATAATCATAGAATTGCTGAAATCATTTAGGTTGGAAAAGATCTCCAAGATCAAGCCTGACCAGCCAGGCCAGCAGCTGAGATTTGCAATTGCCCATGATCCTTCAGGGTAAGCGAGAGCTTGACTCCCATGGGAGTTAAGCTTGGAGAGCTTGAAGACTGATCCTAAAAGATGGCGATTGACCATGATTTCCTTCTATTGTCTTGATGTTCACCACTACAAAACCCATCACGCTTCACAATGAAGATGGCAAACAGTGAAAAGGAATTAATTGTAAAACCACATGGACTTCCACAATGAGCTAATATTTCCTGCAATTCAAGTCATATCTAAGTCAAATACTGTGAAAACTGGGAAATCCTGAAACTTGAGCAATTTCTGGTTTGCAGATAAACATAAAAATTGTCTATATCCAAGGCTGGTGATAAATTTTCCAAACAGTTTCATAAAAAAATGAAAAAGGTAATACATTATGTACATGCAGTAAACAGACTATGCTCTTAATTTCACTGCCATCTCAAAGATTATTTTCCATAGTTCTTTCATGGGGAAACACAAGGAATGGTTCAATTAAGCATTACTATGAAACAATATTGCTTGCACAACTGTATACAACTACTTAAGAAACCAGCAGAAAGGTCTCAAAGCAGCAAGAAAATATTTGAAACAAATGTATTTTTAAAAATGTTTATTGAAATGCCTTCATTGCATCATGCAGGATACAAAAATTATTAGAAAACCTTTATAACCATACTTAGGAGTAAAATCAAGATACATCAGAGAAAAATAATAATTGTATAAACAAACCCAATTTATTTCTGATAGTGTTTTAAATCATAGATTACAGACTGTGATCTGCACAGATGATAACAATTGTCTTGTGATAAGTCCTTTCATGAGTCAAATCGAAACTGGCATTTGTCATGCTACAGCAACCACATCACCTGTGCATAGCAGAAAAAATTCAACCCATTCATTAGATATAGGGTTTAAAAAATAAAAAAAAATTCTGCCAGCATACTTCTGCTTTCAGTTTATTTGTTCCATCAAAAGCCATTAACTTTTCATCAAGGAAAAAAAAGGTTAATGTGCTTTCTTCTAGTACACAAACCACAGAGCACATAAGTTTCGATTACAGAAACTGAACCTCTTTAAAGTCATAATATAAAAGACTTTCTTCAAGTTCAGTTCAATTAAATAATTTACATTTTTTGCAATATTAGTCAGGGACTTGGAAGCGATTTTAAAGCGGGAGACCACTGCACCTTCACTATTTTTGTTGTTTTAGGAATCTCAATTCCTACTACTTAAAATTTTCAGGGTTTTATTCATACACTGCTTAGTGTAAACTGTTAGAACTTGCCTCTCTCCTTTTATTCTATTTGACAGCATTATTATGTGCAGATATACATTAAATAAAAACAACAAAACTCTCTGAGGCTGAAAACCTGGCTCCAAAGAATTTAGATAGGTAGAGATTGTGGTCCTGGCTTCAAGGCAGGCAATGTTTGAGAGATTTCAGTAGAGCGTTCACTTGGCACAGAGTTAAGATTAGAACCACACTGGGACCTTACTACATAAAAGAAAATTGCTGTAGGGTCCAGAATCAGCTCATTCTATTCAACAGTGAAGATTAAAAAAAAAAATCCCTCCTTACGAGGAAGTTAATACATGTGTTTCATTTCATATCCTTGTTGGAAAAAAATGCATCTTTTTAAGGCTATTCTCTTTTTTTGTCAAGCTCCACAGATACAGACTTGAAACATACAGTTGGTGCCTCTGATTGTTTGAATACACAGAATATTGTAACAATTTAATTACATTAAAGTAATGAAGGAATTTGGCACTGGCCCCTTACAGAAAGTTAGGTAGAATACTAACAATATGAAAACATACAATAAGGGAATTGTATAACTCTTTGGCTCTGTTGTAACACTCAACTGCTAAGGAAAGAACTCTGTGTACCTTAGCATTGCTTTTTTGTTTGCATTTTTATAAAATACTTGACTAAAAGTTTTAAAAAACACCTAATCATCTATAAATGTCAAATGCTGCATATTAAAATATATGCTTATTACAACTTTTTGTTCCACTACTAGAATTTTTGCATACTGATGAGAACAGACATATTTGTAAACTGTTCAGTATGAGTTTATGAAGATGTTCTCCATATAAAAGCATTTGTCAAAACTTATCATTGAATCAAGATGCCGTAATGAAAATTGGCTGATTATCTGTTTTGGACCACTACGATTCTCTCAACAGCTTTAGCTCTTTTGTTCCTGTAAATATCAACTAAAACAGGTAACAATCCCCCCCTTTTCAATGCATTTGTAAACCTCTCTCAATCTGAGGTTTTGGGTGCACATCATAAGGAGGATATTTCAGGGTATCCACTGGCTTTTCAGCTTTCACTACATATTGGCTAACTTCATTCATTATGTTATTGCAGTATGCCCTACTGCTCCCCTTTTATTATAACATGAAGTGGGTGTAGCCTTCTGCACCTGTAACAATAACATCCATCCATATCCTCATGGCTTCTGGCGAAGGAGCAACCATATAATATATGCGGTCATGGGTCTTAACACTGAAAGTGAGCAGCGGATTGGGACTCTAAAATAAAACAGAAAGAAGGATGTCAAAAGAATGAAATCAAAGACATTTATTGGTACCAGAAGTGAAATTGTTTACAGTAATATTTATGAATAGGGTTAAGAAGAACGATAAAATGCAAAATGCTGTACCACTGCATCTTACAGTGCAGCAGATGTGTTTAAAGTGTTTCTATACACCATAAACACTTCTTACAGCATGTTTCCACTGATTTCAGTGGTCTTGCCACTCAACTAAGGAACTCCTTGCACCAAATCCCACTTTCCAGGTAAACACTTATCTCTGCTTTCATCAGTATAAAAAAAAATTCCAATATTAATCACTGATTAGCTTCCTCTTCCTTTTTCTCCACTCCAGGTTTGTTTGGTTTTTTTAATGGCTGTTTTGTTTTTTTGTTGGTGGAAGTTTTTTTCCCATAATGTCAACTCTCTATTTGAGTTCACAACAGCAACCATACTTTGGGTATTGCTCTCTAATATGTGGTTAAAACAGCAATAACAACATTTACCTTATATGCATTCTTTAGATGATCATAATAAACTTCTTCAATAGCTTGAAAATATATTACACCTTTTAATTTAGTTTCATGTTTGTCTAAAACAGAAAAGAGAGAATGACATGACTTGAGAAGTGAAATGAACAATACCGTAAGAAGCACAATCTTATTTCTCTATATGTTCAGCTGATAAGTAACTGGCTTAATAGTCCTGCTTGTGAAATCCCACAGAAAATTCAACCTTTCTTAATAGTTCATCAGTTTTTTTAAGAGATGCATTATTGATTTTACCATGTTTTCTTTTCCACCTGGCTTCAAAGGAAAAAAAGATTTTGCAGTTTGCTCCGCTATTTGCAAGCCGCTCCCTTCACTGAACTGTCTAAACAATATGGTTGGTATTAGCCCACAGAAGGGCAGATGTCTCAGATACATCCAATCTTCCAATTGCATGAAGGCTAGCCAGACTTCACACAGCTTGCAAGCCAAGACTCCTAGTTTGCCTTCAAAGGAAAACTGTCATGATAAGGAAATTTTCAATACAATCTGATAGCAAAACCTTTACATTAGAACATCCTTTGTGCTTGTACTTTTTTAAAAAAGGCTTCTTCACATTTATAATAATGTCCCTCAGTCTCAAGCTAATATTTATTATTCAAATGTGGAGTTAGCAGGTTGTAGGCAAGTTTCTATGGGTTCTGACACATGGAAAAGTTTTCAGGAGGTTAAATGTTTTGGGGCATCAGCTCCAGCATCATAATCATCTGTTTGCACTCTCCTACAGTGACACACAAGGTAAAAGCCATGTAAATTACACACAGTTTGCCCCCACGGCAAATGGGAACTCTCCATTTGCTTTAGTGTGTTAAATAGGAATGGCTGAATGGATAGTTTTACAGGGAGGCAGCTAACAAGGAGTAAGTTGCTATCCAGTGGTACTGTGTACCAACATCGCCCTGCAGCAAAGCTGAAATAGGGGCTGGGAGTTTTTTCACTCGAGTTCTGATACTTACAGTGGAGACACAGTTGACTTAATCTCCCTTTAAAGGCAATGGAAAGAAGCAGACACTTGCAGGGGGACAATTCTGAACTATTTCAGATATCATTTCACACTGTCTTTTGTCCCAGTATTACCCAGTGAATCATTAGGGCAGAGAGGGTACAGATTGGGAAGTTAATATCTTACTATCTCAACTATAATGTTTGACAAAAGAAGCAGGACAGGTCAGCATCTGTTCTACATTTTCCTGCAGTAGGATGAGAAATGGTTAAGAAGCATCACAGCTGCATGTGATACTGAAGGGCAAACTTCCTTTCACTCCCAGTACTGCTGTATTAGGAGAATATAATGCTTTCTGACCCCAAGTTATAGTATTACCTTAACAGTGAACAGTCATGCAGTCAGTCCCATGAGAGGTCCTGCTGTCATTTTGTACACTCACAGAAATCAGCTTACATCCTATCACGAGCTGCAGGCAGTTTCGAATGCTTCATATGATGGCAAAATGAAAACCCATAGAGTAAATGATACAGTGTTGGGAATCACCCTGCCAGCCCCCAGCGGACCAATAGAAGTACTGAGGTATCAGATCACAAGATTACAGCATAGATTATACTAAACTAAATGCAATACTACACAAAGTATACTGTCCGTGCAGTACAAGCAAACAGTGGATCCACTCTCCTTTCAGGCCCACCTGGGGCCTTGGTTACGAGAGTATTTCAGGTACCCACAAGCTCCCATGACAACAGTCTTTGCAGCGTTCCCTGTATTCTTCAGGTCAGAAAGTGCAAACACTTCAGTTGCTACACTAAGTTGTCAAACTTTAGGGTAAATTCTTTGTCCAGTGCACTTGCAGAACTAAAGTAATGTATCAATATATTCACTTAAGAGTTCAAATACTCTGAATTTACAGCATCAATATTTATTTTGGAAGTCTACTAGATTTAACGATCTAGCCAGATCCTCACTCATACAAGCACCGGCATTTTAGTGCAGCTGGTATAGAATTCTCATAAAATTATTCTTGTGGGTTGAAGTCCTTGAGACTTTATAAAAAGTTTTCTTCTGCAATCCAAAGTAAATGATGACAACTGTACTGCAGTCAAAACTGATACTGTTAACTGTTAAGAAAACTACTAAAAATAAAAGGAGATCAGTACCAGACGGGAACACTACTTTATGTTACAGGCCTTGCTGACCAATAAACCAGATGTTAAGAACAAAATAAAAAACGTTTGTCACTTTCTTCATAGTATTAGTGCAAACTAGTAGGAAATATTCAGTGGGAATGTAATGAATGAATATAGTGAATTCAAATATATATTTTAAAAGAGATAGACAGAGAGCAATGCATAAGCCTACTATCAAGTTCCTTTTGAGTTGCTGGAAAGCAATAATGCCATAAAAGTAAACAAAACAGTTTGGATGGGGTTTATTGTACTTGATGTTTTCTTCTGCTTTTTAGCAATGACCATCCTACATATGCCCCTGTCTGGGCTTTCCTAACAATAAATACTCAGAACTAAATGTAATTTTTCTGGCTTCCTCTGAAACTTCAAAGTCAAACCATGTGTATATTTGCATAGCAATTGGAAAAACATGTATGTTCCTGAAATCCAAATTTCTGGGTTTACCCAAGATAACAAAGTAATGTACTGCTTATAATGGCTCCAGATATTGTACATATATACAACTTAGTGTACAGAAACCTCTTTAGAGTATTGCATGTTCTTCATCTGAAACTCCTTAGACTCTCAAAATAAGGCAAACTCAAAAGTATATTAAATTGAATATTAAATTTTCTGAAAGTTTTTTCAGCACATCAAGCTATAGGACTGCAGAAGCATTCCATTTAATTTTCATGGTAAGTATAATAAATTATATTCTTGTATGAAGAAATCATTGTCATTGGGGGAAGTATATAATAATTGAAAATAAATTATGTGGAGTCATTATTCTGTATACTTGGAACCTGATCATCTTCCATTTTTTCTCTTGCCTATTTGCATCTCTTCCTTTGTTTCGTATGCTCAGTTCTGCCTTACCTGACATTAGGATTGAACACTATAGGGAAGGGATTGCATGAGCTCTAAGTATATATGTGGAACACTGGATGAAATACAAATGTTTTATCTGGACTCCCTGTATGTTCATAAGAGAGCTGAAGTTGATAGAAAAATAGAGAGACAGATGTACCCCAGCAGTGATCCGGCAACCTACCTGCATAATAAGTAAAAGTTCTCTTGTTTCTGTCAAAAACAAACCATCGTTTTTTCCATGTTTTAATTTTCCCTCCCATTTTAATCAGAAAGCCTCGGCAGGTCTTCTCTGTGAGGGAGATATGGTAACAGGTCTCTATGTTGTGCCCAGCTGTTTCAATGTGACTACGTAGGTCAAAATCTTCCTTTCTAACAGGCAAATAGCGAGTCAAGGGACGGGCCTCCAGGAAAGAAAAGAAATCATATTATTTTTACAGAAGTCTCACCTTCTCCTTCACTCTTTCTGCTACAAGGACATAACTGCAAACTGCTCATAGATTCTAAGAATGAGCGTAAGAAAACTAAAGAGCTTTTGCCGCAGCCATGATTTTCTTTAAAAGAAAAATCCTTTAAACTTCTAACTTTACAGCGTTGGGAAACTTTATAAAAGCCAGACAGAGCATAGTAGTTTCTTGCAATCATCAGTTGATAAGCGGGAAAACATGGGCCACAGCTCAGAAAGGCTGTTTTAGAATTAACACACTAATTAAATGTAAATGTGTGTTGCTGCTTTAGATGAAGTCCAAGAACTTAATTTCTATGATGTTAAGCAACCCCTATTTTTTTCTCTGGGCTACATACTCATTGCACATATCTCACTCTTTGATATTTCACTGCTACAGGTATTTTCATGCAAAGTATAATACAAATAATAAGAACTTGCTACAACAGGAAAAAAAACTAATGACAGTGAACTGTAATTTCAAAAGTTGCAGTGAAAAAAACAGAATTATTTTCTTCTGAATGAATGAAATGTGATATGTAGTTCACAATCAGCAATATGGTATAGAGAGAAGAAATGCATCCCTCTGCAAGAGTCAACAGAGCAGCACAGGAGATGCTGCCTCATTCTTGACTGCAGTTCTAGACTCCACATCAAGCCTGGACAGTGTCAGCTGGGAGAACAAGCAGAAGGAGATAGTGATTTGGGACCTCTGCCAGCTGAGGGAATATGCTTGTTTTCTATGTCTGGAGGGTCTATGCATAACCACCCCTGCTCATTTTAAACACAGAAGACATGTCTCCCAAGGCTCCTGCTGCAGTCAAGACAGAGAGAGGCTACTTTGGAACAAAAGCTGATTTTAGGCACTTTGAATGATCTGTGAAAAAAGCATCTCCCTCTCTCTCTTCCCCGGGACTCCAGAGAAGTCTGTGACCTGGAGAAACTAATCTGCCCTCACTCCATTCCTGAAGTTAGCCTGTTAAATCCCACTGTGAATCTCAAATTGAAGGGACTTTCCCTTACTGCATTTCTTAAGAACCTCTTGATGCAATGGGAGCTGTGTTGCCTGCAGGAACTCTTAGCACTGTTTCAAAATTATGCAGTTCTATATGATATAAGCTGGCACCAGCTTTGGCAAGTGGAAAGGTGGAGTTCTTTCCTGTAGTTTATGTTTCTAAGTGTCAAAAACTGCTGGAAAAAATGGGTCTCGCTCTAAAAAGGAAAGAAAAAAGTTAGCAAAAAAATCGTAGTAATTTCTGACAGGTATGTTTTGTCTTCCTGCCAACTCAGTCTTCAGCCTTTCTGCCAAGTCTGTCAATTAGCAGTAACTGATAGGGCATTCTATTACAACACATGCATGCTCTAATTTGGGATAAAGATATCAGCATTGCATTGTTGTTTATCCCACACTTGAGTTGTCATCAAAATTTCTTAGAAAAAAAAGGCCATCAAGTAAGTAAAATTTTGTATGTGTAATTACATTTTACATTAAAACAGAGTAATGTATATATTTAACTAGAAACAGCTGGTTGAATACCAGCAAAGGTAGCACAGATAAGACCAGAAAGATACTCAAATATGGTATGGAATCTTCTGCACTCAAATACATCTATTATGGTAGAGATATCTTCTTGCTCTAGTATACTAACAATGACTGCCATCAATTTGCTGTACCATATATATTATCATTTTGGGTGGAATAAATAAATAGGTAAGACCACTAGGCCTAAAGAAAGCTCAAGATGCTACTAAATCCTAAAGAGAAGAAAAATATGTAGGAGGTAACACTTTTTAAATTCAATGATGTTTCTCATGTTGTAAAGTTCCAGTAACTTTAGAAAAAATACTATTTCTTCTCTTCAGTAGATGTGGAGTTGGAAAAGATTCTTTATGATTTTCTTTGGGTTTGTTTTTTTTTTGTGTTTTTTTTCTGGTTTGGGGTTTTTTTTGTGTTGTTTTGGTTTTTTGTTAACTATTTGGAAGCAACAATTCACATTCCAAGGTATTTTATGTATTAAAAACAAAACAAAAAACAAAACCCCACACCAATGGTTTACAAAATTAACAAACTCACAAACTTCTGTTGTTCTGGCTAAAAAAAATATATACTCGGCCCATATTCTGTAACAAATCCTATAGGATTAATATTTATCCTTTATATGTAAGATGCTAAGTAGATATCTATGCTATTATTTAACTTTAAATGAATACTTGGTCATCTAAGGCTCTAAATAACCCAAACATACTTTTAGCAAAACAGTTGCACCTCAGAAATACTAAACCATCTGTTCAGCTGAAAGCAGTTCTGTTTACCATTGGCAGAAATGCACTTAATCCTTTCTGTATATGAAGGGGAAGTCTTGCACTTCATAACTATTTCATGTCAACATATCTCACCTGTGCTCTTTGTTTCTCACGTATTTTGACTTCCTTTTCAATTAATTTTTGCCTCTGGCTAGTTTCTTCCTCCAGTCTTTTCTCCAGTTGCTCTCTGCGGCGTTTTTCTTCTTCCAGAGCCCTTTTTTTAGCTTCCATCTCACGTTCCTATGTACCACAGCACACACAGAACTTCAGTTATGTGAACCTGTAGTTAGTAATACAATTTCTAAGCTAGGGCTAAATCCCTTTTTGCCTCTTAAGTAGGCAGAATTCTATATCCAGCACAGTGGACTGAAATTTGGAGTAAGCATTGCAAATAGAAATGAAGGTTCCTTCTCAAACAGCTCTCCTTGCAGGTGTCGGAACAATGCTGACCTAGCTTCTTATGGGATTTTGCCACCAACTTGCCCACTGAGATAGCAGATATTGCATATGGGCTCAAAGGTATAGTGTGAGGGTAAAACCAGGAAAGGAAAGGTAATTTTTAAGTGTTTATTAGGTGTAGTTTATTTAGGTTTGATGTTCCATTTAGGAGGATATTATCTAAACTCTTAGTTTTACTCAAAATTATGCTTACCCTGGTTTCAAGCAGCCTAGTCTTTTCAGCATGTGCTTGTTTCAGAAGTCTCTCCATCTCTTCTATTCTTGCAACATTTGAAGTGCTAGCACTGCACAAAAAAAATAAACCCAAACAAACAAACAAACAAAAAAGCCCAGAGTTATTTAAAAGAATACTTGGTATTTAAAGAAATATTTTTCAGTCCAACATCAGATAGCTTAAGAATGGAGTTGATAGTGTTCTGATCCAATTCAGTGCAGTAGCCACTAGCAAAAAAAAGATGTACTACTGTTTGGCAAGCTGATGAATGACTACAGCTGTTCTGTTTCTTCTGTACTTTGAGCACTGACAAATGTTATGCATTTCCAGGAAAAAGCTTTATCTCTCACCTTAAACATGGTAAAATATAACTTATGTATTTTAAATGTGTCAGAACAAAGCATCATAAACTGTCTTCCATTACAGTCTGATGTGGCTAGAAAATATTGTCAAACACCATCTAAAACAATCTGAATTAATTTTGCTTAAGGAAAGCAAAATTAAAAAAAATAAGTTTTGTCAAGGAAAATTATCTGCCTATCTTCCAAATATTATCAACCAAATCAGCCCCCACTCTTTTCTTCCCTCACCTTGTGAGAAACTTCTTGTGAGAAACTGAAAGATCTCTTGTAGTGGGTCCTTTTCTGGTTTTTGAACTGGTTTTGTTTATTTGTTTGATTTCTTCCAGCATTGGCTGGAAGCTTCTGAAGAACAAGAGTGAGGCAGAAGGGCAAACAGCATCAGTGAAATTCAACAGCCGTCATGGCTCCCCCATCCTGGGCTGGAGATTGCACTTACAAGACAGCCCTGGGGTAGCTCAGACACACACCATTGTCCTCCAAAATGGTCAGAGCAGCAAGTCAGAGAGAAATGGATTTCACATACCACTGCCCATGTCAGATCACTGCAGAGACAGGGTTAATTCTTGGCCTGTCTCCAGCTATCAGAAACTGGCTGACTGTATCTATTTAAAACAGAAATTCTCAAAACTTGACTCCTAATGTTTACTTAAAAAAACCCCCCAAAGCAAACACCAACCAACCCAAAAAAGCCCAAACAAACAAGGCCAGCAGAATGAATGCCACTGGTATGTTCTGAAGCACTTAACATTGCAGTGATAAAGACTACAAGGGGAAATCAGGGGGCTTCCCTGTCACAGGAAACAGATGCTGTATAAAACATAACATGCTAGCCAAAAAAAGCTGTCCTTGTGTTCACAAGGAATTTGTAATGCTGTGACAAGGCTGTACCTAATTATCAACCTCCACTTATGCTTGTGAAACTGACGGAGCAGGACTGTGAGCAGGAATGAAAGCACTACCGTACTGTGAGAAAAGAAAACCAGACTGTCAGAAGAAAACTCTTTGCACACAATTTGGAGACTCGGCTGGACTTTTTAACACAGATCACAGATGTTTGTTTGATCTGAGGAATGGCATCTAAACTGATAGCCTCTGAGGATGAGAAAAGCAACCAAGGGCTCTAAACCTTTCAGTGTCATCTCTTTGTTTTTACTGACCCAGAAAACGAAGAGGGAAGGACAAAAAGGACTGCTGGAGGAGCCCTAAGAGTTTCAGTTTAAGCATCTAGTAACATGCTGGACTTTTAGAATAAGTGTACATCATCGGTGGCAAACGTCTTTAAATTCCTTCCCTACAGTGACCAGGGAAGGAAGCGCTGATACCTCTGTAAGCTTCAACATTATCACTTAACCTTTCCATATTTATATATTTCATCTTCAAATAAACAGGTGAGATGTAGTTAAACCTGATTATGAGGTGCTACACAAATATTATGCCTGTCTATTTTCTTAACCAGTCAGCAGCATTCAAACTACCATAGTATCAACATGTGCATATTCTCTTTTTTCATTATGACCCTATGACCATCATAAGATCAGAAAGAAAGATGATTTACCTGGAAATGTTATCTGGCGAGCATGCTGATATGCTTGTCTCCATACTGTCAGAACTGTCTAAGCTTAATGTATCAAAGGCATGGTCCTTGTAACTACGATCTGGGTAATGAAAACTATTGAAATACACATTGGATTCAGACGCTGTTCTGCTATAGAATTCAGGTGACTTCTGCCTTTGGTTTTCACAGACGCGCTGATGGTTATACCCTATAAAGTACAGAGAAAACCTTTATTTTACACAAGAATTTTGTGTCTGGAACACAACTTGTTAGCAGCACAGACATTTTGATCACCACCTCAGTTTTATCTGCACTGTGACCAAGGTGCAACAATATTACAGCTAATTTCACAAGTTAACCATAACCCAAATAAAAGCTTTAAATACCTGTTTTAATCTATGATGTACACAAATACATGCAGATCAGTAGACTTTCAATAAGTATTCTTGTATGTGTATTATGGAAATCTAATACAATTTTAAAATTTTTAAAATTTAAAATTTTAGGCCTAATCTGGAAAATTGTGCAGTTAAAATTCAGGGATCTATGAGAACTGATACTGATTAAATTAGGCAAAACCAAGTCTTTATATTCTTTGGTCTTGAGTACTTGTCTGATTTTATTGAATGTGGATTATTTTTTGTCTCTTTGGGAAACTTTGCCTTCTGGTAACTTGTCCTAGTTCAGCAGGAGGGGCCAGTTAACACTGTGTGAGGGGTGATCAAAGCTGTGTATTCTACCCCCTCTATTCATTCCCCAAGGACAATGGACCATTAGCAGCAGCTGCCCAGGGGGTCATTATCACCTTCACACTCAGCCTGAGGGGGTGTGGCTGCTATGGGCCATCAACAGTTCAACAATACCCCCTGGCTCCCAGAGTTAATCACCCATTGTGTGAGTCCCCGCCCTGGAGGAGGGACTGGGTGCTCCCTGAGGGTACATAAGTGGTGGGTAAGAAGACCTTGGTGACTTCTTGTCAGATCCAGAGGAGCAGCAGGACGTCGACAGGAGGAGATCACCGCTCTCGCCCAGACCACAACCCTCGCCTGCACCAACAGGTTTTTCATTTCCTTTTGCTCGGGACTTGGGGGAGCCACAGGGGTCTCAGCACAAGGGCAAACAAACCCCCTTGGGTTTGTGCCCCAGGACACTGGGTTATACTGCTGGGTTTTTTGTGAGTTGAAAGCGATTTCCCTTTTGTGTCAGTGTATTTATTGTAATATTATTATTAAATTTTAGCTCTGACTAATAATCTCTCTCGTGGTGAGTTCATTTCCCCTGCTGGTTTGCCTTTAAACCAGCACATAACTGCAAGTTGAAGTTTTAATTTCAGCTGAAGTAATACAGGCTGCTTGTCACATCACCGTAGCTACTAATGTAGAGGTACTTTCCTGGAGTTTTGAAACTGCAGTTCACCCTACATGACTGAAGCAGATCCTTATATCTCAATGACTGTAAAGAAAAATAAGGTTACATTCTTTATCCATAAAATCATGATTTTTCCACAAAATTGTTTTTTCTGAAAAGCCATCCTTGAACACAGGGAACTTTCTTTGGCTATGTGTCCTTTGAAAATGTTTCTTCAGAATTATTTTTATCTCATGTCTCCATTGCTCTTTGAATATATTGTAGCAATATTTATACAGACTTAGAGAGAGTTTGTTGAGCTTGCCTGTTGAACAGGAGAGTATAACAACAGTTGTCATTTTAACTGATGAAGTATGTTACAGTGCCCTTTTAAGGGTTGTTTAATCTATGTGATTACAAATGCAACTGCACTGCTCATTTTTTCCTTCAATGAATACAAGAAGAGAGACTTTCTCACAGTTCTGATGCTCAGTCAGGTTTATAATATTTTATGCACATTTCTGACCCAAATTCTGAGCTGCTGGCAGAGCTGGAGCGTACATGAAAATCTCCCATTTGTACAGAAGGGCAGCAACTGACATTCCACATATTTAAGATAACAGATGCAGGAAAAATGTAGACAAATGTACAAATGCAGCAAGGTCCAGATAAAAATACTTACTAGTCATCATTAAGATGCTCATGTTAGGAAAACATGTTTAAAATGGGAATATTTTCCTGCCTTCTCTATCTGCACATACAATATTACTCTGGTATTTTTTGCGATGCCAGAGAGGGGAGAGTTCCAGTTCAGGGAAACAACAGCTGTAGGTATCTGAAAAGTGTGTCTGCAGCTAAATAATTAAAGCACATTATCAAGGAAAGTGTGCCCTACAAGCATTTCCAAGGCAGATTGTTTCCTCCTCACTTTCCTTTGTACCACAGAAAGGTTTCTCACACACATTTAAATCTGGTTTCTAAGAAACTATATGTGACTTTACTTGCCATTTAAAAGAACACTAGATTTCAATAAAAGCTCAGTTGCTTCGATTAGTAAGAGAGAAATGGGACAAAAATACACCTCAGCAGCCATAAATAATAATCTCACACAATACAGGTGTTACTGATTCAGATGTGGTTCCTTTTTTCCCCCCATTGCTGCTATTATTTCAGATAAGCAATTACCTTTCATATGTGAACCTAACTGCTCCTGTGAAATCGTTATCAATTATTCATAAGGGAAACAGAAAAATAAAATTACTGAAAGAGCTTTATCCAAACGCATGTTTTTCTACTGAGCTCTCTGCCAAACTTTGCCTACTCAAAAATCTTAATTCTCTATCTTATATTTCACTGAAAAATAAACCCATCTAAAAGGCATAGAGAAGCACAGCAGTTCTACAAACACTCCCCTAAAGGAGTCAACTTTCCATTAAGATAAAGAACCCATTTTTAAGCAAAACATTTGTTAAATTTATGCAGTCATGCAAATGTAACTAAACACTGCAAGAAATATATATTTGTTAAGTTGCAAAATGAGACTCATTCACTGAAAAAAAGAATAACTCAGTGTTCTCCTTTTATCTTCATGCTGTAAGCAAAAGGCAGCTCAAAGCTCAGGATCAGCTGAGCACCGACACCAAGAAGTCTCATGACCAACCTGCCTCCATTACAGCCACACTTGCACATCAGGCAGGTACAATCTGTTGTTTAAAGAATTTTTAATGGTTCAGGTGCCCAGTCACACAACATGCACTCAAAAACATTAGACTCCTTGTAAGATTGAACACTTAACTAAAATTTTCCCACAAGCCATGATTTGTACCAGTCAAGTCTAATCTGATACAAGAGCTAAAATGCTTCTTGTTGCACTGGTTTTACTACAGAGTTCCATTGCTCTGTAGTAAAACAGTAAACCACGTTAAGAGCCATACTGTTGGGCAAAGTATTGCAAATATCCATAAAGGCATATCATTAAATTATTCCAAAGGAGTTATTGCAGAATCACAAAAAACAGGTACACCACTACAAAATTCTTGTGAGGGTAGGACTAAAGGTGAAAGCTATTATTGAAAGTGGCACTGTCAAGTATGTAAAAAACCCACAAACATTTAATGAAAAAGATTCCCTTACTTTTTTTTAATTTTTCTTTTATTCCTATTCTTCCTTCTTTCCCTTCTTTTAATTAAAAAAAAAAAGATTGATATCAACATGTCAAGACACATTTGCTGTATGGAAACATGTCAAAGTAAGAAGCCCAAGTCTGTCTACCTTGTCATTGTTGCCCACAGATCTGCAAAGATTTCTGAATTTTCTGCTCTACTTGTGTGGCTGTGAGCAAAGAAGCAAAAAATTAGGCCTGTGCAAAGTCATAGCTGTGCAGATATTAACATAAATCAGAAGTTTTGTTGTGACAGGTTATTTGACAGCACAAAAAAGAAAGAATTTTTGGAGTGTTATCATTATTTAACAATTATTTAAAAGTTTTACAGTATTTTGGGAACTTCTTGACAGTGCTAATGCAATCACTACTTTCGCAAAAACATGACATGCTAGATAAAGCCAGGTAAAGGGTTGTTTCATACCTTTTCTGGCTTTTCCTGAGTTTGATAAGAAAAAGAGTGAAAAAAATAAACAACAAAAACAAAAAGGCAAACTGCTTTGAAAAGTTTATAAATTGTACAAATATCCCTTGGCTGCAACATAGTTTTTTCTGTAGAACTTAGAAAGAATTCAAATAATCATCTTGCTGGTAACCTCACTTCTCTGTCCCAGCAGCTTTGTTCCCCCCAGTCCTGTGTCTGGTCTCACACCTTAATTCCCAGATAGCCATTCCGTTTTCCCTTCTGGAGTCCATTCTGCAGTCAATGGGGCTGAATTTGCTAACTCTCCCTCCTCACTCCTGCCTGTCCTTGTGCAGGCTTCTGGCACCCTGCACTCTGGTGGCCAAGTCTCAGTCTGTGCAGTGTGAGGTCTCTAGATCATAGAATCAGCTGGGTTGGAAAAGACCTCTGAGATCATTAAGTCCAACCCTTGATCCACTACCACCGCGGTTACTAGACCATGGCACTAAGTGCCACACCCTGTCTCAAAAACTTCCAGGGACAGTGAATCCACCACTTCCCTGGGCAGCCCATTCCAATGCCTGATCACCCCCTCTGTAAAGAATTTCTTCCTAATATCCAACCTAAACCTCCCCTAGCAGAGCCTATGACCAAGCCCTCTTGTCATACTGATAGTTGCCTGGGAGAAGAGACCAACCCCCATGTGGCTACAACCTCCTTTCAGGTAGTTGTAGAGAGTGATACGGTCTCCCCTGAGCCTCCTTTTTTCCAGGCTAAACAACCCAAACTCCCCCAGCCTCTCCTCACAGACCTTGTGTAAAGTCTCTTCACCAGCCTTGTTGCTCGTCTCTGGACTTGCTCCAGCACTTTGACATCCTTCCTGAACTGCAGGGCCCAGTACTGAACACAGATTTTACCAAAGAGCAGCTTCTTCATTTTTTTGCATACGATTTGGTTACAAAGGCATGTACACAGCAGGTGAATTAATAAATACAGTCCTTCAAAAATACTTCATGAATGATTGATAAGAAGCAGCTTTTCCACTTAAGATTTATAACAAATATGCATCCTCTGAAACATTTTGTAAGTTGCTCTTAACTCAGGCTGTGATTACTGACAGTGACTGTTTCTTTCAATAACAATTCTTGAACTCACATGACTGACTAAACAAAGTTTTGGTACTCCTGGAATGAAGGCTATTTAGTACTTAAGAATCTATGAAATTATTTCTCCTGCATCCATCCTAAAATTTATTCATACATATTACTTGTTCCCGCATAAAGAAAATAAGATTGAAATTCCTGTTCAAGTGGCTGTTCTTCATTTCCTGACTTCATTTTTAACTTTGTTTTTCATCTCAGACTTTTACGTTTACCTTCTTGGAAGAAAACCTGGAGAAAGCATATTAGAGAAAACTCATTTTAGACCATGACTAGTTTAGGGTTAACACTCAGAAAATATCTTAAAACTAGCTGAGCTGCCACTTCCTCCAACCAGTGTCAAATATACTTGTTTTCAGATGTATACACACCCTCCAAAACATCTAGTCTAAAAGTTTGCTCAATACTATGAAGCCCTAAGCAACACAGGAAGCTACTAATATCACTTCAGAAGTGCATCACCCTCTTTGGATAGCAGTTTGTGTAGTACTGTGTAATATCCAGGGCTCCACACTGAATGAGTGAAGTGGCATTTAACACTTAAGACCCTGGCTCTCCACTGTGCCAAGCACTCCCAGATCAAATGCACTGGGTGCAGCTCTATGCTCAAGAGATCAGGAAGCGAAGACTCTCATGTCCTTTGTAATAGATCACCTTAAACAGAAAACTGATGGAGTGAAAAACCTGTCAAGTGGGAAAAAGAGACCTAAGAAAAGCAAGCATTGGTTCAGTACACAGCAGGTAGAGAACACTTCATCTATTCATTACTGTTTTTAGGTGAACAACTAATTTTTGGAGCAGGAAGAGAAGTGAGCTCATATTTATCAGTATAATCAGACCTTACACATTTGTAGAGTTCCACTGATTTGTTAGCAAATCTTATTCCTCAAAAATATTCCTATAGTCTGAAAAGGCAAACCTGATCTACCCCAAGAATGCTTTTAGTGTTAAAGACATTGTAATTATTATATTATAAACATTTAGCATTGAGTGAAGGAATAAGAAAACATCTCCAAGTATGTCCGCTGGCATGACATTTGGCTTGGTTTTCAAAGATGTATTTCAAGGTGTCTGCTAAAATTGATCCTAGTTACTCGGACAAGTTCCACTGATTTAGTGGAAAACAAGTAAGATTTGTACTGTGTGGTGTGTTGAAATAGTACATGATGTTCAGAATATTACCCAAATCTCACTGTTCCACAGAAATGCACTTTCTTTACTTGTGACCTTGAAGAAAGTTTGCTTTCCCTCCATGTGCTAAGCATGGGTATGAAGTGTTAGAGGAAACTCGGTCCCTTCCCTGCTCGAACAATGATATATATTGAGGTGTGCCTGAACACTGTTTGTCTGGCCCATCGGTATAGCTGGATAGAAATACTCTAGGATCTGACTCCAGCCACCTGACTCGGACATCTCTGTTGCTGCTGAGTTCTGCACTGCAGGGCAGAAAGAACTCTGCAAATACTTCTGTGGTGTGCTACCCAGTCAAAGGAACTTTCCTCAGCCTACAAACACGGTACCTCAGTGCCAAAGCAGTTACACTCTTCAAGTTCTTCCAATAGCAATAAATTCAGGGAGCATGATGTTGAACATAAAGGAAATAAATCCTTCACTAACTACTAAGAGAGGCCACAAACAATCCTTGTGTTCCTGTATCCTTCCTGTTACAACTCTTACTTTGCAAATCCTGTGACAGTTCAAATACAGCACCTGTCAGCAGCATTATTTCCCTTTGGTAAAGCTGATGCTTCAGAAAAGGACATCTAGAACTGTTCTCCTTCCCACTACAAATTAATCCCTTAAGGCTCTCTTAATAATTTAGTATTTCTATTCAAACTGTTGGAACTTTCAAAAAATAATGGCCAACAAGTATGAGAAGCAGTATAGCATATGATTCCTCAACAGCATATGAAAAGTGCTGTGCCAATTGCCTTAATGACTACATCTCTCTCTTTCTTCCCTGCTTCTTTTCTATGTCAGGCCATATTCAATTTTGATTCATGAGATTTCTCTCTTTTTCACTCTTGTGACAAAAAACCTGACCCTACTCCTACATTGTCTTAGCTGCACATTGACAAAAAATTGAACATTAAAAATGATCTATTTTTAAAACTCCTTGTTTTAGGTCACACACTAATGCGCTTTTGCAACCGTTTTACAGAAATATTTCCAATTTCAAACATGATCTCTTGTCAAAGTTTAGCCAAGACATCCTTATTTGATTTTCAAACTGAAAAAGCCTCCAAATGATGAGTCTGAATGTACTTGCAAGATATTCCTTGCACACACATTACTTTGAAGAAGCTTTCCAAGCTGAGCATGAAGTTCTTTTTGTATGGCATCTGAAATACCTCAAGGTAAGTTAGTTACAACACAAGTAGGTTTGTAGAAGGCCCACTGCATAACTAAAGCTCAAACCCAACAAATAACTGTATCAGCTCTATAAAGGGGATGTATTAAGTCATGATCCTTTCTCAGCATGCCTGTATTGAGTCATCTTGGTGCTTATGACTGACATCAGTCATCTGCTTTGACCTTTAACAGCTGCTAGCTCTGACAAGCCCAATAACAACGGGGTGGATCCGATCTCAGCTCAGCCTTTGTCAGTGCAATATTACATAAGGATCTCTTGCACTAATACCAATAACAGTGATGCAGACACTGGAAAGAAAATAAACGGACAGATGGAACTGAGGAGCAACTCCATTTGAAGATGGGACAGTTACGAATAATCCGTCTTGTTAAAGCAGAAAATAAGTGTATTGATTCAATTCAACGAACATCAGACACAGAATCCCAGAGCCTACAAGGTCATGTTTCAGAGATGTAACTTGCTTGTGGATCTAGAATTACTGTGTCCCTAGTAAAAAAAATCAGCCATTTATTCGCAATGGAACATATGTCTTTTTTCCTATTATGTAGCCCAAATATTTAAGACCACTTACAGTACCACAGTCACAGCTTCTCAATTCCTTGTCTGAGGAATTTATCCAGGCAAAAATACATGCCCATGAAAAACAGTTTTTAAGATCACAATATTAAAAAGAAAAAAAAAAAAGAAAAAAGGAAGCAACATGTAGTATGTTGCCTCAAAATCACTCACAGAAATTACCCAGTTAACACAATGTGTATTTTTCAATGCACTTTTCTGCTTTACTGGATGATATTTTGTTACCATGTACTTCAAAACCACACATGCACCTACACCATAATATTAACATCTTATTTCTACATTTACAGCTTGCTTTGTTCACCAAGAAGTAAATGTATTTTGCAGACCTGTTGATTACAACAACACCAGGCTTATTTCCTGAAAAACTGAACACTGACTGTAAGCAGAAATGAATCAAATAAAAAAGAGATCTTACCTTTGTGCATCCTTCTTGACTCTGACTCTTTCGTCATGGTTGCCAGGCAGTGAGGAAGTACGCTGCCACAGCTGTTGCTTTGTCCTAATGGTAAATGTCCCTGAAGGAAATATTGTAATTACCTGTTTAAAAGTATGTTACAAGACGTTTTTTTGTGTCAGCAACTTGTTTTGTCATGGGTATCAACATGTTTTTGGAGTAGTATCTCCACCTTTTTGCTGTTTTTTCATTTACTATGTCACGAATGAAGAGTATTTTCACTTTATACATAACCTTATTTTTACCATTTAGAGGCTTAGGGAGGAAAGAAAACAACATGTGATGTTCCTAGAATCAATTTAAACTAGCCTGAAAATATATTCCTTGAGATAGAAATCATGCATTTTTGATTAACTTACTACAGCATGGCATTTCCAAAGATCCAAATAATGGCTGGAAGTACATAAGGCTTTGTGTATATTGCCATATGTTAATAAACCTGAAGTTCTCTCCAAGTCAGTTTCAGATATGAGTTTGGGGGATTACATAATTCTTACACCTGACCTAACCTCTAACATGATACAGGTTTTTATACAGATGCTGGAAGGTTATAAATAGCAAGCACTTACTTTGGATGCAGTGTTCCGTCCAAGCGTCGCGCTATTGAAATGTGGTGATGCAGACGGAGTCATTTTCTTGCGAGGTAAAGTATCACTCATGTACATGCATTCGCTGTGCTGCTTCTTGCGCTCGTCCAGATTTCTGAAATGCTTCAAATGCAATTTGTTACAGTTTTGACCAAATGAATTGACGTACTTGCCCCGTGTTAAGCTCTATATGGAAAACACTGAAGGTGATAGTCTGGAAAGAACAAAATCTAAAATACAGAGTACATCCTGCTTCACAGTGCTTTCCAGAATTTTTACAAATATCACATTAAACTAACAGTGATTTAAAAAATGCATTTAAGTCACATGCACATTTTGTGTACCTGTCCCTGTACCTTTTGATTTAAAAATTCAAGTCTAGTATACAAGCAGAACCCAACTACAAAGAAAAATTTCTATTTAAAAGTTATTCTAATGAAGTGGTGACTTAAAACCAATACAGTTTTTGAAAGGCTTTATCCAAATGTATATGAAAAACTAGGATTTCAAATACAGGCACATATACTTTATTGTTGCGAGCCCTCTGACAGTTACAATGACTCTTAAATATTAGTATTTGCCTCTGCATTGTTCATATAAGGAGAAATTTTATTCAGTAACATTCTATAATACACCATGTTGATTTTTAAATTAATGCCTTTAAGTGTAACAGTCTGCAAGCAGGATCAACTTTTGATCTATCATATTACTCTAGAAACTTCACTGGTAAATCACATTCATGGCCACAATAAGAAAAGCAAACAAAACAAAATAATCCCAAATTATCAGCTTTGACTCTATTACCTGTTGTTGCCTGCGGTGTTTCTTAGCTGGAAGAGGTGGAGGTGTATCAGATAAAGGAATAGGATCTACATGAGTAGCCATGACCTCAGGCCAATGGACTGATGGAAGTTGAGCAATAGAGCGAGGAGAAAGAGAGTGAGGAAACACAAATCCAGAACAGAGAGGTGATCTTAGCTTTATAGAAAAAAGAGAAATTACAGACAGAGTTTTCTTTTTGGAATTTCTCAAAAGATATGGCACATACAAGCTGCAGTTCAAGCACTGTGTTTGTTGCTGTTTTTAGCAGGACAGGACGTTGTATTGCAACTCTCAAGGCATATTGGGCTATGAGAAGCAGCCCAGAAATGCCAAATTCTAAAGCAGTTGCTGCCTTATTGCAACACACAGGTAGGCTGCTTTACAATTTTAAGGTTATTCCATTCCTTTAAAAGGGGATTTATTAAAAATTCGCTATGATCATTACAAAGGCAAAAGCATCACAAAGACTGAGGATAAAAGAGTAAACTAGAAGACAGACTGAACAGACTCCACTGAATAGTTAAGATAGGTAGAAGCTACCCATCTTCTACAAATATTCGAGATATACTTCTACTACCTTACAGGGAAAAAACATACCCAAAACAAACCAAGAAGAAGCTACAAAATATATGAAATGAACACCTGAGCACCACTGATCAAGTCATCATTAAGCCTGTCCACAGACCGTTTCCCAAAGGTGCATTACATTATAGTGTTTGACAGGCAAAGATTGTAATTTAGTGCTGCTTGGATAAGCACTGAGGTTTTTTTGGCCTTCAGATCCATCTACCTCATCAAAGACCACTTTACAACTGGAGCAGTTCTTCAGCTTTACCATTAAACCTGTTATCTGACTTGGTAACTGGAATACCAGAGTTTAGCTTCAGATCAATTTGTTACATGTTGAATTACCAAAAAATGAAAAATAAAGAAAATAAAAAAGAACCCATGAAAGAACAACACAAACAAAGGGAAATGTCTTTCAAACAAACCTCTTTATTTTGTGGCTGGCTCGTCAGCACAGCCATGGAAGGCTCAGTTTCAACTGCTTCAGCATCTGTGGGGGTCTGAGTGGAAGGGGATATATTCATGGAATTGCCATACAGCTCACTAATTTCACTTACACTGATATAGCCCTAAAAGGAGGAATTCAGAAGTTAAAAGGAGCAAAAGCCAAAAGACATGCAAGAGTATTAATGTATCCAGTACAATGAAAGTTAGTTTAGAGTGATACAGCCAAATATTTGTTATCAATGAAATACTTAATCATAAATAAAATAAAATTAGCATCAAGCTTTTCAAGTGTTAAATACTTGTATTCTGAAAGTTGTTCTTAATTTAATTCCAAAAACATTTGTGCAATCAAAACTGAAATATACTTTAAGTGTCCAAAAGATTTGACTAAAATGCAAATATCCTTTAGAAAATTATGTAGCTGTTTCTCAGGAAAGCAGATTGGGGGGAAAAGGAAGAATAAATTTTACTTTTATCTCTTAAATTTTTTTTGTCCATGTTCAAATAAAAGAACCTGATTTGTTTCTTGCCTAAATCAAATGACCAGGAAAAACTTACATAAGAGCAAGCCATTCCTTAAATGACAGTAACACAACATCTTTCAGTTGCATTGTCTGGAAGATAGTTCTGACTTGTATATATTACCAGAAGACTCTGATAAGATGCTGTTAGTAGTAGCCCTGTAACCATTACAATTTGCCCTTTTTTTTTTTAATTGAACAGTCATACAGGAGGTGATGGACTGAGGGATGGCAGGGACATCAGAGTGCACTTCTGCCTGCAGAGAAGATTTATGCAGGCAAATTTGAGATATAATGGTGAAATACAATCAATGGATGTGTTTTGGTGTTAAGTGAACAAATATTATTTAGAAAATAAAATATGGATTCTAATCCATTGTGTATAGGATTCCAGGCTGACCCTGGCCTAATTTCTTATCTGTAGAAAACAAGGCTTTGCAAAAGGAAGAATAAATCACTGTTGAAGCAACGTCATAAAGATGAGATAGAAATATGCTTATTTTTAAAAATCAAGATGGTAAGCTGCTTTCACATTGAGAATGTGTTGAAGGGGCTATGTTCCTATTACTGTGCCAATATAGTGACATGACAGTATGTCTACTTCAGCAATTTGGTAAGAGAAGCCACAGACTACTACAGCATTTCTTCTTTTTAAAAGTGCCTATAATCAGAAGGCAAGGTCAAAAAAACCCCAGTATTACTATCTATTAACATAAGTTTCAATGTATGTTATCAGTTTTCTCAAGCAGATAAGACAATGCTGGAAAATCATCATGTATCATCAAACCAAAATCTATCATACAGTAGACACAGCACTATACAAACAGGAGGCAAATCTTAACTCTGATATTATTTGACCATCTATTAAATGTGGAAACTGGGTAAGATACTAAAGTTTATATCTCAAAATATGTGACTATAGTAAAATAAAGCCCAGCATGAATTAACATAAAACTTGCTTAACCATCTTGTTGTAGCAGTTGATCAGTAACCAAAACTCAGGAACTCTAAGAATACAAGATTACATTAATTTTTAAAGATAAAAGCACTTCTACCATTATATGAAAAACATTCACTTCTGACTAACAATACCAATGAGGATTCACCATGGGGATAAAAAACAAAGTAAAGAATAAATGGCTGTACTGTGCATTAGCTCAGGCCCCTATTACATTAGATTAAATAAATAGTATCAAATCAGATTAGTCATCCAAGTAATTTTGTCAATGCTGAATTTTTTAACAGCATTTTCTTACTTAAATATTTAAGTACCAGGAAAAGCATCCTTATGGCCTTATGTGAGGCCATGTTACTTTCTTGCTGTGCAGGAAGGGAGTAAGCTTCCCAACAGATGGAAGAGAGTCATAAATGTGTGCTTTGGTGAAGAGGGCCTGGGAAATGTTGGACCACAGACTCGAATGATTTATGAGCAACTGCATGGTGAAATTCACTTCTGTGTGCCAGCAGTCTGCTAAAGTCTGTGCCATTTAGTGCTTGATTTTCAAAGGTGCCAGAACAGTCAGAGAAAACTTAAAGTAGACTGAGATAAATGCAACATATGGCAAAGAAAGGCGTTTCTTTTATAATACAGAGCCTATGGGACCACTGAGAATGAAATAGCTGTTCCTTCTCTTATTTGCCTTGGAGTAGGTCCTAACTGACTTCACTGTAGTGAACAGAATGACACCACTGAATAATCCAACATTAAAGAGTGTAGGCTCACTTAATGTAGTTGCATTTTGAAATATGTGATTAAACAAGCTACTATGTGGATATGAAGAAAAAAAATCAGATACAGCACCTCCTCTTTAGTGAGAGAATTAACAGATCCATCTCTAAAAGAAAAAATAAAAAATTAAGCTTAGACTTGCCAGATGACCTGGTGGGAGGTGAGATGTCCAGGTCAGAACACAACCTAGGGCAGTGAAAGTCTCAGCATCTGCAACATTGCTTGCAGTAGGGAAGAGTGCTCAACCCTGCTGGCATGTGAAACTGCACACCAGGCATTTGGAGACCAAATAAACAAGAACCCAATTTCCAGGTGCTGAAAGGACACATGGTTGCTTTAGACTTCAAGGGCCCAGCTTCCCACAGTGACACCTACATCATTAGATGTGGCAGACCTTGTTCACGGCTTTGATATAAGCAGATCCAGCAACGCCAGTCAGACCTCTTAAGCAGAAGTTAAGGAAACAGCCATAAATACCTGTCAGTGTATTTTAAATGCTAAATTTTCCACTTACTCCAGCTATTCAGAAGAAGATAAATAAATAGCTCAGTAAGTATCTTACAACAGCAATAGCTTGAAGTCTTCAATTTAGTGCTTTTTAAAAAGAACAACATGTATATTTGTCATGCTTTACTGCAGAGCCTTAGAATAAGGGAGGGGATGCAGTGATAAAACTTACAGGGCAAAAACAAGACTGAACTGTATTTGTACAACAGAGTTATTCCTGGACTCATTCTTTTTCACTTCAATGAGACTTAATTGTCCATTTTGAGAAAATTAGACATACACACACTCCACACACTTAAAACTAATAATTTTTTCACAGCAAGAAATTAAGGCGATACCAGTCACATCTGGAACAATGTCAAGAGAAGCTATTCTTGCTCACTCATGCATTTGGACTTCCATGAATAACTTAAAAAAAATTGAAATTGTATGAAATTAATTTGGAAAGATGTGACAACCAGAACGTCACTAAATAATGAAGTGCTTTTGTATGAAGTGTTACTAAAAGTTACTTATGGTAAAGTCAAAAGCAGCAAAACTCTTTACCTCTTTTAGACCATTGGGACTGACAGGAAATCCCTTTCCTCCTGAAAGTGTGGAATATTTTTTTTCCAAATTACAGAGATTTTCTTTTTCCTGTTAAAACCAGACATTTTATGTTAAATGCCAACAGCCTTGTAAGTGAAAGATACTAATTTTCTTAAATGTATGAAGAAACACACTGGGATAGAAGGCTGAAACTGCACTGCAGAGTTTTAGCTTCATTCAGAGTAGAAGTGAACAAAAATCAGAGGTACAGAACGAAAAGCTAGTGCAAGATTTTGTTTAATTAACCACAGCCGAACCAAGTAAGTGTTCCCTCAACATTTGGAAAGTGATTCTGCTCAATGAACTAAATGTGATTTTTCTCATGATTAAAAGCAAAACATACCAAGCTTCTTATTTAACCAGCTGTTAGCTGATCTTAAGGAGCTCATCTTGTGGCATAGTATAGCCTGTTACAAGCCAAAAATCTGAGCTGCCTGTGCACAGTTCTAGAACCCACACAGAGAGCACATAGGCTTCTAGATTGAGCATCCAGGTGAAGTAGTGTCCTCTGGTTGAAGACTCTGGAAAGGGGGCACCTCTTAAACCCTTTTAATTATAAAATGCCACTAGCATTTTCTCTTAAGAAATCTGATGATTAATTGCAAAAGATTTCTTTTTTTTAAAGGTGAATGGATACAAACCTTATTTATCATATTATACCAACTTGTTAGCTGCTTCACAAATGATGCTTTTCTTGTGCTCTACATTCTTTTATTCCACGAAATGCTCTCTTATTACATGCTAAAAATGTTTGAAAGACAATAAATACTTACCCTTTGCAGCATCATTATTAAGTTGTTTTTCTCTTTTACAAAATGATCTTGTTCTCTTTGTGCTTGTTGGACAATATGATTAGCTTGTTTTTTGAGAGCAGAAATCTTTTCCTAATGTAAAAAGCAAATAATCACAACTTATGTTTTATTTTCAAAGCACAAAACAACCTGCAGCAAGGATATTCATGAGAGTTCACTCAACTCATATGCATGACTAAGCAGTAGGAAAAGTTTTTACAAGGCAGCTCACTGCTCTGAAGGAAATAATTTAATCAGATTTAGACAGTAAAGAAAAAACTTATCCAAGAGACAGAAGAAAAACTGCATATTTTCTTTGCTATTATGTGAAAAGCTTCCATATACTGAAAAGAACTGCTTTAGAGATCCAACTTCTGATCTCTGAAAAAATAGTATTTTATTGGTTGAGATAGGACCTTTATAACTTTTTTTTAAAATTACTGTATTTACTTAATTTGGTGTTTTATTATTATTTTAACTAAATCATTAAACATAAATATCAATAACAAGCCTAAAATAACTGTAGTTTTGTTCAGAGTGCACAAATCTCCTTTCTTAATGAAGAAAAAAATGCTTTGGTACTTTTTTGTCGCAAATTAAAGGGTTTGAGTTTCATATGCAAATATACAAACAGGGCAGGAAATGTTATTGATTTATTTCCTTTTGGAAAAGTGAATCTGATCTGTGTGGGATGACACTGAGCTATTGTCTTTGCTCTGCTTCAAAAACTTTTTCAAAGAGGAACATTTTGCATTATTTCTTGCAGATGACCAGCTTGTAGAGCCATTCCATTGCCTTTATACTCAGTAATAAAGAACAAATTACCTTTCTACTGACAATGCTGCGCTGATATTCAGCTACTTCATGAAGGAGCTGTTGGGTCAGATTTTCCTTCTCTTCATCTAACCTGCTTTCATGTTCAAGCTGCTGAAATTCCAAATCTTCAAAGTGTTTGCTTTCTATGTCCAGAAGATCCGCATCCTTAAGGGAAAAAAAAAAGAAAAAAAAGGTAATATATAAAAAAGGAATCATGCTTTCACTGACATCAGAGTAGAGGAATAGAGTTACTTACAGACAAACACAAAAATCAACCTAAAATGATATTCATCTATCTCATATAACATGTTCTACTAGGAACTCAATGCTTTTAGTGACTTACTGTCATAATAAGAGAGTACATTGGGCTACTTATTATTTTTATGTTGCTTTGTCCATCACTCCTACTGCACCTTTTGCTAAGAAGCACCTTCAGAGTGAGGGAGCTTTTCAAAGCAAGTTGGCTGGGGAGCTCTCTCTGTTATGGCCTAGCTGGGACACCACCTCACCCTTCTGGTGAGGCTGCCACATCCCAAACTGGGAGAGCAACTGTTTCCAACCAAACAAGATAGAAAGGATCATGCCAATAACACCAGAAAACTGTACATGGAATTAACTAGTTATGGGAAATCACAGTAAAACTGAACTGCAGTTAGAATTTCTTCACCACTGCATTTATTAACAGACACAGTCAGATAAGACAAAAGATATGTGGAGCCATGTGCCATCAGCACACTGCTAGCACCGCTGCAGTGATGTCCAGCCACGTAAGTTGCTGATGGTGGACAACAAACTGGAGCTGAAAATTGCTCTCTGTGCAAGTAAGGCCTCTAGTTGCCCACCCTAGCCAGTAGGTGCATTACTCCAGAAAAAGTATCAAGCCACTTTTATGCATTTCCCTGGACCGACACCAGGTTTTGTCAGATAAAAAATAAGTTGGTTGCTGCAAAAAAGACCCAAGAAATAAGAAGACACAGCTTAAGGATAATGTGATAAAACTCATGGTACTTTTCAGCACAAGAACTGAATGCTAATCATTCTCTTGAAACATGTGTGCATTCATAATATGAATTCCTGCTTATAAGTTCCAGAGTTCTGAAGAAAAAGGTGTTTTTAATATTCACAGCATTAGCAAATGGTAAGGTGCTCTAAAAACCATATTGTACATAACCTGTTACACAAGAAAATGTACATCCTGGAAGCAATTTATCATTTTAGGGGAAAGCAAACTTACTACTTTTCTAATTTCAACATAGGGCAAAGGCTAGTGACTGAGATAAGCAGATAGGTCCCTATAAAATCATTCCAAAGCAGGTTCCAATGTACCAGGGAAAGATGCAGGATGCAGAAACTGAGGAATCCAAGTTACTGTATGAAATACCAGCACTGTCCCATTACTCTCCAGAGGTGAGCCCTTCACTTGTAAGAGACAGTGATCAAAAGCAAAGGTGCGGGCTAAAAATTACAGGAAAGCAGTTACTTATAGTACAGAAATGCTTCATTCAAACTCGTCAGACGTCTTCAGCATTCAAAACAAACAGAAGGGCTTTTCTTGGGCCATGAAAGTCAATAAATTCAGCCCATTGCATACCACATTAATTGCTAGAGGTAGAAGAGCAGGCTTCAGATAAGGCAATCAATAGTCATAAAGACAACTGGGGGCATTTAAAATACACTTTCTGCCCAGCAGGGAGTGTGTATACATTCTGGACACAGGGAAGCCAAGAGTTTGCCAGCTGCCCACCCCAATGCAAAGTCCAGATGCATCCTGAAGCCAGCTGCTACAGTGAAATTGGTTGCTGACTCCTCCAGGCTGAAATTACTAAGATACTGAAGTCCCAGAGATGAACGGATATGGGAATTCAACTCCTTCACATCCTTGTTGGCAGTAAAGTAACAAAACATAAGCTGCTGCACATTCAGGTCCTTCACAGAATGGTCTGGGTTGGAAGAAACCTCAAGGATCATCTAGTTCCAACCTCCCTGCCATGGGCAGTGACACCTTGCACTAGACCAAGTTGCTCAAAGTCCCATCCAGCCTGCCCTTGAACATTTCCACAGGTGGAAAGTCTACTACATCTCTCGGCCACCTGTTCCAGGGCCTCACCATCCTCTGAGTAAAGAATTTCTTCCGAGTATCTAATATAAACTCACCCTCTTTCAGTTAAAGCCATCACCCCTTGTCCTGTCACCACCTGGCCTCTCCAGCTCTCTTGCAGCCCAGCTTTAGGCACTGGGAGGCTGCTATAAGGTGTCCCTTTTCTCCGAGCTCAACAGTCCCAGACCTCAGCCTATCTTTACAGGTGATGTGCTCCAGACCACTGATCATTTTTGAGGCCTTTCTCTGGACTTGCTCCAACAGGTCCATGATTTTCTTTTGTTGGGAGACCCAGGGCTGGGCTTATTTGGGGGGAAGAGGATATTTTTTCTATTTTGGATACAATACTTAGAGTCATTTCATGACTGCTCTCACACTTGATTCCCGTTTGAGACATACTGTGCACTAATTCAGTGATAACTTCTATTGCATTGACCACAGCAGCCACTGCTAACTTCCACTACAACTGGACTGAAATATTATGCAATATGACTACCTGGACACCTAACTACAACCCCACATTTCAAGTTATGTCTTACTTTTAAATCCAAAATTGTTATTAAGACAAGTTGGAAGAAATAAAGAAACAAAATTTAACCACACAGATTTCTGCAAGTCTCTTGATAGTCAATAGTGAAAAAGATTTACTACTCTCCCATATCAACAAGACTGCAGCTTCTCATGAAGTAATACTTCACGTATGTGACTGCAGAGGAAAGGTTTCCTTTCCTTTTTTATATGTATGAGACATTACATAATATTGCTTTCTCTTTTTTTAAAGGTAACAAATAAAAATCTTCAAGTGTTTCAAAACCAGCAAGCGTCTCCCATACTGAGAATTTAACATACTTCATGTTATTTCCAAAGCTGGACTTTTTCACTTTTAGCTCTTAGGACTAAAAAAACGAATTCTGCAAATAAAGCATGCAAAGAGTATTTCCTGTGAAGTAGAAAAGCCTTTTTTTCAATCATTGTTGTTACAGCCCTTATTCCTCAAACCCTTAAGACAGCAAGAAAGAAAATTGACTTTCATATGGCCTCTTGAGCTTGCCATACCGATGCTTTGAAAATTATTTCCCCTCCTCCACTAAAGCTAACTATATGTGCTGTATAACACACTTCATGTTAATGAATACTAAGATTTTTCCACAGAAACTAATGGTACCTTCATGGACAATATTGTAGCTTTTTTTATTACAAATAATATAAACTAAAATCAAGTTGGAATTAGATGTTATGGAAAGTTTATTTATACCGATGTGCAACTGTTAAAAATATAGGACAAAATAAGGCTAGTTTAATAAGTGGTAAAATTTTCAAAATTAATTATTGAAATATAGTTCAGGCTAACACCTAAGTTATATACTGAAAAAAGAAGTTACCCATGGCTTCACTGGGACAAAGATTTACTGGCCTATTCCTGTCTTTGCTTACATAGGTAAAGAACAGTGCTTCACCATTCATCTAAACATCACAACAGCTTCCACATCACTCAGCAGGCCTAAGGGGCAAACTACAGGCAAGTAGCCCGAAGCTTTAAAAGCATTCAACACAAAATGACTTCTAATCCACCCATTTGCACTCTACTTGTTTGCCATCAGGCACATCATCTAGTACAACCATTCCACCAAAAAAATAACAGTCATGACTATTAAAAATTCTAAGCTGCAAGTATGTTCTGTCACTGGATACTTGAAAGCAAGTATGTTACACTTAACTAAAAAAAAAAAGAAAAAAATTAAAAGTCAACAAAATAAAAAAGTTAGTGCAATCTTGAAACTTCCTACTGACCCGCTTCAGCTGCTGCTGTAACTGTTCCCTCATGGACTCAGGGCAATTATCAAGCTGCGTCTTCTGCTCGGAGTAAAGCTCCTGAAGCCTCTCTAGTTTTTCCCTCTCAGCATCAAGTTTTAATTTTTCCTGAAGCATGAACCAGAAAATAAACATAATTACCTTCAAACCCAAGCAGTTGTTAGTGATTATGACAGCACGTGGCAAAACCTTAACAAACAGTTGAAGCACGTAGGTCAAAGACAGAAGCCTCCTGTTAGTTGAAATGCAATGGTGGGATGCAAAATGACCAAAAGAAAACATTCATAATTTTAGTGGGGTGATTAATTCTCTCCCTTGTCACTGGGTTTTGTACCCATACCCGGATGATGCCTTTTAAGCCCACTGCCGAAACACTTGCCTCATCTTATGAAAAAAAGAAAAAAAGGAGAAGGTGACCACGTTAGTGAGGTAACTATTGAGGGTGAGAGAGAAAGAGTAGCTTTTAGAAAGCAAAATGGACGGAAAATGACTGTAGTCTGGCAGTGAGAGAGAAATGGATCTTCCCAGGAGAATGAATTGCATGCTTGTGTGGCTCTGGAAAGATAAGTACATTTAGCAAGCAGTGAAAAACCAGAATGAGACAGAGCTTTATAAAGAAATAACTCTGGGCCAGGAAGCCCTGTTGCCGCAGAAACACCAAGTGATCCAGCAAATTTGCTTCAGGAGACAGGAAGTGTAATTCATTCATGGGGATCAAAAGTGACATCTTTGCCTCCCTGGTCTCCTCCAACTAGTTCAGCTTTCCTGTCCTTTGACTCAAGCAGCAGTACTCAGCACACTACTTCTCACCCTCCAAAGCCTGTGCCCTTTTAATCTTTGTAATCAAATACTACCTGATTCACTGTGCAACACTGCTCTGAAGACTGGCTGCAGATCACTTAAAGTTACCCTGCAGACTATTATTTATCTATGGACCAAAGTTTGGGACCAAAGTTTGGGAAACAATAAATCAGAGCGCAGAGAAGTTTTTCAATGCCTTTCACTTGCATCTACACTGGCCAACAAAGCAGATGTATTTTCTTCAATTGAACAAATAATAACTGAAAAAAACCAATATGCCTGATATGCCAGGCATAAACAACCAACTAAGTCCTGAAGCGAGGCTCTCTGCTACCTTCTAGAGTAACACTGGTATAGTTCTCTGTTCCTACTTCATGTTCTGTAATAATGCATTTCTTCTCAGATGGTCTCTATCTCTGGCTCCTCCAAGAACAGCTGAATTCTGTCATACCATCTACTCATTTCTCTTCTTTCCAGCCCCAACTAATATTTAATTTTAAAATCAAAAGTGTGGGGCAATAGGTGCTATAGGAACAGACACTCTGCATCATTCTGCAGAGCGTGCTATAGAGAAGGAATGTCTTTTACTATGCAGTACTTGCCACTTCCGACCTACTCTCTGCTATGCCTGACAAAGTTCTCAAACCCTTATGCATGGCAGAAGCATAGTAACATGTATCAGCAGCCTGCTGTCTTTATGATTTTATCTCTAAATTTGAGTGGGATCAAGGGCTGGGATTTAATTTTCCCACTATTTAAAAACAACAGCAGGAAGCATTTTTATTCAAGTCCAGTGTCAACCAGATTCCCAGGCCCATTATGTTCACTTACACATGGAGCCACTCAGTTCATACAAGAAGATGAACAAAATGCTAAGCACAAATGTATTTTTTTAAGCTTATGAAAATGAGCAACCGAGCCAGAATATTTTATTACCTGGACTTCCTGTACTAGCTTTTGTCTTACAACAGCAGCAGCAGGGATCAGAAATACAGATGATGTAGCACATGCAAGCTGTACAATGAGGGAGAAGCATGCAACTCTCGAGAGGTCAACTCTAGACCTCTGTTCCCAAGAAGCCGCATTTGCTGAATCACCCTTACTTCCAACATGGAAGGAAATCTATGAATAAATAGGTAGTTCTGCTCCTCACCAACTTCGTTGTCCATTTAACATGCAACCTACGGTCTGCCACATTATTTCACATGTTCTTTTCCTGCCCACCTCATCATCCAAAGCAGCAAGGACTTCTCTGACCTTAGCTGCAGTATCGTTCCCCTGAAGTCATTAATAGCTCTCTGAATGTCTATGCTCTGCAACAAGCGTGCTCATTCACTAATGAGCAAGTCAAATCTCGAATGTGAGGAGACATCATCAGCAAGTATAAAACTCCTTGAGAATCCTGCAAGAGATACTGTTACATTCCTCAAGAAATTAAAAATGTATTCCTTTGAGAGTGAAAGCGATACTCATCTGGTCTATTTATAGGGTAGGAAGTGCTAACATCCCACCAAACTGGCTCCCTTCAAAATGTGCAGTCTTAACAGGAAATATCACTTTCAGCAATGAGAGGCATTATATGTTTTGCAGCTGTGGAGTTAAGTTTGCTGTCTCTAGCTGTGTATTGGTAAAGTCCATTTAATTCACTAAAAATAATCTGATAAATAAATAAATAATGATAATTTTTAATACAGCCTTTTCTATAAATGAATCAAGGCCAGTTCTTCTAGAAGGGAAAAGATTCATAAGTTTGCCAGCCAAGTGCAAGATGCAGGTGAGGCAGGTCTGTGGCTGACTCCACAAGCTTTTTGTCCAAGAGCAGCCAGCAGCAGAGCTGTGAAGAGGACCCATGTGCTCCTACTCTCATCCTCATTTAACTGCATGAGCTTGTACTTTTAAAGCATTTCTCTGCAGACAATCGCTTCCCAGCCCCAGCGCTGAAACCAGTCAAACTACAGCTTGGATGAATTCTTAACATCCTGCTTCCATGGAAAAGAAGAATTATCTGATCTTAGCCTACTGCCCAACTTGCACTATGGTCTGCCTCTAGATGCATGTTAAACAAACTTGGGGTCAGGCAGGATACAGATCAGGACAAATTTGGGGTTTGATGATACTGGGGTACAGCTTGGATCACTTTTAGAGGATTTCTGAAAATGGTGAAGGATAGTAGTAGAAAGAATTGACACGTGACACTGTCCCCCAAGAGCATAGATATGTGATGTCAGCAGAGCACATGTGATATGAATACAGAACATAACTGACCAGCATAGGTCACAAAAGGAAATCAACCTTTAGATCTGATGGAATTGATTTAAGGAGAAAGAAAAAAATATATACACAACACATCTTACAGATGCTGAGGACACAGACAATCATAGCCCCTAGATGAATGGGCACAACAGAAAGAAAGCAAAACAAATTGCTTCAGTGTTGTCTGTGGTGGTTAAAGATGCCCTACGCCTGATCAATGCTGCTACTTAAAGCCCTAGTAGATCACCACACCCCTTCAGCAGAGAACTTTTGCTTTTCAGTTTGTCATTCATCACAATCTGCCACTGTGGGCAGGCTGGCTAAAATTGTAGAGCAACATGTGGCCGAATGTACATATGCACTCTGAACCAACCTTCTTGCATAAACTGGTAGAAATTGCAAAAGTGAGAGTAAAGTTGATGAAACAGAGAAAACTTCTCAAAATCCCAGATAAAAACTGGAAAAAACCAAAACAAGAATCCTATCATTTTTACCGAGTTACTGTGAAATCGATTCTATGGCTAGGTGAATTTGGCTCACTCTACAACCTTCCAAATCACCCTACCAAAAACCACATGAACAAAAAAACTTCAAAAAAATCAAGATATATGTTATTTTCAGACAGAGAAGAAAAAATGAAACAAAAACCTAAATGTATTCCCATCTAATAGGCTTTTAACTTTCAATGTTGCAGTCTGAAGTACTCCACAATCTTTCTCAGTCCAATCCAACTATACATCATCATGTTTTAAGGTAGTAACATCTCCTAATCCACACTAAGCTTCAGATATGAATGCCCTGACTCTCCGTATGGAATCAGTCTCACAACTCTCACAGGTTTCTGGTAAGTAAGGAGAAGCACATGCAGTTCTTTGAAAACCTTCTCCACCTCATCTTCATGCTTTCCCCTCTAGCCAAACCTTTTTCTTTTCACTTCAAAAGAACATCCCTCTCCTTCTCCAAAATAACCTACTGCAAAACCTAGAAATGGAAGAGAAAGAGGAGACTACAGAAATTATTCCTTTCTACTTGGAAGTGGTATGTTGCTACAGGGTTTGTCTATTCAGTAATAATGGAGAAAAAGTGGAAAAGCAAGAAAATTTGACTTGAACAACTCATTTATGAAATTGGCCTAACTCTAGCCATGAATTTGTCAGAAATTAGTCTCCCTTCTAACAAAAAAGCAGGCAAAGATACAAAGATAACAACACAAAAAGTAATCTGCTCTTCAGTGGTTATCCATTGAAGGGGGCAATTGGTACATTTGGGGAAACTGCTAAACCTGAGGTCTACCAACTTGTCCAGCACTCTGGCAAATTAAAAGCATTTACAATACTATGGCTGATAAAAGCAGACCACATAGAACTGATAAAAAACAAATACTCTTTCTTGATTTTTTTGATCTCTTTCAGGACAGAAGCATAAAACTTGTAAACAATTTCATTGTTTGTCATCAAATCCCTGTGGGTTTCATGAGAGAAGCCATTAAGAGGAATAAGAAAAAGCATGCCAGGCATATGATGTTTTGTTTCAGGTGCATGCATAAAGTTACTGCTAAAAATCATTTTAAATCAGAGTAAGCAATCCCTCTGCTCTAAGTAAAAAACAAAAAACCAACCAAACGAAAAAACCCCACAATAGGTGCACACATTAACTTGCTCCTAAGACAACTCATATTTTTTGCAATTTCTGTGCTCATGCTCTGACCATTGCAATGTCTGTCCTAGTGAACAGATGGGCAAAAGAAAATCCTGATTATAGTGCACCATTCCTCATGAGTGTTGAAGAGGAAATAATCACACAAACCAGAATTAAAAAGGAAGTAGATAAAATTACTAACATGATAACTCATCCATTTGAAACACTTGCATATATTTTGCTGAACTGGAATCTGACCAGGAAATATTTACAAGGCTATGCTATGAGACATAAATTTACCAGATTCATCAGGATAAAAGCAGCAGGAATTGTGCATTCAGAAGAGAAAGCACTGAGGAGAGACCACCAGTATATTTAACTTTTATTGCTGGTGGCTCATCAGACAGATGGTCTTTCCTTGACTCTATTCTTGAAAGTTTTTACAGTATTAAGAGGCCGAGCTTTAAATGTTTTGGCATGTCTGGGATATTGTGTTCATGACTGAAAAATATTTCCACAAAAGTATGTGGACAAAATTATATATCCTCCAAAAAAAATGTGTTATCTGCCCTTGAAGAGGGACAGGAAACACGGGTTGATAAAAGAGTTCCAAAGTATGTATTTTCCATCATGACATAGGGCAAAGGTCCTCCAGAAGAAAAGGAATAATGTCCCTCTCTATAAAAAAGTCTCAACTTCTGCATAAATAGGTTTTGAAACTCTCTGCTGAAACTCCAATTTAGCTATGATTACCTCCCACAGCACTTCTGCTGAATTAATTGATAGTTTTCAGTTATTCCTGTTTATTCATGCTCACCAATCTTATTTCTTTCCCTGATTATATTATTCCTTTCAGCCTCCTGCTTTAACTTGGAGACATCAGGCATGGGAAATCATTAAGCATCCTTCTCCACATATGCTGGACTGCATGTTTTAAAATAGCACAGATTAAAGAAGCGCTGTATGAAAAGAAAATACGTTGCTGAACTGAATAACATCCAAGTAGGCAAATACAATTTTCTCCAGCTCCCTTACAAAGTTCAATCCTGAACTAAATCTCATGAACAAAGATTCATCGGGATGAAGTTGCAAATGTCAATCTACGATGGACCTGAGGTGCTGTTCCAGTGCAAACAATAGCATCATTATTGTACACAGACAGTACTGCAACATGAATGACTGCTGTGGTAATTACAGGAGCTGGGCCTGGATAGCAGGGAAAAGGGAGCTTGGTTCACCTGCTTGCTCATTTCTAAGCTGTCCAGTTTAGCTCTTTCCAAAACAGGCTGCGCTCAAAGTAATTTTGTCAGAGTCTGTAGCACAGCTCTTTCCCTCAGAACTTCAAGCTGTATCTGTCAAATTTTGTTAGAAGTGACTTATCAGGGCTGTCCCTGCATAATTGGAGTTTGTGATTAACAGCCTAAATGCTGATATTCCCATATGCCCATACTGGGCACTGGAACAGGCTCCCCAGGGAAGTGGTCACAGCACCAAGCCTGACAGAGTTCAAGAAGCGTTTGGACAACACTCTTAGGCACGCGGTGTAACTCTTGGGGATGTCTTGTGCATATTCTGTGATTCTGTGATGTAGCTGGTCACCTTTTTCTGTGGATAAAACCACTTATGTAGCACAAGGTAGTTAAAAAAAACAACAAACTAATAATAAAGATTGTAAGCTGTGCTCTAGAAGCACAACCATGGAGGAAAAGTGGTGCCTTCCTCCATACCCTGGCATAATTTCTAGCATAGCTCAATGCACAGGACATGCCAAACAGCTCTGGAAGGAGCTACCCCAGCCCCGACAACTGAGTCATGACAGCACTTATACCTGGCAGAGAGGCACCACAACCAGAACTACACCAAGTCCCCCAACAGTGTTAAAAGGTTCTCTCATCTCTTCAAAATGGCAATCACTTATAGCTCTTTCTAAAACCTAAGTAAATCAATACTAATTGCTTTGCTCCTTACAATATGTGTGGTGGCATACCAATGAAGGCAAGGGAAGTACTCCCAAATCCCCTGAGAATGAACTCACAATTCTCCTGCCTTCTGCCTTCAAGTATGTTTTGTGGTCAATTCTTTTACCTCACAAGGACTAGAAACTGTAGCTTTAAAATTGTGCAAAAGTTGACAAAACTTTGTGTCATAACCTAAATGAATTGTGCGCGGGGCATTAAAAACAAATCTAATAATCAGATAGAAGGTAGTACAAGAGCTTCCACCTACAGTTCATTTCAAGTATGTAACATGGCCTAATAATTAGGTTGTAGTTTATGATCTCTCTTTTTAAGAGTTTCACAACTTTTTCAAAAAGGTGCATGGGTAAGGATGAGACACAGCCAGGCAGGGGTTTCCTGTCAAATAGGTGCCAAGATCAGTGGCAAATTCCATGAGATGCTCAAGTCTCTTCAGGGACAAGTGCCATCACGTACAGCACTAATGCCCCACCATCATTTGGCAAGTGAAATAAACTCTTCCTCTCACCTCCAGACAACCAATTCAGGTATCACTCTCTTACCCTGACAGAAATGTAACCACTGTTCAAGATATGAGACCCCAACAGCTTTCTGCCTTGAAGCCTCACCAAAACCAAGACCCCAGGTATTAGTAGGGGTGAAATATTCAGGCCACTAATAGAAATTGGGACCACCCTGTGGACACTGGGTGTGATAGTTTTGATCCAGGCCCCCCTTAGTAACCAGTTGTAACTAGGGAAGTAGCCATTACCCAGGTATTCCACACTTGTGTTTTCCATGTAATAAGGAGGATAACTAAGAGAGAGATAGGAAGTTGCCTCTCTTTTTAATTCCGGCGAGACTGGAGAGTAGGCAGTCCAGGCATCAGTCTCCTTTATCAGAGTCTGAGGCCCTGTTGCAGTGATTGTCGTCCTCTACCCCACAGGAGATCAGGGAGAGGCTGGTTTCCTCTTGAGGGAAGTTTTGGTGAGACTGTATTTTGCCAGGTTTTAGGGGTTTTGATTGTATTTTTCTGTTTTGTTTTGTTTCTGTTTGTCCCTCCTTTGTTCCTGTTTCCCCCTTCCCTTTTCCTTTTATTCCCCATGAGCTCCTGATTGTGTGTATAAATTGTATATGTAGTTGCAAATGTTAAAAAATATATATATATTCTCATTTAATTCAGTTTCTTTCAAGTTCTCAGTTTCTTTTCATTTTTTTCTACCCTTTCTTTTTTCCCTTTGCTTGGAAGAGCCGGGGGAAGAGGGGGAAGGCAGTTTGGGCTTAGAAGGGGGGCCGGGTCAAACTGAGACACTGGGACACTTATTCTTGCAAGAAAAAACACAAAATTTACCATTAGCAGAGTGGCAACTCCTGGCCAAAACCTAAGCCTTAATTCTGTTGAGGAAGTCCTAAGTTTCAAATTATTTCAGCAAAAAGAACCACCTATTAACCTCCACCTGAGCGCCTTTTTTGGGGATGGAGTTTTGATCCTTTACTACTACACAGCCAAGATTTTGCCTGTCTTGCATCAGATGTGCAGGGCTGCAACCTTAACATAGACACACAAATCAAGCTTTAAAAATGCTACTGTTTCAAGTCAGCCTGAACTTTTATTTGTTGACAGGATCAGTGCCATCTGTCTTGCTGGCTGACACCACTTTCTCCAGAACACTTCAGCTGTCACTTTATATTTTGCCTGTTCACAGAGACTCATGTCCCATTTCTATTTTAAACTTTCACTTTTATGCAATGCTTTCAGACATCTTCCAAAAACAACAAAAACCCCAACTGTGAATTTATTCCTGCAAAGAATTTCAGTATTAACTAGGCCATGTCTTTAAGTTTAGAGGACACACTCATAGCTGGGGGTTTTTTTTGCTTGTCTGAAACATAAAAAAAACCACAAAATAAATTACAACTAATATTTTGTAACTGATCTGACTAGTGCCGTGCTTCATACTGAAAAAAATGTTGAGTGAACTTGCCTTTTAAATAACATGCTTTTTCTAGACTGCTTTTCATGTTTCAGTTCAGCTGAAAATTTAAACTAGACCTGGCATTTTCTGAGTGCTACACGCTAACGTTCCACCATATGATTACAGGGAAATTTAAATGACCTACAGATTTTACAGTAATTGTCATTAGTTTAATTGAACTTTGAGGCTACTAGAGAGCCAATATCAAAGGCAGAAGAGCTCTTGAATTTCTGGACATGCTATTTGTTACCCCTTACCGACCAAAACTCATAGCAGCAACCTTTTGGAGGGTATCTGCTTCCATGACCCTATCTGCTGATACCCACTTTAAACTCATTTTTATACTAAAAAGCAAGTATGAAATATAGGCAACCTAAAACGTGACCACAGGCAACACTGAAAGCTGAAGGATCTGTGAGGAGTACATAAGGACAAGTTCAAGCAGGGAAGTCCAGGGAAGTTCAAACTTAAATTGGATGTGCATTGTCTCTCTACAGAGTGGAAAAGTGGGAGCACCATTCTCCTTCTAAGACACAGGCCTGATGAGCACAGCCACAAAATAGCAGTCAGGCTTGTGACAGGGCTAGCAGAAATCAAAGACAAAAAGTGCTGAATAAAATAATGTAAGCTCTAAGGCATGAATTAAATGAGAACTGCAAAAGTGCTAAAAATGTGCAGCTTGTCTAAGCAAAAGCAAATAATGCAGAAGCCTTCCAAATATTTCTGGAAATCTTAAAAAAAGAGGAGAGACTAGCTAGAGAATTTCCACAAGTGACAGGTCTAAATTATGAGGCAGAGGATGAACTTTAAAAAGGAAACAACATTGGTTGAAATCCCTGGAAAAAATTCCTGACCATGAGGTATTGGCCATGGCACATCCTCTCTGGAGGAGGGAACTGCATGCCTAGAAATGACTAGTGAAACGCCTAATGGAGGGAACTGGCATCCCATGGCTTGAGGGGGGCAACTTCATCTTGCAGGCCCTTTTCATTTCTGCACTTAAAATCTTATTATAGTGCTATCCTATTTTGGAAATATATGCTTATATGTATTTGCTATGTAGTTGAGAGCAAGTAGGTATCTGACTTTTAGGAAAACTGATTTAATTCTTGGGAGTTAATCACAAAGACAATATTCTACAGTACTAAAATTATCAGTCAGCAAACAAAATAAAACAACATAATTGCTTTAAAATTACACAGGTGTCTTATATATCATTCTGTACAATAATAGAAAAAACCTGAAGCCTTCTTTCATTCTGTTTCTTTGCTGAGAAAGGATTCCTTTTCCTTTTTTTTTGTTCTACAAATTGTAAGACCTACAATGGAAGGCAGTGGAACAGCTCAATTAGTAGTGTTCTTTTAAACAAGAGATAACCCAAACATAAGCCCTATATGTAATTTTTATTAATAAAATTTTCTCCACAGCAGATCAGGTCTTTTTACTAAAGCATACTATATTTTCCTTGTCAAGCATACCTTGGAACATATTACTGTTAAAGGGAGATGATGGTGAAGCAAATTTTTTTTCTTCCATATTTATCAAGTAAATTTACCTACAGACAGACAGTACTTCATAAAATAACCTCCATCAATGTTAATCATAAATATATTTTGAAGATCAAGGGGAACAGAGCACACAGCTAAAGATAACTGAATTACCTTTGTCTTTTCACCAATAACATTTCTCTCCAGTTCAGCTATTTTTCTGTTTAGATGATCCAGTATCTCCTTCTCTTTCAGCAGCTCTGTTGTTTCAGATTTCTGTTCCCCATCCAAAAGGGCACATTCCATATCCAACTAGGAACACAAAACATCTTTCAGAACCAGTCCAGAGTCAGAAGAAATCTTGATATATATTATTTTCTGGGGGAAGGGGAGTGAGTTGGTGATTATTCACAAGAGAGAAGTATTTTAAGAAAAGGGATGGGGGAAAAAACATTTTACTGCCACAGAAGTTAAAGAGAGATCACAAATCTCAAAAAAGTAAAATTGCATCATAAAATAGTGCAAAATAAAGTCCAAACCAACTTCAGCTTGAAGATCCCTTTTTTCCAAAACTACTTTTCTATCTCTTCTCGCTGATCCCTCCTGGTATGATATTGGACTGTCTCTGTGCCCAGGCTCAGTAGGAAACCCTTCTGGAACAGCTGTTTCTTTCCTGTTGCTGATAATTGGAGCAAGCAAAACCCAAATGCCTGGCCAGCTTTGTTAGCAACTGAGAGATTCCAGAAGTCAAGGGGGTGCCAACACACCCTTGCCACCATAAAGCCAAGGAGGTTTGAAAGGAAGTTGTCTCACTTCCTCACTCTTTAAACAGTCACAGGAGATACCACCACAAAACTCCTAAGTGACACAAGGTATTTCAATCAGTTAAGTGGTCATTAAACAAGCACGACTGTTACAATTCCACTTAGGAGTGTAATGGTTACAGCTGGGAAAGGCTAACCTGAGCTTCATATCCATCTCCTAGCTGGGTAAAAATAACCTTCATAATAGGAGACTGCCAGGTCTGTGATTCTGCACCTAATCCTGGTGAAAAGCACAGAGTACAAAGGCTTCATTCATGAGTTTCCTATGTACTTGCTGAACTCATCAGACTAGTGCTATGTACACATATGTAACGAGCAAGACATTTAAAACCAAAACATATTTCATACCTCCCTTGAGGATTCATCCATCTGGTCATTTAAATCTTTGATCTTCTGCTCAAGTTCTTCCAAGTTGTTTAATATTACTATGCGCTCCTCCTCCAGTCGACCAAGCTCCTGCCTTCTTTGCTCATCACTGGTGCATTCTGGTATCTGCAGTTGCACGTCACAAGAGGTTCATTGCAAAAAGAGTTACACTGTCTTTTCTTCCCCCTTTCATACAGTTTTCAATTTAAACAAGAACAGTACTGCTGGTTTTGAAACCATTACACATTTCCCATCTACTATCTAATATTGCTACTTCTATATTTAGAATGTTTATAAGAGAAATACACATGATACTTTACTTCCAGACATTGGAATTAAATACTATACTTAACAGTACATACTATTCATTCTAAAGGAATTACTAAAACTTAACCTTTGAAAATACTTTACATGCTGTGCTATGTAGGTTGTAAAAATCCAATTTGTCCCTTATAAGAATAACACAGATAGATGAAGATGCTTTTTATGTAAATTTCAGCTGTTCATATAACAGAGGCCAAGAGGTAGGATAAGACATTTTTTAACCAGCCATTAAGATGGGCAGGTTATGTAAAATAAGGACAAAAGTTGGTTCTGTCTCCCCAGGTAGCACTGAGGAAGTAGTACCCTTAATGTTCTTTTCATTGCCATTTACTTACTACATAACTGTGCCAAGAATTAAACAATGTTATGAAGAAAGTATCTGCAATCTTACAGCAGTAAATGCTAGATCAAACAGTATTGAGTTTCAAATGCATTCTTCATGTTCGCCTGACCCCAGGGGTCTGTGATCCAATTACTTCAGTAAGGTTGCTCTCTCATTGTCCTCAATCAGAATTTGTTGGAATTTCATATGGTATTTCACCTAAAAAGCAAGCCATATGCTGAACTGCCTATGTAAATTAGTGCTGTAGCCTTAAGAACTAATTAATGAAATCAGAAATGGCTGCTGCCAACTTTCTCAGCAGATGTGCATGGTCAGCCAATTATGAGAGGCTTTGTAATATAAACAACATTGTTAGCCAATAATCAGTGCCAAAGTGTCAACACCTGCAGAAGGTTATAGTCTAAAAGATGTATATTAGTGTGTGTGCGTATGAATAAAGGGGCCTGGTGCAGTAACTTCTGTGAAGTCGTCTCTCAGGTCCAAAAACCCGTCTCCCACGGTTACAAGAATTAAAGGTGGGCTGCATGTGGGGCTTCACAGTAATCACTGGACCATGCAAACTTGTTCAAAAGAGGCTCAGCTCAGCAGGTGTTCTACCCTAAACAAATCCGAGCTCAATATTTTAGAAAAATGAGCTGCATGTCATTACTGTTGTTGCTTGGTATTGCTTTTCTCAGAGTTTAGCAAATCACTCTTTACAATTAATGAATGAATGGTATGTATTCCTTGATTTAGCAATAGTAATCTTAGCAGCAAAGCCTCTTTTTGTCCACTCTCCTATTCAGATAATGCTGACAAAACATTTTTGATTTCAACTTCCTAATAAGGATGTAAAATAGGATCTCTGACTTGCATGAAGAAAGCGATAAATGGGAAAGAAATGCAAGACCACACGTAGCTTGTAAGTGAAATGTCCTACTACCTTTTCAACATGGAAAAACCAAATAAAGCCATAATAGCATGTTTCTGTTCAACACAATTTCACATTAGAAGACGGATTTCCAGAGAGATAACCTTTCAGAAGAGAAAATGTCTTTCTATCACTCCTCTTTCTTCCTCTACACACACAGTTCTATTGACTATGAAGGTGTAAGTTAAGCACAGGTTAAATACAATTCACGTTAGGCAGGTAACCATGTTGAAGATCATACCATGTGTAAATAACAGCAAAGAGAAGAGAAAGTATTTTGAAGGTGTGATTTTTTTAAACAGAAACAAGCTTTTATGGTTTTGGTTGGTCTTACTATGAGCTTGATTCTAAATCTTGAATAGAGTTATTTAACACACTGCCTGTCCCCAGGATTTGCTGCACTGCTGCTCTGGCACAGCAAAGCCTAGTAACTGATCAAAGGAAAGGAAAGCCTCTGAACCCAGCCCAGAGGAGGCTGCTGATGCTCCGTGAAGGAAATAGTTAGGAATGCTGTTAGGTCATTTTTTAAAGGACAATTTCTCTTCAGTAATGAAACAGTAATGTGAAATGCACGGCAAAGAAGGTGCAGCTTATTAAATGCAGGAGCTGGGTTAGAGGGGCAGGAGGCTGGCTGCTGCTATGTGCCTCAAGAGACAACAGCTGATCCCACAAGTGGCTCAAGTTCAATCCTGGGAAAGGAGACAGGACAGCAAATTCAGCTCAGGGAACAACCTTCCATGTGACTGTTCTGGTCTGATAATGAGAAAACATACTCCCCTTACAGAAGACAGGAGCCTCATGTTAGAAGAAAACAGCAGAGCTTCCCTTCCCTCGTACATCCCAGGATGAAAAGTAGGGTTCCCGAATTCAAGTAGCTGGAATTGTTTAAGCAAATCCCTCCCTCTTGGAAAATCTTAAAACTTAAATCATGTGCTGGCTGCTACATTTTGCTGGCTATATTTTCTACATTTGCTGGCTTATAAAACTGTATGAGATCTGAGATTAATTCTCATACCTAAGCCAGCCTAGTCATGGTCCCTGCCAGAACAGCCCAGAGGAGGATTTCAAACAGCAAAGTCTGGTTTATACTCTCTACTTCTAAAGAGTGTTACCTTTGGTGTGATGCTTAGGTAGGATGACTCAGTGGCATCCTTGAGGAAGTTGGGAGCAGGAAAAGGTGGAGGCTTCCCACTTTCACTGAAGTGCTCATCAGCTCTCAACCCTCTGGAGGGAAGGTAAGCAGCAGTGCCACGGCTGTGATTGCTCAGCTCTGAGAAATCTGAATCACTTGCTGATGATTTCAAGTGGCTTCTGAATCTTGTTTCCAGATTCACCTGGGAGTCTTCAAACACTGAATCCTCATCAGAGAGCTGAAGTTTTTCAAGTTCTTTGTTAATTTTTTGAACATCAGCAACTGTGGTAGCTGCAGCAGAGTTGCCGTCAGATTTAGAGTATTCTGCACACAGATTGAGGATTGTCTCAAGACGCTGTCGTTCCTAGTTTAAAAAAAGATAATAGCACTGAGTGTTACATGTGAGCTAAAGTAAAGATGAAGTTGAAAAAAGTTTGTTGGGTTGTTTTGTTTTGTTTGTTTTGGCATTTCTCTTTTAGAATTAAGGATTAAAGTCCATCTATCACTTAGAGCTAATAAACATATTGTTATGGGTTTAGCCAGGTGGGCCTAAATTAGGCTTTAAAGTTCAGCTAGGCCTAGGATTGTCAGCTGATTTAAGCTGGGCTGAGCTAGCTAACAGCTGACTTCTTCCAGCCAATAATGTTGTATACTACATCATCTCAAAGGGTGTAAATCCAGTGTGTGGGAGTGGCTTGGTTAGTTCCATCATGGCTGCACTAAGAGGAGGACATCTAGCAGCTCCTCTACTATGCTAGGCCCTGCTTCTGTTGCCTTGCATTTTGTTTGCATTCAGGGAAGTAGAAGTATTTTGTTGTTATACTTTCTTTTTCTTACTGAGTGTCTTTTAGAGTGCTTATGAATTTAGAGTAATGGGCTTTGTATTAATTGGGGAGTGGGAAGTTATTCCTTGTTATATATATGTAACTTGTGTAAGTGTGTGTTATATTGTAGTATCCTCTTAATTTTCTCTTTTCTGTATAAATACATGTAGTTAGTTTCAGCATAGACCTGGCTTTGGAAGTTGTTTTTCCTCTCTCCCTCTTCTTTTCCCCTTAGCTGGTTGGGGGGAGGAGGAACCCCTTTCACTCTGTCTTGGACAGCTGGCGTTTTGCCAGCTCAACCCAGGACAGATAAATGGTGCATTGGCCGGGAAACGAAGGACACTAGCAAGTGTCCCAGAAGGTTGGCAGGGTTCCCGGGAGCTTTGTTATAGAAACATTCCTTGATATCTGCATTGCTTGGGTACATCTAATATAAACAATGTCCTCTTGCTACTGGATACTCGTTTTATTCCTTGTACTGACTGTTTTTGTGAGTTCAGACAGCTCAACTCGTACCTGCTGTGAATGCAGCCACTGCAAGGAGAAGCCTTACAGCCAAAGCAAGCTGTCTTTCTCGCCTGCCTCACCTCAACAGAGAGCAAACCCCAAGCGTGAGTCACATGGTGAACTGTCGTCCTTCCTGTGTGACCAGGGGAAAGGCATGAGGAGGTGGGACAGTGCATCTACTTCTGTGCTTGAAGTCCAAGTATGGAAATCAAAACGTAAGAAAGCTGGTAAAAAGCTGTCCACATTTTGAAGCAGAGATCCCAGAACAGAGCCAAGAACCGCAATTAAGCCGCCCTGCCTCCAGCCGAGAGGAGGAGGAGAACGACCAAGTCTACTGGACATTGCTGAACCAGAAAACTAACCAAGACTGTACCTCTACACTGACTTGTAGATGACAACCAGTGCCCCTCTGAGGGTGGCTGGACCGATAAAAGAAGATTATTTGACGCATAGAGAGGCCCATGTGGGCTGTTGGTGTGTGGCAGGACACTGCTGCTTGAGTAGAATCTGTAGAGATTCATCATGTGGATGCTCATGTGCCCAAAGGCTGAGCTAATAAGGAACAGCACACCTGGACTGGCATAAGGGAGAGTTGTTCCTGGCTCAATGGGCCCAGGATGCCTCAGGCCACCTGCAGGTGGACAAGGCCGAGATGCAACCTATAAATGGGCACGGGACCGAGGGGTGGATGTAACCATGGACATTATTTCCCAGGTTATCCGCTATTGTGAAACCCCTGAAAAGGGGATAGTGACCCCAGTGTGGGGATGGAGACCCCTGAAAAGGGGATGGGATGATCCCAATGTGTGCCTCAAGGACATTTGACCTTGAAAAAAAAAAAAGGTAACTTGCATTTTGAGTTCTGTGTTGCAGGACATTAAACCATCAGATGAAGAAGACCTGAGCTGAACTGGTGTTGGTGTCCAATGATGAACTGTTTTTTCCTGCCTAAAGCACCTACCCCATCCTAATGGACTATTGCCTACAATATGGACGGGTGGAAGATAGCCCTGGAAAGAACAAAGACTGTTTAAGTGCAGGAATAGATAGATTTAAAATATGAGTGATGTGATATGGTATGGAATAAGGGGTGGAATATGTTATGGGTTTAGCCAGGTGGGCCTAAATTAGGCTTTAAAGTTCAGCTAGGCCTAGGATTGTCAGCTGATTTAAGCTGGGCTGAGCTAGCTAACAGCTGACTTCTTCCAGCCAATAATGTTGTATTCCATACCATACTACATCATCTCAAAGGGTGTAAATCCAGTGTGTGGGAGTGGCTTGGTTAGTTCCATCATGGCTGCACTAAGAGGAGGACATCTAGCAGCTCCTCTACTATGCTAGGCCCTGCTTCTGTTGCCTCGCATTTTGTTTGCATTCAGGGAAGTAGAAGTATTTCGTTGTTATACTTTCTTTTTCTTACTGAGTGTCTTTTGGAGTGCTTATGAATTTAGAGTAATGGGCTTTGTATTAATTGGGGAATGGGAAGTTATTCCTTGTTACATATATGTAACTTGTGTAAGTGTGTGTTATATTGTAGTATCCTCTTAATTTTCTCTTTTCTGTATAAATACATGTAGTTAGTTTCAGCATAGACCTGGCTTTGGAAGTTGTTTTTCCTCTCTCCCTCTTCTTTTCCCCTTAGCTGGTTGGGGGGAGGAGGAACCCTTTTCACTCTGTCTTGGACAGCTGGCGTTTTGCCAGCTCAACCCAGGACACATATATACATAAATTGCAGTGCAAGATGATGAAAAAAAGTTAAAATGGGAGAATAATTTAAAAACATTAAAATGTTCTACATTGGAAAGATAAGTAAGTGTTACGACATCTTATTTAAGTAGCTATTCATTTCTATGAAACACTTTTAAACTTTTTATTCAGGTTTTGTCTCCACACCCCATTTGTATGTACAAATGGCCAGTGATCTCACTGTGTCAATCACTAATTGCTCAAGTTCATATTTATGCTAAATTCCTACCAAGCTACAAAATATAGCACTCATTCCTGACTTTTTTGCATTTTCCATTTTGTTAATCTGATTCCTTTTTTTGGGAGAATTAGTCCACATTTTGAAATACACAGTTTTAGGAGCATCAGGAGAAAAATCAGGCATCCCATCTTTAATACAACAGCTGTCAAATGCATAGAATGGGGGAAATCTTTATTTAACATTTATTGAAATTCCCTATGGATTCACACCAACATTTCAAACACGAGACTCTGAATAGCTGTGCCAATTTAACATGATATGCTTCAAGTTGCTACAAACATTTAGTTCCAGCAGGATTTCTAAATCTTTATGATACTTCTATAAGGTATCAGTAAGCTCTATTTTTTTTTTTTACAGTATGTGTAGCTTCTTATAACTTCTATTTCAGATGAAATTATTTTACGTTTTCATTTTTAAGAGGTAATGATTTTATGTAATTTCATGTTACTTTTGCTAAACAAAAAGTAAATAAAAAATTGCTTACCATAAGCCTATTGAAAATTTGCTGGAAAAAAGAACACTGTGAGAGTTCCAAATTTGGCATTAATATCTGCACTAATGATCTCATTTCTGATTTCTAGGAAATCCTTCTTACTTTTAGTAGTATTTAAAAAGAAAGCCAAAAACCGCAACATCCTCACCCTCCTTCCCCAGGAACCACTACAGACATATTCTCTTTCCAAGCTCTACCTGGCATTAGATTTGCAAACAGGATTTGCAACGCAGCTACTTCTGACAGCTCTAATACTTCCTATGACAAACAGCAAGTGATAACAAGGATCAAGCAAAGCAGTTGGGGTGAGGCATTGCCTACCCTTTCTCTGCAGCAAGCCACTTGACGGCATGAAAATTTAACACAAGCACCCAGCTTTTTATATAGCTACTAAGAGATTACCTGGTTGTACTCAGCACACGTTCACATTACCCCACATAACTCACAGTTAAGAGCTCTATTTTCTGAGCTGGAGAAACCATCTGAACCCACCCATTTCCAAGCACTATCCAAACAAGAGAGCACTGTGAGAAATTTTGCCTTTGGGTAGCTTATTCCCAGGTTTCCACTGCACGTTTCCTCTGAAGCCTCCAGAAGCACCAGCAGAGATGAGCCACTGAAATAACAGAGGCCGGGGCAGCAATTGCAAGCATCTATTTTCCACAAAATAGGCCCAACAGATTCTGCAGACATCCTTCAACCCCAAGTGATCGACACAATTATAACTCTCAAAAGCCTTTTTCCCTCCAGGCAACTACTACCAGATCCTAAGACTCCTTCGTTACACCCTCCAATGCTGCTATCCTCCCTCTTACTAAGTCTTCCGCCACGCAACTCAATTCCTAAAGTGATGTGCAAGTGCTGGCTGGGGCCGCCAGTAATTATGCAGCTCTCCTTGTTGTGACGGCATTAGGCCTCTCATAATGGTTATAGACAGGAAACATGGCACCAGGACACGAGGTCCTCTCCTTCCCTGCAACAACAGGCTGTATCAGGTTACCCCATATCAAGCCTCCATTGCCTTGGTAATAATAGAAAACAGCAAATTTCAAAGCGTGGCGTGGCCATGGCTCTTCCCAGGTGAAGCGCTCAGGTGAGGGCCTCTCACTGCAAACCTCCCCTTTGCTGAGCAGTCCAGAAAAAAAAAGGGATTTCTTTTTTCCCCCAAGCCTCAGATGCTCAGAAAAGGCTTAAAAATTGCAGAAACACATCTGCCAGTCTTCAAAAAATTCCTGCTGAGCTTTCAGACACATTACAGAAATACTGACATCTCTCACTTCTATTTTGACATGTGCTAAGAAGCTTATGAACAGGAAGCTCTGTGGTTATTTTATACACTCTATTCTCATAATTTCATCTCAGCCAACTCATTCCAGCTCCAGCACACCTGCATTTAACTGTTTCCAGCATAAATTTCTCAGTGAAGCAGCAAGCTAGGAAAGTACCCCTGCAAAGAAAAGTGCAAAAGGAGTAGTCTATGGAAAATCCAGTTAACAATTTTGCAAAAAATGCCATAGAAGTTACTTGTGATGCTGAACATGTATGTCAAAAGCAGGAAACAGGTTTTAAATTTGCTCTGGTGGGAGGGAGGAGTGTTGAATCAAGTTTTCTAAGTCTGCCAGTGTGTTTCCCTGTAAAATGTTCATTCTAACAGACTATAACATCTGTGTGTACTTTCTGTGGTTCTCTTCCCTTCAACAAAAAGGGGTAACAGGTCTTGTGAGATTTCTGCCTCAGCAGTTGCACTACTCCTGGCTTTGACAAGTTATACGTTGCCTCTGGTTGGCTTCAGATTTAGGTGCTGAAGGGGAAGGGTGGGATAAGGAGATAGTAACTCTATTCTGCTATTGATTAACAATGACATTGAGACATCCCTGCACATTGTAAAAGAAATTTCCAAAACAGAAGAGATAAATATCCCACTTTTAAAACAGTACCTATATGATGATTCCTGGATTTCTTCATCTGCTGTGTATCACGTTTATGAATTTTACAAATGCATAGAGGTGATGCTATATCTAGACATCAAGGCAAGACTTGGTTAATCAGCTGTGGCAAGCAGGAAGCTTTTTAGATAACTGCCATTAGCAACTAGGTAACCTCAAATTTCATTAAAAATACATGTGCAATCCTTGTGACAAACACTAACATGAATTACGGCTAGTCCATGCAGCTAGGTTTCTTTTGCCTGAAGAAGAGGCTGTTGCTCTTTTCAGCTACCTAAGAACAGCACTTTTCTACTGTTGCTCATGCAGGCAAACAACCACCTTCTCAGCAAAAGCCTGGAGCAGCAGCTACTCAAAAATAATGGTGGAGAAAGAGGCAGAGAGACTGGGTAAGAGAACTGCAGAAACTCCCCCAAACGTTCTTTCTTACAAATACATTCAGTGGCCCAGAGACAAGAGGCAGGAGAAGCTTTCTCTTTCATTCCTGCATTTCTAAGGAGTTTATTTCAAAGCTAAAATGTAACTGGGACTGAGAACAATTCACCAACTGTTCTTCCCTTTCCCCCAGTTTGTACCATTTTCTCACTCGAACCTCATTTATTTTCCCATTTTCAGTCCCTGTGTTGCTATAGTTAGTGTTTTGGCTCTGAGGCTACCACTAGCAGTACAGAATTCAGAAAAAGCACCTGTATTTCATGTGTCTCTCACAGACAGCCTTTGACAGCAGAGGCCCCTGCAGAGAGAAAAACTGGAAAGACCACCGCATATCACAGCAAAGGAACAGGTGTGCCTCATCCTTACCTTTCCAGTACAGGCTCAGAAGAAATAGAATGCTAAAAGGAGGAAAGATCAGTGGCACAGAGTAGAGACAGCCTCCAGGGAGGAGCGAGCAGATGACTTTCTGCAGAACTGGCTCCTGCATCTGCAGCCATGTATTTGGCTCCTGAGGGAATGTCACAGGCTTCCAAAACAAGTGTTGTTCAGCACAGAACTCTTTTGTTCCTATAGTACCTATGCAGATGCTCCTTTTCAGATCACACTGAAAGCAAAAGCCCAAAGACTACTGCAGTATTTAAGTTCTGTAAATGTAAATAAGTACACTGAAATGGATTTCTTCCTGGACCATACTGTTAGTTTGTATAAAACATAGCCTCAAAAATCAAGCTATGGAACCCACAGGTTGGCTTACTAAAGATCCCACAGAAATGTTTTACAACACAGTTGAAACTGAAGGTTCCTGAAAAGTTATGGAGTCATCAATATTAGTTATGTTCTGCAGGGATACAGCATTCGTTCAATTACAAAACTGAATTGATGTTAAGTAGCTACGCTGTAACACTATAGAGGCTGTCAAATACTAGAGTTGGGGAAAATTACCTTGAAGCTAGCCTTTGTCCACTTGGCTGGGTTTCCTGTAAGAGGTAATCACTTACATTTTTCATACAGCTTGAGTACTTTATCCTTAAAGAGTCTATAAAAAGACACAGTACCAATATAAATTTATGAAACATGTATATGCAGTTTTCTGCAAGCTGTATTGAAGACTCACATAAGCTCTATTAAACATGATTTTAAAGCAGTACCATCTTGAAAACTCAGAAATATATTCATTTCATTTTCCCTTTACAATGACCACATCTTACAAAATAGTAAGGGGTCGGTGCAAACCAGGCACAGGGATATTCTGTGTTATTCTCTATTTCTAAATAAACTAATGAAATTCACTGCTCTTCTGAATGAAAAAGTGGACCATGGAATAAACTCCTTGAATTTTATTACTCTTACCCAGTAGAACTCCTGCATCTAGTAAAACCTCACTAATAAGCATATGTTTACAGACATGTACAGACAGCTGGCCTAGGAAGGCCTGACGCAGTTACTGTACTTGTAATTTTTAAGTACCTACCACCCTCTAGAGGAAATACATTGTACTGCCTAAAAACCAGCGGTAGAAAATTCAACTTCAGTGCTATTCAAATAAGCAGCTATCAAAGAAAACAGATGGCCATCAATATCTACCCAGCTATGTTGCCTGTGCTGTTCCACCCCTGACCTCCCCATGGGCCAAACAGAAAGACTGCCTTTTAATTCCAGCAGCAACCACAACTGGGCTTTCATCTCAGACAGGAAAAATACAGTGAGATTTCCTCTCTAAAAAAAAATAAAACCCCAAAATCTAACTGAATCACATTGGGTACTATCAGATCATAGTTACAATTTTTCCATTGTTTATAAGGCTCCTGGCCTAGCATCAGCCATAGACACTCTGACTTCTACTTGTGTACAGCTGGTATAAATATTCCTACACCAAGATGCAATGTCTGGTCATGTGGAATGGAGAGGAAGCAGAAGCAGATCGTGACCCACCAGCCTGCTGCCTGTGCCAGCTCCAGTACCAACCCCATGCTGTCCCACCTGCTCCCATAGACCATCAGAGGGGTGGCAGCAATGAGAATTCCAGTTCCTCCTGCTCTTCAAGTCACAGAGGAACAGGCTGGCAGAGCAGAAGTGGCATCAGTCTTCAGCTAGCTTGAGTGAACCCAGCCACAGAAAGCAAATCTAGATAAAGTGATAGGGAGAAACACCAAATCCTATCCAAGAGCATACACGTCTTTTTTGTTTGGTGCACAGCAATACATTAGAACTCAGACTTTTAAATTACTTTAAAAAAAAACACCTCGGGACATTTTCACTATTTCTACCTTTTTCATTTTTTTTTTAAATTCTCCGCTTATTTCTTTGGGCAATGACAGCAGATAGTTTGGTTTCATATGCAGGCTGTAGTGGCAGATAAAAATGCAAACTTCCAGAGGAGCCTCTGTCAAAAGTGAACTAAGCACAAGTAAAACTCATACAGAAAAGAAAAAGAAAACAAGTTAAACAGAGAAGCTCAAAGGCAGGAAGTAGGTCAGATTACAGTGAGTGGATAGATTTTACTACCAATAAAAATCCACAAGTAAATAGAAGGTATCAAATACAAACACCCCCAAACTACCCTGTGCCAGCAGGATAGCTACAGGGCCAGTGCTGGTGCAAACAAATATATTCTCCACTTTGTATCTGAGCCATAGAGCACTCTAGTCCTCTAAAAAGGAGGTGTATGTTTCTGATGGAGTTGTATGAATAGTCCCACACTGTTTTTCTGCTTCCTTTGCTTTGAAAACCCACTTGTGCACAGAGGGACTACATTTTCCCTGCCATTTACCTACCAGTTACTCAACCTGAACTTCTGCATAGCACTGAAAGCTCAGGCCACACAGTTTTGAAACCCACAAGTGTGTTTAGTTGGGTTGTTTTATTCACAGCTTCCCCCACCACTCAAAAATATGAGATCTGAACAGGCATGGACCTCTAACCTCTAACCTTTGTTCAAAGGGCAAACAAAAATGTTTTTTGGAAGCTCCAGCTGAATGTATCTAGATCTTGTTTGGACAGATCCTTGACTATTCTTTGGACAGGGATCCACACAGAAGGACAAAAATAAAATGAAAACAGGAAAACAGGACAGGCCTTAACGTACAAAGAGCTGATGTGTGGATTCTTTTTTTTAAAATACATATTCTACCTCTCGGAAAGTTCATGGCATTTTTCAGACTTGCAAACCATTGAAAGGAGGCATTCTCCAGATATTCCCCTCTTGTACCACATAGCTCTAACAAGGGGGTAAAAAAGGCACTGAGTAGGATCTTGAATATAAGATGAACTCAAGCAAGAAGAAGTTCCTTCATGTTCAAATGATATGCAACACATAAAACACAATTTTTTTCTTTTCAAAAATTTTAACATGTTTGGTAAAACAGTATGAAAATTCTCTTTTTAAAGAATCATGACATGAAGGAAGTATTATTCAGCAAGAGAAGAAATACTGGGGAGGTGGGAGAGGATGTAGACGTTATATCCAAATATAGAACCAGAACAGTTTCATTGCTGAACAGTGAAACAACTTCATATCTTTCATCCCTTACCACAAATAAAAAATAAAAAAAAAGCAGCTGTTCTCTTTGAAATACAAATACATTTCGTTTATGACTGATTATCTCAGGTTTTACAGCATGACTGTCTGAAAACCTTCTGATAAGAAGCAAAGAAGCGATCACCACTTTGTATACACAAAACACCGGGACTAGAGAGAAGGGAGATTTCTGAAAGGAGCAGAGCAACAGCAGAACAAATGCAGCAAGAAGAGAAACAACCCACCATCATTTCTTCTGATGCTTCCCACAATCTTTCCTAAGCCATCCAGCGGTTTCCACTCACAGCTGGTCCTTCTCACCTTGCGGTTCCTAGTCTATCTTCCCAAGAAGCTGCAGCTTCAAGGGGAGAGAGCAGACGTTTTGAGGAGTGTTATAGTTTCAAAACCTTTTATGGAATTTTTTCTCTCCTACCAATATAGAAGTTCGGGAGCTAACGCCCAATCTCCCACTACCAGCTAATAAAAGGGTGGTCAATTGCTTTGCATTCCATCTTCATCACTGGGGAGGTGGGGTGGGCAGGGGGTGGAGAGAGGTTTTTCCAGGTTTTTGCCACACTTCTCTCTGCTACAGCTGTGGTGTGGGCAAGAGCCATCGTTTTGCTGGGCTGGTGGAAGCATCTTGGAGGGAGCTTTGACTCGGCTCCAACTCCGGGCGCTCGCGCTCTGAGCTTTGGAGAGCCATTACTACCTGGATTTTGCTACAGACTTGACACCGCCTGCACAGGAGCTGCTAAACCCTACCTTTCCCCCACAACCCTTCGGACAAACAATGGAAAAAGGGTCTCTACACTGTCTACGGGAAAAGTTTTGGCCCGCCCCTCGTGTGACTGCTGTTTTTCCGCACGTGAGTTTTTTCGGAATGAGCACCCCGATCCTGTCTTTGCTCCGCCAGAGCTTGTGAGCGACTTTCACGATGGCTGCCTCTTGAGGCGCGGCACCGCCGCCTGCTGTCCGTAAACATAACTTCAGCAAAGGAGGCAGAGAGACAACTTTATTAGTTTGAAAGTTTAGGTTTGTGGTTTGTTCTGTTCTGGTTTTGGTTATACATATATATACACACACACGCACATACATATATATGTGTATATGTATATATGTATATATATTTGTAATTAAGAACTGTTACCCTTTCTATACATTTTCTGATTAAAATCTTTTTAAAGGTGTAGTGTTTTTTTGGGAAAGAGGCCTCTTTCCGAGTCCATCTAAACACCTTAGTTTTCCTCTTAAACTAAGACAGGGCGCAAAGCAGGGCAGGGGCACACGTACCCTGACACTCATGGAGCATGGAAGGGGCAGTGCCTGCCACCCCCTCATATCTATGCCTCAACTCTACAGACCTGGTAAAGATGAACATTTTCACATCTTGCAGACGACTGCGTATATCTTATAAACTACAGTGGTGAGTGCATTAGGGATGAAAAGAAAGGCTCCTGCCCGTGTAACAGGTTCCTCACCAACTTGCATTAAGGACATAGATGAGACAGGGCAGGGGAGACATCTGAATGAGCTACAATTCTTTAGCTGAACACTTACTTTTGCAGTCTGAGATGGGAACAGTGCCTTTGCACAGGTGCTGGGTTCTAAAGACCTTTTCATTTTTTCTACTCAAAAATTGTTTCTCTAATACATTAATTACATTTTACTACCAAGTTTAATCCCAAATTGAAGCAGTATGCACGGCTTTAGAGGCAAAGAAACTCTGCCCCCCTCTGTTACTTGTCATTTTAGGAGGGGGACAAGCAAGAAGGCTGTATATGCATGAAAATACTGAGTGGGAAAAATGAAAACTAAGCAGGAAAGGCTCTGCTGATGGGTGTTGAGCCCATACCAATGTATACCTAACTGCACAGCACACACAGCTGAGCAACTTAAAGTGGAATTCCTTTTTTTTTTGCCCACTTACCACAAAACAGTGCCATCATCTCAAACTAAAAGTCCTGGATCACTGCAGTGTAATTTGTGGGTTTCATGTACACAGACAAAACAGAGCCCACAGGATGACTGAACACAACTTACACGTGTTCCAATATTTTTTCAGGATGGCTGAATAATACTGTCTATCTAAGCTGTTACTGCAGCATGCTATTTAAGCGTTAACTTCATGTACTGTGATAATAAATTAGGCATCTGAAGCAGTTAAGATCTGAATTTCAAAGCAGAGCAGCCTATTTTTGCTGTCTAGCCATGAAAAAAGTACCTGGGATGTACATTTTGCAAATCCTAAATGTCACAAAAAACTAAGAAGAAAAAAAAATTACCAGTCGTTCCATCTCCTGCTCCCGAAGTCGCTCTTCTCTCTGCCTCCTGTGATAGTCCATGAGGTCTTCTCTTCCTGAAATTGAGCTAATGCTGTTCTTCCGCTCTCGCATGGACGTTTGCAGAGAATTTGGTGTCTGTCTGTAACTTTCCAGGTCTGGGTCATCAAGTTCCACAGAACTGGTGGAAAGGTTTCTTCGGACAGAGAATGACCTGTCAAAATCCACTGGGGAGAAAGAGCTACTGGGACTTGTTCCTGAGAGCCCAAGTCTATCAAAATCATCAGGCAGATATGGGGAAGAAGGCGCTAAAAGCATTTTTTTAGCAATTCGTGGGCTCGGAGGAACACTGAGAGTTGAACTGGCATAGGGATTACTTCCAGAGACAGAGTTTGCATGTGGTGAAACCCCTGAGCTGCAAGAAGAAAAATTCAGGTAATTATCAGCATCTAAAGCATTCTGAGGTAGATCTTTTTCTCCAAGTTTTTTCCTTTTAGTATTACCCAGAGAGCTTCTGGGGGGCAAACTTAATGGCACCAGCTGGTTTTCTGTTGATTTATAAAGTCTGGGTAGGGAACGACTGTATGCTCCCATATGACTAAGAGATCCACCAGAGTATTTCCTAGGCCGTGAACCCAGAGTTTCCATCATCACATCCTTGTGCTTAACTGGCTTTATGTGAAGGGCCAGGCTGTTTTCAGAATTTATCCTCCTACCTTGCTTTGGGCTAGAAGGCATGCTGGCTGCCCCAGAATTGCTTGCAGATGAAAGCACCAGCTCATTCCCCGAGCTTCCATTCCACATAGTCAGAAGAGAGCCTGAGATCTTCTTTGCTTCCAGCATTCCTGGGAAGTAGATGTTGTCATAAGATTTATTTTTCTGATTGTACTTTGAGTAGTGAAACTTATCCATGTGTCCAAGGGATTTTTCATTTTCTCTGCTAGCATGAATATCAGAGTCTGTCCTTCCTAAACAGTACCTACTGAGGGATGGAGATGCACCTGATATGGAACCCAAATGCTTTACAGACATGCTTTTATCTGGAAGATATGGGCTTTCATAGGGGAACTGCTTGCCTCCTTGAATCTTGTTAATAGAGTGTGTATTTTTAACACTGGAGGAAGGATTGGGTTTAACGGGCACAGGCTGCGAAAGCGTTAAGTAAGAGCCAGCGTAGTCCCCGTTGGTTTTAAATTTGAGAGTTGATGAATATTTCTTCATATTGAGGTTTCCCATAATATCCTGGAGACCATTTTCAAGGGAATTTGCCACAGAACTGTTTCCCAAACTAGCATTTTGTAATTCCATCTGTTTTTGTGTGTGGGTATACTCTCCCATAATCTTACTGGAATCTGTAAAGAAGACAAAACAAGAAAAAGTTTTAGCAAGTAAGTAGCCTCTTGCATGCGCATGCCTTCACATTAACTTAAAAAGAACACTTCTTATAATATTACAGTGCTTGTAATAAATGTGTCTCAGATCACTAAGTAAAGAAGGGGATGCACAGTTTTCTCATCTCTGTTTTTGCAAAAGATGGGAGACTGAAAAAGGTAGAGGGATATCACCAAATTCATACCACAAATCAGCAACATGGTTGGAAAGAGGCTTTCTTTCTTTGCTGTCCTATCCCTTGCAGGAGTCTGTGGATTAGCCTTTGTAATTCTGAGACTCTTAAGATGTCCATGAAGTAAAGAAGCACTACTGTCGTGATGAATTAATGCTGTGGAACTGGGGCTCAGGGAGAAGATGAAAGCAGACAGAAGATTAAAGAACCAAACTCAGGACATAAGATACTGCTCTGGATCACCTCTTCTTTTAACCTGTGCAGCTAGTGCATCTGAGCCCAGTATACTAATGAGCTCAATTCAAAGCTCAGGGGGAGTTTGTCACCTCTTTTCTTACTCTGTGGATTATCCTGTAAAGTTTAATGGGAAAGTACAAAATCAAGGCACGTTTTCAAGGTGTTTCAGCTCATTGCTCTTAAAACACAAAGCTGTAACTACATCTGCAAAGAGCACTTTGGTTAAAAGATAACCTTAAGGATGTATAATGCTATGCTCCATGACTTCACTCAAAACAACCAAATCATATGACTGTTAAAAACACTGACGGGGGTTAAGGTTACAGGTCCTAATGCTTCATGGTCAGAACTACAATTTATATTCTGGAAGAGGGAACAGACCAAAAAAGCCTTTGCTGTGGTGGATGTTATTGTTCAATGATGTGTCAAGCTCTAGCCTACAGTTCTGAGCTCCACTTTGCCAAAAGGAAATAAAGGATTTCAGCTCCTGACAGTGCCAGTCACCACAGGAGATAAACAGGACCCCCAGCAGGCTTACACTTAGACCTCTGCTGATGTAGGTATGACAATATTAATACTTACAGTAGCTCCTGGGATGTGCTAGGCTGTGCTTCAAACTAATAAAGCACTGGAGTGCCAGTTTCTGCAGTGCCAGTGAGTGTTGCTTCTGAAAATAAGGGTCAAATCTAGGATTTACTCTTAGCTCAGTCACATTTCACCTGTGACTTCAACCACCCAACGAGAAACCTAATTTCAGCTTGTCACCCAGAAGGAAAACCTAATGTGTAAAGTGCCCTCAAAATCCTCAGAGGCAATATTTTAGGCCTCTTTCAAGTACCACTTCAAGCAATTATATGAACCTAGAAATAAAACTTGGGATTCCTGCCCCCACCGGAGTTCCTATGATCAGGTTTCACTGAGGATCCCTAGGTTCAGATATCTGGTGAAAGGCAGCAATTTATTCTTTATGCATGTCCTTGTTTCTGGGACCTCACTTGCTAATAAGGCAAAACCCTGTGGAATTCATTACTATTCAAAGCATCAATAGATGTTTGCTACACAGGCTTCCTCTGTGCAAACTGCAGTAAGTCTAAGTAACAACACATTTTCCTCAATTCCTGAGATAAAACCCCATAAGTTTAAGAACAAAGGTAACCATCACTAATAATGGAATTGAATAGGCAAAAGATAAAATGAGTCAGCATTACAGAACAAACACACCAAATAAAATCAAACACCTTCTTGAACATAGTGGACCTGGCTAAGTGGTTGATAATTATAAGCTCTGGTAGTGGCTGAAAACATTAACTTACACCTTCAAAACTAAGACTCAAGTTTACTACTACACAGAATTTAATATTCTTATACTGGCTGTGATTATATGATTTATTTTATATTTATAATTTTAACACATTTGTTATGATGACACAGCCATCTAAGTTGCCTTTGAACCAGTAACTTCACAGAGTTCTTGTCAAACGATCACCACTTTAAGCAGTGAAACTGCAGTATCTTCTAATGTGACATTTTACTTGCTATTTTTTAGCTACTTTCATAAACTTGGTAACAGCAATGATGAAGTTCACATGAACAAAAGGAGGCACATGGCCCACTCTTGTCAGGACAAAACAATACCATCTAGAAAATCAAGCATTCATGATATTAGTGGTGTTCTAAGGAAGAAGAATAAGATGTGGAAATTATTTAAGAACACAGATATAGAGCACAATGTATATGCCTTATATACTTAGTCTTCCATTGTGGAACTGAACCTAATTTCCATCTTCATATCTCTTTCTCCTCTTCTCTTCAGAATCTCTCTTAAAATTGAAATATTTTTGCATAAATTCCACTGGCTCCTATTTACATAGCTTAGCAGACACATTAATAGGACATTAATAATTGTTCATTACTCTCTTGCAACACCAAAAAACAAGTTAGTTTGTGAAACCTTTCATGCCTGTTCACCACAGCAGGGAAGGGTTCATTGTACTTGAAATCCAAACAAGTCACGATATTTTCATGAAGTCACAATACCTCATGTAGCTACTCAAATTCAGCTTTGTTCTATTATATCTTATGCTAGTTCCTCCGCATTTTTGGTTCCAGCACCACAGTGCCCACAATCACAGGGTTAAATCCCAACTGGATGACAGCATATGTTTCCAAGAATCCTAGCTGCTTACCACAAACCATATCTTGTTTGTTTTGTTTATTTGTAGGGGAATGTTTGGGTAGAGACTTTATGAATATGCCAGGATGCATTACACATCCTGGCTGAGGCTGTCTTAGCACGCAGCTATAGAGACTGAGACCAGGAGCATCAGGATGTAATGTGCCCTAAACCCATCTTGCATCCAGCTCAGCCCCAGCTTTTGCGCACAGAACAGGGGTCCTCTTTTTAGCAAAGTATTTGCTGCCTGGAGCTACCGAAGGAAATTCTTCCCTTTTTTTAATTCTCTTTTTCCTCCTCTCATTCCTTTTCTTCCTCTCCCAAGTTGTTTAGCTGTTTAGCTGATATCTATTCCAGCCAGGCATTAAACTGATGGGGGAGGGTTGGCTGTCTACAGGGTATCCAGCTGTGACCTTGTTCTGCCTGGTAAATGAAGTTAGGCATGGAATAAGAACAGAGCGCTGATTTTATCCATGTGTCGGGAGAATTAAAGGACCAAAATCAATTAGAAATTATGAAAGATCTCATTTACAAACAAACTTCATTTGAACTGATTACCTGATCCAACATTCTGAAACGAGGAGAGGTTACTTCTGTTTGGCATCATATTTTTCTTCTACAGGATAGTTAAAACAACACTAATTTGACTGAACCAGATAAATTTTGACCTGCAAATAATTAACAAACAAACATTGTGTTAAGAAGTGCATTCCGAAAACATTTTTCAAATATGTAATTTACAGACAACAATTGGCTTTTCTTATGGTGAAATTTCCAGAGATAGTGCAAAAAAAAAGACTTAAAAAGATATTTGGAAAGGACACTCTATGCTTAATGTGGAGACAGTGGGAGAAAAAACAAAACAAAACAAAAAAACCCAAACACCTGTCTGCAAGTGCTTTACCCATTTAAAAGTACATATAATTTCATTTGAGCATAAGCTATTATCTACGATCCTCACTCTGTACAGGCATTGACTAGTCACAGCTCCTGAGTTTTGCCTGTGATCCTGTGGCTTCCTTAAGAAATCATAAACATGGTTGGACTTTGCTTCTGAAGACTTTATTTTTGAAAGCCCATTGACCAGCTTCAGCCCCTGCAATTCGAACATCCTGCAATCATGGATAAACCTATGCAAAACCAGGTCTGCGATTCAAAATACAGAAAAGGTCTTGGCATGCAATGATTTCTGAGTTTTCAAAGAAGCCAGACTAGGAATGCAAAGAGATTCTTGAAAGTTTGTTTAAAATTGAAAAATTACCAAAAAAATTGATACAGCTACAAGAGAGACTTTGCTAAAAAGAAATGCCAAAATTAAATCCTAGCCACTAAAAACTAAAATTAAATCTAAATCCAAATAGAAGAACTCTAGTGAGCTGGTCTATTAAACGATTTCATTTTTTTATATGCACATTTGTTTTGAAATGGTTGACAAAAAATTTTTTTTAATTGCATCAAGTGACAAAATTAATGGTGATCATCTGTAGGTCCTCTGGGCTTTAACTCTGGACAAGCAAATAGAAACACATCAGAAAAGCAAGTTAGTAATGGAGACAGATGTCTAGGGCTGTCTAGAGACAAGCCACCTACTTAATTAACCACAGTCATCACAGCCTCAAGGTTCCAGGTCTCTGGTGTGCAGACTTTTCTGTGCCATGCTTTTTCATATTATTCTCTTTGGAGAAGGGAGCTGACTCCTGATCCTTGTAGAGGGAGGCTTCTTTATTGTGACCTCAGGCTTGCATGTCACAAGCTGCTCTCCCAAAGTGAAGCCAGTCCCTGGCCTTTTGCTCTGTTCGCCCAGGAATCCCTCTACGCTGATCTCACTTTGCAGTGCTTTTTCTTTCTCTGCAGAGGTCACTTCTTAGTCCTAAGGAGAGAGTTTCCAACACAGCAGGTGCCTCCTCCCCCTCACAGTGAGAAGTGGGTTTCCTTCAGGATCACACAATTGATAGTTCTCCAAAAGCAGCACTGTCTTTCAAGGACAGGATGAGGAAGGAGAGCCCTGGAGTGCCCCACTTCCTAAGGGGACTAACCCACCAAGTTTGCCCTCTCCAGCATCACACAACTGAAGTTCCCTGGAGCAGATGGGGGGGAAAGAACCTGGACAGCAGAGAGCTTTTCAATCCAAGTTTTGTGCTCAGCAGGTTATTTTATTGAAATGAAACATTTACCATCCTTTTTCCTTCACTGGGTCTTCCACCCCACAGAGATACTCCTCTAATTCCTCCAAATTTGGCTCAACTCCTCCAAACTTAAAACCTGTCTAGCATTCCAAGCATCTGCAGCAGGCCTGAGGGACTGCTCACAGACCCCTGGCAAGAGGCAGCTGACCCTAGGAAGAGGAAACAGTGGTTCTGCCACTTGTCTGCCTGTCTTGCATTTCATCTCCCTTCCAATCATGAAGCACTACGACACAAATCCAGTTAATAGTGCCAATACATTGCCATCTTGGCATATTGCTTGTGAAATCTCTATTAAAAATACTGCACTTCAAGCCCAGAGCTCCCCAGAAACAACAAAAACTTTAACTTTTTAGAGCATGTTCAACTTGACACAGAAAATTAGTGACTCTCAACATTTCACACTCTTCTGCAACAAGTGTCGTTGCATCATTGAACAGAAAAAAACCAAAATATGGGCAAATTGGAATTAAAAGGCAGAAGAAGGGGTCAATTAAAAAGAAAGAAAAGAAGATATAATTGCATTTCCTATGTCTCTAACATTAGTGCTTTATGGTTCAGATCCAAAAAAAACTCCCATCCTTTTCATCTCATGAGACGATGGCTACCACTTGATCAATATGACAAACATTAAGAGGAGCACGGGTAGAAGGGAATGGTTTCTATGCAATTGAAAATTCAATCTTCAATTCAGTGTGGTGAACACCTGGGTTTGCTAATAACTAAAATGAAAAATGTCTTTTTTAAGGTTAAATATTTATATGGTTTCAGTTCAAGTCTGAGAACTCATTACACATCTCTTGGAAGATGAAAGACCAGAGAAGTCATCACCCAGTAATAATTGGATTTGGCAGGAGGAAGAACTTTCTAAAAACTCTCCACTGTGAGGAAAAGTAAAATGAAACAATTAATGAATTAATAAGCTAAGATAAACAGATCAAAATCCACAGTATATCTGTTCTCATGAAATCATATTCTTTCAGATGAGGTTATATATGGCCTTGTTAGGCCTCCAGCAAGGCTGACTCTCGTTACAGAGCACATGCCACACTCTGCCTTGTCTGGAGTGAAACAAAATTATTTCATCTGGTATTTATAAAGTCATCTGAAGTGAATGTATACAGCACTACCAATTATGCTTCATCACTACAGAGCCCAGACCAAATTAAGTTTTGTTTCACTAACGACCAGAAGAAACAGTGATTCATGACTCAGGCAGCAAGTTTAACAAAGGATTCCAATTTTAAGACATTACAATACCAGGTGGCTTTACAGTAAAAAGTCCTTTCCTCTGTGCAGTGGTTTAACCTCAGCTAGCAATTCAGCCCCCACAGTGGCTCTCTCACTCTCCTCCAGGATGGGGGATAGAATTTGAAGAGTAAAAGAGGGAAAATTCATGGATTGAGTTAGTGACATTTTAATGACCAATGCAAAAGTCATGCACAAGACAAAGCAAATTCAAGAATTAAATCCTTGGGAAAGTAGGGTTCCATCACATGTGACTTGGGAAGACAAATGCCAAACACTCTGAATTGTTGCACCCCCTTTTTCCTTCTTCCCTCCGCTTTATATGCTGAGCATGATGCCATATGATGTGGGATATCCCTTGGGTAAGCCTGTCCTGGCTGTGTTCCCTCCAAACTTCTTGTGTCTGCCCCAGCCTTCTCACTGGTGTGGCATAAAAAGTTGAAAAGTCCTTGACTTAACGAAACACCGCTTAATAAAACCCCTAAAAACATCAGTCTGTTATCGACATTATTCTCACACTAAATCCAAACCACAATGCTGTGACAGCTACCAGGAAGAAATTAACTGTATCCCAGCCAAAATCAGGACACTTTGGCTCAGGAGGCTAAAGTTGCAGCTAAACCAAGCTACATGTACAGCTCTACACAGCATTTAGTCCACAGATTTAGGCTGATGTTTTCTCAGCACTTAAGTTTTCACCTCTTCCTTCTGCCTGGACTGATGGCCACCTCCCTTTAGCAGGGCCTGCTATAGCACCCACTTTGCTCTTACTTTACCAAGTGAGTGGGTTGCAGTGTCTCAGGCATTGCTAAAACACTCCTCTGAAAATAAACCATTTTAAACAAAGCTCTCAGGCTTGGCCATCTCTCTTTTAAGGCGTTTCTGCTCTTCAATGATTTTCCATTTTCAGTTTCTCTCAAAACATTAATGGCAGCTACCTGCAGTTGCTGTTTCCTCAACTATCTCTGACACTTCTCTTCAGAAACCCCTACAGCAGTGTATTGCCACTCTTGGAAAACAGACTAAACCCCAAGTGATGGAGGGCAAGGACAAAAGCCCATCACTGCCATTGTCTTCATATCATTAGAATTTCATTTGTTATGCAACAGGGAGATTTTCAAATTATTAGTGTGTTTCAACTATTCCAATAAAAGACACACTGTTTTGGAAACAAGAAAGCCTCTTGAATTTTGATACCCTCAACAAAATTTGTTAAATGAGTGCTGATAGCTTCCGTGTCTGGAGATTTCATTTTCCCACAGTATAGCACACGTACATGCATTAACAGACTGTTACATTACCAAGTTGATTTACTTTTTTCCTGCATAATCCAAGGACAATGTACTTGCTTCAGATTAAATCAAGACTGTTCCAGCCCTTCCCTCGACTTACTTTGCTTATTTACAAACAAAAGTCTTGATAGGCTTAATCTGATGGCAAAGTAAAACTCACTAGGATCTATTGCTTACCTCCAAAACACTTGGGTATAAATCCATCTTTCCCCAACACCCTGAAGCCCACTGTCAAACTAAAACAATATATTCACAGAAAGGCACCTGCATAATTTGGTAGAGAATCAGTACCCATGAACTACTAAATGGACAAATTCTCAAGAGAAAGCAAAGCCATCTCTGCCGAAAACCGGACTACTCAGCAAAACTGTTACCTTAAACATCCTTCTTAATTTTCTCCTCCTGCTCCCCTGCAACACAAAACATTAGACCCAAGCTACAGCTAATTTCCTGACAACATAGCCCTGAAATCTGCTCAATCCCTGTCTTTTCACAATGTAAGTGCCGCAGCTCATAGATCCCTGCATGCAAGTAAGCACAAGGTCTGGTTACAGGTAAAGGGTGTTTTAGTTCCCAAAACTCAGTTTGGCACCTTCAGCAACACTAAATAAATAAAAATTGAAATATCTGTGAATCAGCTTTGACTAAGTCACTCCCTTGTAATCTTGCAGGTTTCCGATGCGGAAAAGGGAGTGGCAGAGGAAGTTGCCCTTATGGCTTACCTCTTCCTATCAGAAATTATCGTGTTGGATATTAGAGAAGGAGCAGAAATAAACCAGTGCAACAGAAAACACCCTAAATAACTTTATTCCTCTCACAAAACACATCTATTTCCCTGTAATAACCACCTCACCTACTCGAAAAACTATGCTTGAATACAACATTTTAATAATTTTGTCTTAAGTGTTAAAACATGATTCTCTTTTATTTGATAAGGATTGATGTTGTAGGCATTGTCACAAGAATTGGTCTTTCTAGTAGACAGTTGCAATCATTTTAATCAGGTCATGACAGCTGATAATTTTAAATGTGCATCAAAATTAAAACATTCATTACCATGTAAATACTGTGGTTTGGTGACTTCAAATTGAAATTTAAGCCATTGATATAAGAGACACCAACTGCTGAGTGTGCCTAAATAAAAATGACAGGGGAAAAGTTGAAGCTTTATAGCTTTTGTGCCATAATTGATACCCTTACCTGAAACTGAAACTGTTAAAATACATATTTCAATGAATCTAACCTCATTCCTATGCATTTGGTAGGACAAGAGACTAGACCATCTACTAATACTGTATTATTTTAGTAGACATCACTGTCTCCTTCTTAGCTTACAGTCACACAAACCACTGTTTCATCTGGACTAATTCCCCAAGAGAAGGTAAAGGAAGAAGGAGAGTTAATTCTTTTCTGTCCAAACAAAAAACACTGACAGGTAGAAACATACTAGAAGAGATCTCTGTTAGAACAACGAACTCCTTTCTTCATGCAGAAAAAGAGGGTTGGCAAAGGACAAGTCTAACTCCAGTCATACTCCTCTTTTCTATCTTGGTACTGTTCTGCTAGTTAAGCTAAAGAGTCTGACCAGTGACTTGATTGCTTGACAATAATGACAAGTTTCCTGGTATCTTTCGGACACTTTCATTAACTCCTTTCGCATTGAAAATGTGATCATGCTCAAAAGATTTGCAGACTGAGACTTTAAAATTTCACCCAGATGGCAAATAGAAAGCTCTACTGGTGGCTGGTGGGCTGTGCCTGCTTACATCTCATTGTGCAGACTAACAAGCAAAACCACCACCAAACCAAACAACATAGCTCGTGTCAATACAATTCTCATTCCTGAAGCCCAAGAAACACAGACTTTTTTCATCTAAAATTTCAGGAAGGGGGTCGAGTGCAAAACAATTATATATCCAACAATTATATATCCATATCATACAAGAGTAGAAATTCTCACTGTACAAGAACACAAAGACTTTAAAGAAAAGTTTCTCCTTTTTCTCATCCTACTTGACATGATCATCTTGCCTCTAGGACATCCGTAACAAACTCAATGAGGGCTTGCAGGTAGGCAAGGCCTAGAAAATCTAAGCAGATAGAAAAACTATCAGAACAGCTTCAAAGATCATCTAACTTTTTTGTTTCTTTCTTGGATGCCCTTACCATTTTTCCCATCTATTGCACTCTCTCAGGCAACAGTTGCCCATGATCTGCTTTCCTCTGTGCTGATTTCTTCCACTGCCACTTTGTGCCAGTTACTTCCTTTGGTTATTCAGTTTTCTCCAGTGCTCACTTATTCTGACAGTTTCTGTCTCTCTTGTTTCGTTCTTCCATTTCTTCTCAATTTGTCTCCTTCTTGAAATGCTTGCCCCGTATTTTCAAACAACCCCTCTAGCTTCATTTTCCAGCACTCTCAGGGCAGCAAGCGTGTCCCTAGACTAAATACGTCTCATCACACTTGCTTGGCAAACCACATCGTGACAGTGAGAGCTCAAGTGCCACCTGCTGTGACTGCTGTGCTCCCAAGCCCATGGGTCTTCCTGCATGGAGCAGCATTTATCACAAAGTCCCAGGACTGTGTTCCCTCAAGCAAGAAATACGGGTACTATATCTGCAGTTACACCATTTACTATAATTAAGGAAGTTAAATGAAAAACTTAAAAACTGACCCCACCTGCATGAGATCTAAGTAAAATAAAAACCAAGCTCGGTCACAATTCACAGAGTTCACTCTACACCACAGTCTCTGGAAGATCTTTCTATAGGGGAAAACTCTCCTTGGATTTCTGTGGCATTTTGCACGTGCTCCACTGGTCTAAAATAAACCCTAAAGGAACAGCACCTGCTCTGAAAACCCAGAGCAGGGCATTATCTTGTAGCTACTCATTTAATTCAATGGGAAACACTGCTTCCTACACTGACAGTTTTAACAAATTAAAATGGAAATACATTCCATGTGCAGTGAACACAGCATTAATTCCTTTGTTAACAATCATCAACACTTTCCCCAGCCCACTCTGATTATTTCAGCTTTCTCGAGATCTTCGAGTGAAAAAGACAAAAAAAAAATCTTGCTATCCAAACCCCTTTAGTCCTTCTGATTCAACTCCAGCCTCAAGATGGATTTTCAATCATTACCTCAACCCTTCTCAGCTTCCTATCTAGAAACAAAATACTTCAAATTTTTCATTATGGGCTTTGCTCCTTCCCAACAGTCGTCAGCTGGTGCCTTTGCCTACTTTCAAGGAGCTGGTTGATAATTGTGTCTGATAAGCATAGACAGTAACTGATACGGAAAAAATTACTATTCTTCCCATCCTGGTTGCTGGCAAATATTTCCATTCCCTCAGTAAAAATGTTGACACACAAGTTAATCCATTTAGCATTTGTCAAAACAGAAGGAAAATAAATTGCTGGTGTGGAAAAGAAACTGTGTGAAATGAACTATCAAGAAATGATAGGGTATTACTATTTGATAGCCCTAAAAGAATCTCTTTCTCTGTTATCCTCTTAGTTCAGACTACCCCTCCCCATGACAGCAAAGGTAAGTACTCTCCCATCTTCTGATTACTTCATCTTCTATCTTTCCTACATTGCTTCCTTCTGCTGCAGGAAAGCAAGCCCATCCTTATCCTTTGAAATTCCATTTGGCACTATCATGCTTTACGTCCTCTCATGTTAATATCTTATCTTTGGTGATATTATCCATGAGACTACAGCAAAAGGAAAAACTGAGAAGTTCATCAACGTGAAAACTTGCAAAAAGGGCCGCTCTCGTGTCCTTCTTCCCCCAAAACAGAGGGAACGCATGGCACAAAGATGAAATATGCACCTTGTTCTGACTGGCAATGTGTTCACCCAGATGCCCTGGAGATGCACAGGATTTGGGCACGTGCTGAGTTAAGGCTCAGACAAGATGACAGGTTGACAAGATGAGCATTTGGGGGAAAAGGAACTGGTGACAAAAGCCATGTGTTTGAGATCACGCAAGCAGTGTGGCAGGAGCAGAAAGCCCATCTCTTGAGCCTCTGTGCAAGCACAGACAGTCTATTTACACTTCTGCACAAGAGGAAATTCCTCAGGCAGCTTTGGAGCAGGAGAAGGAGTGGAGACTGTAGTATCCAGCCCGTTCCTCCTTTTGCTAGTGGGCAGCAGGTATCTCTCCGAGAAAGCTCCAATCTCCAAGCTGAATTCACCACCGAGTGCGCGGCTCCGGGCACCTCGGAATCCCACCCCGGCTGCTGACAGGGCTACACGAAGGGGGGACTTACGAGATCTAAATCTGTCAGGGAAGACCGAGACCAAACCTCTCGATTTTTGTACGCAAACCGATCATCCATAACGCCGGGCTCCTGTTGGTAAACTCCAGTGATGCCGAGACGGCATCCATCACCGGCTCAGCCCCGGGATCCCATCCCCGCCGGTCACGGCAACCCTCGCACAGCCGGAGGAGCGTTTAAAAGCCACCAGCCGAACAAAGGAGCGCGGACAAAGAGCTCTGTCCCACGTCTTCCCTTCCATAAGACAGACTATTGACGATAGAAACGCAAGCCAAGCCAAGTCCTGCCGTTCCTCCCGTGCCCCCTCGGACCACGGACACGCGGAAATGGATGCCCCCGCAGCTCCCCGGGTCGGAAGCTTTGTTCAGCGGCGGGGACAAGGCAGGACCGGGGAAAATACCCGAACGAAGAGGGAGAGGTGCCTGATGACGAGAAGGACATGGGGGGAGCCCCGTCCCTTTTAGCTGCGGGTTCCTTGCCGAGATGGGCGGCAAGGGGAGGACTCCGCCGCCCCCATCCATCAGACGTGCGAGGGGGCCGGAGGCGGGGGGGTGGCACAAACTCTCCTGAAAGTAGCCAGAAACAGGGGTCGATTGCGAGTGGCTGAGCCGGCGTCAGCCTGGGCTCTGTGCGCCCGGGAGGGACCCTCTTCCCATGCCCACGGGGCTCCGACGTCGAGAGCTGAGCCGCCGCTGGCCGGGAGGGCTTCACCCACCCCGTGGAACGGAGCTTCACCCGCACTCACCGCCGGCTCCTGCCGCCGCCGCTCCCCGCGCATCCCGGTTCCCGCTGCCCTCCCGGCTGCAGCGAGCGCCGCCGCCGCGCCCGGGAGCCGCCCCCCGCCGCAGCGCCCGCCCCCCGGAGGGGCCGGGGCACCCCCGCGGGCGGAATGGTTCGCTCCCCTCAGGCCGGGGTCGGGGGAGCGGGGCGGCCGAAGGACAGCCGGGATGGGGGTGTGCGAGGGGCGAGGATAGACGGCGAAAAGGGGGAAAGGAGCGTAGGGATACTCCCGGAGGGGCCGCCACGGGCTCTTCACGATCCGTAAATATGAGTCGCCAGGCAATTTCCTGCCCGCGAGATTAGCAGAGCAAACAGGGCGGCGCTGGCAGGGCGCGGGCCCGGTTTTCCGTGCTCGGGGCTGCGTTTACCTGTGCTCGCCCTCCACCTCATCCTTCTCCTCTTCATCATCCCTGGTGAAGCCGTGTTGCCGAGGGGCCTCCCCTCCGCCCCCCTGACTCCGAAAGGGAGCCAAGTTGCCTCTGTGCCCCGGTTGGGGCGTCCCTGCCTTTCTCCCACCCGGGGTCACACCCTGCTGCCACTCGCCAGAGACGTCCTGACATTCAGTCTTACCTGAAAAAAACACGGCTGTAAATGTATGCGTGTGTTTGCATAGATACATGTGTGTGTATACACATACGGGCTTCGCAGAAGACCTCCATCCAGGCGCCATGCATCAGCGAAGGAAGCACGCAGGTGGCAGCTGCCACCACCAGCAGTTCGCTGTCCCAAAGTGGGCAACGGGCCGGTGAGCCCGTCTGGCCCTTGATGGAGGGGTTTTCACACCAAAGTAAGCCTACAAACCAGCAGCGGCTCGGCAAAGCATGTTTGTCAGGGCAGCGCGTCTCGCCCGTTTCGTGTTCGGCAAGTGCCTGGGAATGCCTGTCGGGACCCTTGAGTACCTGGCTCAGGAGGCTGCGAGTGACAGAGGCAGCGAGGATGACAGCTGGCTTGCAAACGGTACAAGGAAACGAAGACAAAGTTTCCAGGGAACTGTCGTCCCATCGCCGGAATCACTGGGTGCCGGGAGCCTAAGACGTGTAACCAACCTTCACTTTCCGAGCTCTCGTGTAGTGTCAGCTTGGTAAGGAAAACCCCGGCGATAAGAGATGCGAGCTAGCCAGGCTGTGCTCAGGCCAGTGTGCCAGAGTGTCCTGCACAGCGATCTTGTTTCGTCCTGTGTGGGCTCGTTACTCTACCTTTCGCTTTTGTTTGGCAAAGAGGAAATTTGGAGATCGCAGCACGTACTGCTGTGCAGGGGTCCTGCGGGATGAGGCGAAGCTCACACAGCACTCGGCCAGCTAAGCCATTAACGCGATTGCTGTCTGTTCCCATGTGCCACGAGGAAACGGGGCCGTTGTGATTCAGTTCCCGACTTGTGGAATATTTTACTTGGCTAGAGCAGTTACTTTACCACAATATAAACTTTGTAATAACGCATGAATATCTGGAATCTGTATTGTAACACCCAGAATACCAGAGAATATTAAAACCAACCAACCAAACCACCAAACCCTGATGTCTACTGTAGTTTACATATAAGAAGACACACTTTGAGACTAATTACTCTAATAGGCTCTTCTGTGACTCCTGTGACTCTGGCCTCCACAAACATGACAATGCTTCATTTACTACTAGCATTGAACCTGGCGTTTCTGTTTTGTTCACTGAACAAGAAAGAAGGAGTACACACAGTTAAAAAACTAAAGGCAGATGCATGTAATTAATGCAGAGTTAAGGGCATGCTTGCAGCTGGCAGAGGCGAGGATGACTCTTAACACTGCCACAGCCCGAACCAAAAGCAGTCAGCCTTTCCTTCGTCTCACATGGTCTTCCTTTTAAGTCGAAAAACTCTAGATAATAGTCTACACAAGTCTCCCTTGAGAAAATGAAGCCTAATAGTATGGAAAGCTGTAACTTTGCTCTTGCAGTTAAAGTGTTACTCTGAAGGACTTTTGATATATTGGCTGAAATGTACCTTCGGTTAGTTCCTACACAGTAGGTGAGGAGGCAGCAAACCTGGGTAAGGCATGTGCTTCCCCTGACACCAGTATGCTGGGAAAACTTTATCTGAATAAGTGTCATGTTTCTTGGCAGGAAAGAAAATAAAAATAAGGAATAGGATTTATTTCTGAATAATAATAGGTACTCAAAACCAGCCATAGCTGAGGCCCTAAAATAACTTGGTAGGTTGTAATGTCTAGCAGGCAAGAGTCTGGCAATTTAAAACAAGAACAACAAATCTGTCTTGGACATTTTATGAGTAGGGAATACTTAAAAATTAGCAAAGAAGTGAAACTCCAAAAACTAAAGAGCTGAAAACTCTTGTTGGAACAAAAGAAAAAAGAAAGTCAGGAAAAAGTGTATGGAAACTGGCACAAGAGCTACAAGTCATAGATCGGTTCAACAGTCCACCTAGCTAGCATTAACTCTTTTCACAACAATTGCATGGCTACAACAACTGTAATGCATATTATAGAGCTTTTAAAATTCTCCACCCCTCAGTATATAAGCATACCTGATAAAAGTTTAGTTTCCATGGTAATTCATATAAGTAAAAATCAAATGTTGGAATGTTTGCAAAAATCATGCTTTAATCAGGAGCACTGAAAATGGTAATAAAATACCATTTTATTACCATATTTCAATGTCATGGTTCTGTAAGAGGGAAGGAGAGGTCATTTCAGCTGCTTCAGAACCGAAGTCACCTCTCAGCAGGCACCTACAATCACAACTCCTGCATTACCTTGTCCCTTACCTTTACAGATTTTATCCATATCAGTTGTGGACATGACTGCATTTCTGTCAAATGAGCCAGAGCCTGCAGCTGGGAGTTGGTTCAAGCTTTGTGTTACCTGCAGGAGAACCTGACAAAATCAGTTGAGATGACTAGGTGCTGTCACACCCAGTCTTTTCTTTGGTGGCAAAACTGGTCTGGTATTTTCCCTTTCTTGCCTTAGCTATTCATTTGAGTTCCCAGATTATGGCTTGTGACCTTCTTTCGTGGGTTGATGCAGTTATTTATGAAAACCAGATCAAGAAAATGATCCAGATCTTCCTTCCCTACTGAAAAAAGTCCCAATCACTGCATTAGAGTGATTGATGAGAAGGGAAGCAAATAGATCTGAATCCACGCTTGAGACCAAACCTCTGTTTCTTGAACTGGCATCACTAACACACTAATGGATTACTAAATTGCACCCTTTATGAACAAACATGTCACAACAAATGAAATCATAAGGATTCAGTGCTTTCCATCATTTAACCAGAGCATTTTGAACCACTATGAAGAGACCTAGCCGTTGCTTACCATTCCAGAATAAAACTACACAACACTTTATAGCTTGAAAATAATAACAATTGTCACAATCAGAACTTCTGGTGAAACTTCAAACCAAGCAGTCATTCTTCAGTTGTAACTTCCTTACAGACATTTTGAGGCAATGTAGCAGACTGGATTTTAGGTACTGAAAGAAACTTCATTTTTAAGGGTCTTTGGGAAATCAAAAGGCAACATGAAGCACAACTGCATTGATTCCAGTGAAAAAAATCACACCCAATAGTTACACCGGTTTTCCTAGTTAAAAATCTAAAAATCTCTTAATGCAGCACACAACAGAGAGGTTGTATTGTATTGTATCAAACAATAATATAATAATGTAAGTTAGTGTTCAACCAGTGGAGTGTTCTTTCGACTTGCCCTGAAACCTAAATTGTCACACAAGCTATTAAGGATAAACTGCTGGGGGAAAATAAGTTACATGAGTAATCAAATCTCATGTTCCAGGGCACAAGTCAATTGCTGGAAGGGTCAAGAAAGGAATTTCCTTGCTCTCTTCCTTTCCACAGTTGTATACAATTAACTAGGTTGTAATTGCAAGGCAAGAAAATGGTTAGATCTTGCACTCCTCTGAATCATCTGGCACTGGCTGCTTTTGCAACTGAATTCAGAGTTTAAGGGACAGGTCTGGTAGGTGGGTTTTGTTGCAGTTTTGCGAGGCTTTGCCTAGATTGGCAGCACAGTTGTGAGATTTGCTCTTCCTTTGTGCTGACATGTGTAGCCATAATGACCTAAAGATATAAACAAGACAAGATTTGTTGGTGGGGTAACCATTTTTATTAAGCAACTAGACTATTAGGTGTAATTAAAAGATCTTCTTTAAATAGAGCATTTTAGTAATCAAAAGAACTTTTGCTAACACGGGACAGACATTGCTTCAACTAACAAGGGCACTCCCCTGTTAGCTTGTGTATGGCTCTCTGTCTTCACAGCTGATTAATTGCTTCCCTTTCCTAGAATCAGCATGTGTTGGTGAGTAGGGCTGGCTTAGGGCTTCATTAGCTGCTACAGCAACTAAGCTCTCTACAGTAGTATTGTTTTTTCCTTTACACAAGTACATTTGTGATACATGATCTGTGAGAAAACGTTGAAAACTGCAAGCACTAGGTCTACAGGCAAAACCTTGCTCAGCACTCCTCATAGATCCCAAAACAGTAGGAAAACTGTTGGTAGAAGACGTGGTGCAAATTCTGTAGCTACTTTGGCTTACAATTATAACCATAGATAGGACAGCTAGTCATATTGTACTCAGCAGCTGGATGCATGGGTACCTTTACTCCACAGTTGCCACTTCTAGTATCTTTTTTTTTCCCAGCAATCAGTAAGCTTACTCAGAGAATAATGGGAAGGGACCCACAAGGATCATTGAGTCCAACTCTTAGCCCTGCACAGGACAAAATTTCCTGCATGCACCTTAGTTTGGGACCCTATGATTTGCTTCTGATGCCAAGTCAGGGAAGTCTTCTGTTTTCCTTCGGTCTCTTTTTACATGAGAAATCTCAATGGGGGCAAGGTGTGGAACACAAGAACCAAAGTTACTACTTTAATATCACAATTAATCTTTGTAAAGATAGATCTCTCTGTGTTGAAATAAATGGTTTCTTCCTCCTGCAAAAAATATTCTTCCCCTTCAAGTGAAATTAAATTCATTAGTACAGAGTCAAAAGAGGTAAAACAATGTATTTGTACTAAAAGGAAAGATGGTTGCCAAAACTTAGTTCATTCTGTTAAGAGTCATTTGGGCTTTTGTTAAGTAAAAAGCTTTGCCTAACTAAAGTTTAGATAAAAAATATTTTCACAACTGATTCATGAATCTGCCTTTGCTGACAAGTTTTTATATGTGCATTGAAAAAGGTTGTAGAGATTTTCTTCTTAGCAAATGACCCCAAAATGTGGAATTATGTCCCATTAGCAGCACAAAGGATGATACAATATTGCTACTACTTTCTCACACTAGTAGGGGCAGAATAAGATGCAGAGATATATTTTAGCCTCATATTTCTGTGGTTTTATTTTTCCTCCTAACAAGGCAGGATTTAAAAGCATATGAAAAATGTAAATTATAGCCATTCTCTCCATACACAGCCTCTACTGAAAATTGCCTTAAACACTTAGATAAGATATACTAGACCCAAAGGTAGACATCCTGAACATGCACTAATACCCAAGGCAAAATCAACCTAAACCAAAATAGAAGTGAAATGACAATCTGCCCTAGTTTCCCCACTGCACTTGCACCCCCATCAGCAAAATCCTAAAAGTATAACAGGATAGGGGAGACTGTCATAGGATAGAATACATTTGTCTCCCATCAGTATGTGCAGGGGAAGGGGGAAGATGGTCCAGCATCTCTCCACAGGTTTTAACTGATGGGTGCTGTAGAAATCTTGCTCCTGAGGCCAGGACAGCTTCTGTACCAGAGAGCTTGTTGATGTGCAAAGCACTATAAGACAGGATATGGCACATACCCCTCATACGTACCCCATGCCAGATTAATCCATATCCTGTCCCTCCCCTTCTTCCTTATGTCAGGCCCATTTTGAGGTACCCTGGGGAATAATGGGGGACTATGCCCAGCCATCCTACTGGTAACACTATTTCCCTCTGCCTGCAGTTGGATGTACTGCCTTCCTCACAGGATGTGTTGTCACAGGACTGGGCAGGCAGGACAGTGGATGAAACTGGGAGGGCTCCAGATGACCTCACCCTCTGTGCAGACTGCAAACTGCTGGAAGTTTTGGCACCATCATCTTGGTGTAAGGAAAGTAAAGCACTTGGGTAAGTGCTTCAGATTAAGCTTCAGATTCAAAACTCTGAATCTCTCCACCTGCCCAGCCTGTGGTGGTTGAGAACCCTGCCCTTGAACCAAAAGCTAAAGATTTACAGGGCAGCACCCCAGCTAACAGTATAAGGTAAACTGAAAAGGAAGTAAACACTGAGATTTTGAGAATACGAGTAGTTTGGAAATGCTATTTTACAGGAACTGGACCACGAAAAGTCTGATGACTTATACATATATCCTTGTCTACACTGCTCACTGGAGAGCATCTGTCCCATACTGCAATGCTGCACCTGTCAGGCTAGGTAGCATGTTCACCACAGAGCCTTATATATGCTCTTATCTCTGGGTCTGCACTGGTGTGGCCATGACACCACATGCTTCTCAGAAAATTTCCGCTGACTGATGTAGTATTAGGCTCACAGGCTGTAATAAAATATGCTTGCTTATCCCACAGTATCACAGGAAATTAACATATGATAATATTTAACACATTGTTTTAATAAATTATAATTTTGTACTGTAGTTTAAAGACCACTGTGAAATCTGAGATAGAAGGCTGGGGGTAGTCTGGCTTCTCTTTCATAATGCCTTGTTTGCACATTACATTTTTTTTCTTTCTCTTTTTAATACTGAAACCTTAAAGCACTCAAGGGGAGGCATCCCAGTGTTGGTAAGCAACAGCCTTCATTTTGGTTGCAAGCTCCCCAGACCATCCTGTAGACTGGAAGCCCATTCTAACCAAGAGAAATGCACTATCTCAGTGATACACTTTGCTAACAGGACATAAATTACTAAGCAAAGTGAAATGGGGACACAAAAGTAGCCCATAAAAGCCGGGCAATTTGTACATAAAGAGAGAGAAGACCTGACAGCAGATCCTCATTAGACTTAGGAACAGTTTGTCATTAGCATGTTTTTTTTAAACCTCAGAATTTTAATGTTTCTTTCTGCCTCCGATCTCCTCTTTAGTTAACAGAGGTTTCAGGTTCCCCCTCCCCCTTCATTTCTGGAGAGGCTGCCAAGTTTTCCCAGAGCTAAGAGCAACAACTTTCTGTTAAACGTTACTTCATGCTTCTGGTATTAATCTAATAGGAGGCTGGATAGGGAGGAGGGAGAAGCAGCAATGAAAGCTGATTTCCTGCCATGCAGTGGGAAATCCATAGAAAATTCAGATATAACACTAATTTTAACAGCTGAATGACTGCTTTGGCTTTTACTCACCATAGGAACATAGAACTACATTCTATTTTTTTGTTATAAAATGAAAAAAGCTGGCAAGCAAAAGGCAAAATAATAAGGAAGCTTGCAATTGTAAATACCCTGATTAAACCACCCTATTAAACTATGCCAGAAATATCAACAAATTTTGCAAATTACCTCTCATTTCTGTTAACATTTCTAATAAGAATGTTTGTGGAAACAGAAAATATCCACAACAACCATCTTGCTAATAAGCACTTCAACAAATATTTACTTGGGAAGTGCTCCAGTGACTACTTTCAAAAGAATATTAGTGGGTTTGAGAATTGCACAACTGGGACATTGAAATAAATCTGCTTGATAGAGGTGAAAAAAAAATCCTAACAAAAGGATCAGATTGTGATCACTCAAAATATAAGTCAAAGACAGCAGTCCTGTAGCAGTTATGGCCACAGACAACATACACTGCGGAACAGTTAGCAGCACCTCTTTCAGGCATGCACCACTCCAGTGGATAACTTCTTATTCAGCCTCCATTCTCTAGATAAGTTCTTTATTTTGAAAGCCTTGACTATTTATTCTGATCATAATTGTTTGGAGGATGAGGTGATAGCCACAAATATAGTCCTTTATCTTGACTATTAAAATAATGGTTGTTTTTCTCTTTCAATGTGTGTTGTTCAGCCTTTGCCCCACCTGTTTCTCACACACCATATGGCTCAAATCATGACATATTGCAGAAGATTTTTTTACATTGATGCAAAGAAAGCTTAATACAGTACATATGCTGAAACTGAATACTGTTTCAGAGATGAAGCAGGGCTGTAGCCTGTTTGTGCATACTGAGTATACAAGGAAGGACCCTTACTGCAGATTATCTTGATTATAGAGCTTTACCTGTCCACTGATGCATGCGATCAACAGAACATGGCAGCTGGTTTTTATGTCACTAGCTGCAGCCAGCTGTTAGACTGAAAGCGTTAATCACCTTTTTCATCGGTCCCAGGCTTCCATTAAGCAAACTGGAAGGCGCTCAGAGGTAGTGATCTGAAAAATCCCAGAAGCTAACACCTAAAACATCAAGTTAGAAGTTACGCTGTGTGAGTCAGGAAGCTTCTCATGGGGCAGATAAGCACAGGGCTGGAACATTTGATAGCCTAAAGTACTTATGGGCAGGAGAGACAAGAAATGAAAGCCTTGAAAACAAGTGAGAGCATGAGAAAAGTTCCTGTAGATATCACATTAGGAAGAAGTTTTAACAGATGAAGCTTCTTAGGGGTGTTGAAAAAGCAGAGACCTCTAAAGAGAAAATTGTTTCCAGTTTCTTTATTCTATTTTCCTAAACCCCAGGACATTATGCACAATTTTTAAGTCAAAAGGATTATTGGCATTGCTCCCTCTGTACTCCAAAAATTCCATCTGGTATCAGGTTTTCCTTGTGGTGGAAACAAGCTGGCAGAACTTCAAAGTCTTGATAACAGTTTATACAAAGAAAGGACAGCAACAATTTGTTATACTTCTTTATTAAAAACGGTGTTTTTGGCTCTCTCTCTTTTTTTTTTTTGTTTGTTTGGAAGTTGGATAGAATTTGGCAGTGAAATGGTGCCACTTATATCTGGTCGCAGCTCAGAAAGAGAATGCCAAAATGTAGCTGTAGTGGAATTTTTCTGGGAAATGCTGTCTAAGAGCTCAACTTTCATCGACTATGCCATGGCCTGGAGCTACGAGCACCATGAAATCACTGAGTTCAGTTGGACAGCTTTAAAATGACTGAAAAACTGAAATGGGAGTTTTGAAAAATAGAGATATGTGAGTATCCTATCTATGTGTTTATTGGAAAGCATAGAAATCACACCACCCAGATAAACATTGTCTTAAGGCAGCACAAACACTGCAAAGAACATAGGAAATTGAGTGAAAAAAATGTTAAGTGAAAATAATACGTAAAATAAATTTGCCTTCGATTAACAAATCCAGTTCAAACAATTCCCTCTGAGTCTTAATGTCACATATTTTCTAATTTTTGACCCCAGTACAATTGTAGCTCCATTTTCCAGGCTGTCCAAATTTCCACATAGTACCAAAAATGGTATATGAAGAACGTTAACACAGTTTGTGTGCCACTTTGCAAAGATTTAAGAATTATCCTGGGATTCATAGTAACTAAAGGCTGAGTATTTATATAAAAAAGACATTTTTACTGCTCTGGAAAAAAATGTTTTTCTCTTGAAAGTAATACAGTCCCTCATTTCTTTTCTTCTTCTTTTCTTTCTGCCCTGATCATATGCAACAGTAGAAATGGCCTTGATTAGCTTTCTTTGGGCTGGCAAGAAGCCCAAATATCAGCTGACAAAAACCTCAAGTCAGCAAATCCAACATGAAGAATGCCCTTTTCAAAGTCCCTGTTTCACAGTCTCCCTGTCACAGAGCATCCTCAAAAGCACTGCACAGCAGAGCCTTGTGTGGCACCTCCTTACAAGGTGAATTATCCTTACTCTGTTCCTCATGCTTTAGTAATTAGCTCTCCTTGCCCACTTGTTGCTGCCCAACATTTGTATGCTGAGCTCTGGGGAAAGCTGGTGTGACAGCATCGGTCCAAAACAAAGCTGTCATCAGTGGGTTCAAGGAGGGATTGCAAGGCTCAGTGAGTTGACTCATGTCCCTTCCACCCCTGAAATGTAGCATCCTGTACTCAGAGGAAAGCAGCTCAAGAAGGCTGTTGTCCTAGACAAGGTATGGTCAGCAAAAGATCTCCAAGTTAAATATGCATGTGATGCTGCAATTCTCACTTGCTACTGAATCGTTGGGTTTGCACCAAAATTTCTAACACAAAAGAGTCAAGGACTCCACAGAAGCTACTGGTTAGCAGCAGTTGGCAGTCAGAAAACCAAGTGCTTTGAGCAAACTAAAGGGTCTGTCTCATGCATTAGTTGAATAAAGTGAATTTTTATTTTTTTCCCCCCAAAATTCAATTATTTTTAAGGAAATAAAGAACACCGTAAATAAAGACCTCACTGAGTGCACAACAACCAGCTTAGCAGCATGAAAGTGGTTCACCGTGCAATCACAGCACTTCATATCGTATCAAAATAAGCACTTATTTCTTGTGCAGTTTATTTCCTTAGTTGACCCAAGTGAACACTGTGCATTCTGCTCTTTCTCCTCCCCTTTCCTCAGTGGTCCTTTGGTATTTACCTCTTCTCATTTTGGATTTCCTGTCTCTACCCTAGGGAAAGGATTTTCCTGTGAGAAACAAATGTAACATCATTGCTCTCTCTGGATGCCAAGCCTATCCTCCATTGGAAGAAAAGCTCTCATCCACCTGCTATTGGAATAGTACTGCTCTCAGATTTTTTTCCTGACCAATTTCATTTGGAACTAGCTTTAAGTCTTTAGTAGACCTGCTATTTCCATTTTTAAAATTAAGATGGAAGCAGCTATTTTGGGTAAGTGAAGACCTAAACTGGACTAAATCTCAAAATTAAAACCAAATATTGTCACCTACTTTCTATTGTGTCCTGCATACCATGTATCTTTTTGGTTACTGTATTTGATGTTCTGCTCTGAGAAGGGGAGCAAAGCATATCTCTTCTGCACATGTACAGACAGCAGGGCACAGCAACTCTGCCAGAAGCATCCAGATAGGGTGATGTTTAACACACACATAGCTGTTTCTGAAATTACAGAAAGTGGTTTTGCATGAGAGGAGAAATATCTCTGGCAATTCACACCTAATTATTCATGGAAATAAAAGTCACCAGCTGGACATGGGAGGAAAAAAAGCTCTGCATCTGAACAGTGAAAGTCCCAGGATATATGCCTGCTCAGATGGTTGAGATCCAAAACTTGCTTCACCTCAAACACAGAGCAGAGCTTTTTGTCTTTTTCCAGTGACCAGAGAAACCAATAAACCTTTAACCTCTGGACGGCATCATGGCCAAGGCTGCTTAACCCTCAGCTGCCTTGCTGAGAAGCTTTGGAAGTGCTTGGAAAGGACAAAGGTGCCACCCCTCTTTTCTGGCTCTGGAGAGGCCACAAGACACAAAATAATTTTGCCATGAAGATAGAAGAGTAGTTTCTGGAAGCTCACCAGTGTTTATGTGCATGCATGTGGAAGTGCAAGGTGTGCATCCCATACTGAGTGTATGTAACACTAGCAGGGTGCAAAAGTCTGTCGAAAGAAGCAGGTTGGATATACTGCTTGGTGCATTTTCATTTAGAGGCCTTCAGGGTGTTTGGTTGTTAGGATGTTGAAAATGCCTTAGATTTCTTTGCTATCCTCTTGTGGTATGTGATAAGACATACTAGATTGCCATGACTGCAACAACCTGACCATGGCAAACAACAGTTTGTGGCTTTGAATGGGTTGTACTGTACCTCTTAAAGCTGTTATAGAGCAGTGGGGGAGTGTTTTGTGGCTTGTGGTGTATGCTGAATGGGTGATTTGTAGTCCTTTTGGGTCTAACCAACTATAACCCCTGCACTTGTGAGACATTTGATTGGATGACCCTGGTGGCTTATTCTGTGTACGCTGTGTGATATCTCACACTGTTCACTACTTTATAGGAAATTAATAATTGCATTGATTGTTCACTTTGAAAGTTGAGGGAAAACTTCTTTAATAGATATGAAAAAATATCTAGAGGTTGACCTCTAGGTGATGCATTCTGGAAAGCTCAGGAAAGCCAGTAGTCTTGCCAGTGCGTTACCAGAGAGCTAGCTGGGGTTCAGAAGATTGCAGCAGAATTATGTAGAGTCTTGCTTCAGTTTTACCTTGAACCCATTTGCTTTTCATTTTCTGCAATGTCAGTGTAAAAATAATCTAAAACTACATGGGACTAATGAAAGTCAGATGCAGACAGTGCTTTAATAAAAGTCAGACTCAGTGGCACAGGAAATTATGTCGAGCCTGCAGACACTTTCAAATCAGAGGAACTGTCTGTGGAAGGCACAGTTTGCTCTCGAATTTTGTCTCAGTTACAGTAGAAACTCATAATGTTAGAAATTTCTTAAAGTCAAGAATTATAAATAGACTGTCAAAAGTTTGGCATTTTTTTTCAAATAAAGACATAAGAAATAACCTTTCTGTCATAGCCAAACAACCCATTCACATGCTGAATGTAGTCAGCAAAGCAAACATTGTGCAAAAGATCTGGTGTCTTCTAAACAATGAGATGGGTGAATAAACAAGTAAAGCTCATTCAGTGAAGAGAGCATGTGGGATACTGTAGTAATCAAAGAAAAAAAAAGAGTGAACTGTGATCAAATTGACTGTATAATAGAGATAAAAAGCAAACCTCAAAAGCCAAGCGTGAGTGTCACTTGGCAGAGTTCAATTCTGCAAAATTAAATATTCCTGTATGAAAGCTCCAGTAGAACTGACTTAGACCAGGTGGGCCTGGTTTGGTTTTATTCTGACCTGGCCTTTCGCTTCTGATTGATGTTCATTTGTATTTTTCACACTGAAATCTGAAGTTGCATTCCATATAAAAGATTCATTTGCTTAACTATAGCAAGAAGCACAGTGGCTTCTTTGCCTCTACAATAATGAAGACCTCCAAGACCATTACCATGTTCTAGCTGGTCAATACTTTTGTATAATTTCTCTCTCACACACAGACAGTTTTGAAACCTGGTGCTGCATTTTGTGGTATGAAGCCTTCTGATATCAGAGTGACTCCTTAAACACAAGTTCTCACATATCATTGAGAACTTGAGAGCAGGTAACACCTTGTTTGCTTGGAGCTCCAGATGCCTGACTTCTGAAAACTCAGCTTTTATTCAGTCAGAAAGTATTTGGCTGTGACTTTCTCAATGCCTTCTCTGCATGCTGCCCTGATGTCTTTCTGGTTTCTCTTGTGCATGAAGAATATTCAACCACCTGCATGTTAACTCGTCCTGTTATCAAACTCTCCACCTACACAATACATTCTTAAACAGCTTTGTATTGTACCCTCATTTTTGGGGTGGTGACTCCTATTGTTTCAGCTATCTATTCCCTGAAGCCTAATTGCACTTTGCAGTTGACTTAAATGAAAGGTGGTTGTTACACCCACTACCTTCAGCAACTGCCAGCATCACAAGATGTGCATTTTTAGTACTCAGGCAAGCCATTTTGTTTATGTCCCTCAGAACTACTCAACACTAACCTGCAGCAAGTTTTCTCAGACACACAGATCACTTCTCATGAAACTGCTGGAGCTGCAGACCACCTTCCTCTATATCTCTACAGTAAAAGAAAACTTGTATTTAAATGCAGCAGCTCCCTTTTCCTTGACAAAGGTAGAATCAGTATTACAGGAAAATGGCCTATTCCACTCTTCCTTCAGCTGTTTGAATCATTCTCCTCTCCCCAGCTATTTCCATTTTCCAGTTAAATATGCCAACAGGCTGTTCCATTTGTTGAAAAATTGGGATTTTGCCTTAACTGTAGGTTCATAACTTTGTGAAACACAACTTTACACACTTCAAATTTAACCCATATTGTCAGCTAGCCTTAGTGTGGTAGGACACAGAGTAGCCAGAGTATCTTGGGGAATAAAGAAATTTTTACCTTTCAATCAAAGCTGGCATTTTTTGGCAATGAGTAGAAGCTGGTTTCATACTCTGGAGAGCTCTTCCCAATGGGACATCCACATTTAAGTTCCTGCTGTATTAATCTGAGCAGTTGTGGAGTAAAAACCTCTGCTCCAACTTACGTGGAACTTTTAAATGAGATTCTGTGTCAGGTCAGTGTCCAATACCACAAAAAACCCCCATTCAAGAATTAGAACACCCAATTAGCATCCAAAAGCAAATGCTAACACAATTGAGTTAACAGGAAAAATATATACGTAAAAAAGAGGAACATTTCAAACAGTTCTCTTTTCACTCCAGTATGGAATAAACTAATTTCAAGCCTCTGACACTAATAAGGCCAAACATCATATTGCCAGCATTAACAGAACCACTGCACTGGCAGTGGTGGAGTTCAGGCAGAAACCTTTAGGGTTTTCTTGTTCGTGGGATATTTTCAGACTTTTGAGTGGTTCTTCAGATATGAGTCTCCTAGGAGTCAACTTGGCACTCCCCAGCTTGCTCAGTTTTTTTTTGTTTCCTCTTCTTTGTGGGCAAAAACTGATGTGTGGTGGAACAAGGACAACTGCCCCTTGCAGAACTTCACAAAGCACAGGATGGTGCTCTGAGCACAGCAGCAAGTTCTCCTCCCTGTCATGCAGCTGATCCCCATCCCTCATCCTGCTCTCCACAATCATCTTTTTTAGCACAGCTTCTGAATACTCAGATCTAGGGTGGGCCCATTCCAAGGCTGAGGAACAATCCCCATTTACTTAATGACACCAGCTTTGCCTAGAACAGGGATGTCCTTTCTCTGACCCACTTGACAGAGGAAATTTGTCAGCTTTGGAGCTTTTCCACTTTAAACAGAGAGACTTACTTCAGTGCCACTTGCCAAGACCTGCTCCACAAAGCATACAAAGGAGCACAGTGTCATGGAAATAAATGAGCCACTTCCTTGGTATTCTTCAGCTTGGTGGTCATGCCCTGGCAGGAACTTCACCTGGCATCTATTTTTGTCAACCAATAGGTCATAACCCAGAGGCAACACATTGCTGAGAACAGGCACAAGCTGTTCACTGGAAGAAAGAAAACTAAATGAATGCGCAGATTTGGAAATCCCATGGAAGTTTTACATGATGAATGATGAGCAGATTGCAAAAATGCTTAAATACTTCTGGGAAGTACCAGATCCCATAACTACTCCGTCCCAGGAAATTGCCTCATCACTAGGCAGAGCACTCATGCTACCTCTTGCTTTTTACTCTGTGGCTTGATGAGTCTCTCATTCCTTTTCTGACCAAATCATGACTTTAAATACACATGTGAGGTGGAGAGCCTCTCTGTGTCAATTCTTTAATTGGATAAGCCAATTATCCTGCACAGGAGGTGTAAATTTGAGCTGCCTCAGGAAAGGGCTCATGCTGAAATGATACCCCTGCTTCCTGGGTGAGAGGTGGACACCAACACAACTCAGAAGAGACCACCAAATTCCCCATATATAAAGAGACAGTGCTCAAGCCATGAATCCTAGTTTCAAAGTATCCCTTATTTCAAAACTGTAAGCATGCATTCAGCTTGGGAGACCACAGGAGTTATCGGCACATTTTCGTTGTAAACAGCCTCTCTCCAGTATGCTATGGCTAGTAGCCCCATTTTGAACACTTGGACCAGGACTTGAAATTGTAGTACAAGCCCTTGTTTTTAAAAGTTAGGCATGTTGCAAATCCATGTTTCCATGCTGCTGTTGTCCAAAATGACATGTGGTGCTGCAATGTAGACCTGCAAAAGATTCACACAGGTGACTGACATCTGGGAACTTTCTAATTTTCAAGCACTCAGTTCTCTTTTAACAAGGTTCTAAAAGCACACCTTGATATGTTTCTAAAAGAAAGTTTTAGAATGTGCAGAAATAATATCACAGAGAAATTTCAGAACAATATGGACCTCTGATCTCTGGGACTAAAGGTAAAGTATATGTGAGTGCCAATGTGTCATATCTGCCTTAAAGCATGATGTACTAATGCTTCTCTCTGAAAAGGTATGTGCATTTCCCAACCTAAGTTCAGAAGTCTTCAGTGAAACATCCTGTTTTCAGCATGAGGCATATGTCCATTTACTGAATAATTCATCCTTGACTTTTGAAATTCACAACATCCCAGACAGTGAAATAGACCCCTTAATGTGTATATTTTTAAAGTAGCCCTGAACAAATATATTTGTATTTACTCTTTCTGTAACAATACAATGCTTCTCAAGCATGAACAAATCATGGATCCTTACTATTCTTTTAAAATGGGCAGTCTAGGAGAGAGTGACCTTTTGCCATTCAGTCATGCGTGAGCTGGCAGAAGAAAGGAGGTAACAAAACCGGCTTTTCAACTTAGCTGGCTCAGCAACACGTTGTCCCCATAATTGGTGTGCCCTCTGCAACCTCTTATTAGGCCAGCTGGCCTAAGAAACATCAACATCTCCTCAGACCTGAAAAGTGTAGAGTCCAGGTCAAGAAATGGCATGAGCTCACCTTCACAACGATGTGGTAATCATCAGTGTGAATGACCCTCGCTCCTTGAGTTTAGTTGTTGCTTTCCAAAAGCTGGGGTCAGGACACAGGACTTCATTGATGAAGACATACTAAACCCTCTTGGGCTTGGAGCACACACACCGAGGCTGCTGGAAGACAGAATAACCATACAGTCAGAGCCAAGTCAGACTGACATTGTATGGAGTCTATTTGGAGGCTTGGTCTCAATTAGCATATAAATTAAGTGGTACACGCAGTCGCAGCTTGCCAAAAAATGAGACAGAATAATCTCTCCAATTTGGCAGCTCTCTAGAACATTTAGTTTGTGAATGAAGAGCCAGGCACTCTTTGAAGCCAAGCAGGGTCCACAGTTTACAGCCAATTGACTTTACATGGCAAAAGCAGGTCTGGAGAAGTAGTGAAGCAGAGCAGTTCTTTTTCAGCTCTTAAACTAAATTTCTATTATAGGAAAGTGACTTTAAAGATACTCATCACCGTTCCAGTAGACTATTGCATCCACGGGCCCAGATAAGCTGTGGTACTGCCCTCCCACTCCAGGCTTCTGGCCATTAAGAGAGTGCTTAAATTTATTCCAAGTAAAGAAGGAACGGAAAGTTCATAGGAAAAATTATACAGAAAAGATGTGGCCACGTAGCTGCTGAGCTTTCACACAGGCAGAAATTTTACTTAAGGATCTTTATTAGGGTAAAGAATATGGATACCAAAACTGGCAAACAAGAGCATAGAGGGAATGAGTAGCTGTGTTTATTTGTATAGCCTATACAAGCCTTTTAAGGTATTCCAATTGAGGCAGAGGGAAGAAGGCTTGTGTTTTTGTGCAGATGCCTTTCACATTCATTAGGTTTTAGTTTTTCTTCTTTAAATATTTTCAATTATCAGGGCCTCAGCTCAGACGAAAAAGCAAGGAAATTAAGCACAAAGGCATGCAGATTTTTCCAAGAGCAGTGCAGTCTTGCTCCTACAGCTACATAGTCTGCTTTGGGGAGGATTTAATTTCTAGGAGAGAAAGCATGACAGATTTAAAGATAGGTAAAATGTAAAGGGAAAAATAAGTCTTGAGCTAGAATGGTCTTTTTTCTTAATATTTAAAACTCTGATTTAAATATAGTGCCTTGAAAAAAAATTCCACAGTCAAGACTAGTCTGACTATACACATAGCTGTATCTTATTCTCCATCCTGGGACAAATGCTTCTATTCATTATAGGGTGCGAGTTACAAGAAAATATTATAGGTCTCTCTCAAACTCCTCTCTGCATCCTTCAGTTAGTTTGCAGTTTCTTTCTACACAGAGTTTGTCCTTTCCCCTTGTTTTTAAGCTCCAGTTTAGTGCTTTCCTGTGATGCTGCAGCAGCTGCAATTTGAAGCTGCACACATGACTCACACTTTGCAAATGCCCTGGGCCTCTTCCTCAACTGCGGTGGGTGAGGTAGGTGCTGTGCTTCTGCACTCCTGCAGGCTTCCCCTTGCCAGCATCTGAACATGTGGGTTCCTGTAAAAATCCAGAGTCACTACCTGATCCTGGACTTGCTGTAGCAGTCAGGTAGATATGGTCCCACCTGGTGCTCACAACTAGGAAAGCTGTGATCTGAATAACCACTTTTTCTATGTCATGAAATAGTCAAACAACCTTAATGTAAAGCAGAAATGACACTGTGCTTGAGCAAGCCTGGACATTTTAACAACTTGAATAAAAGAAATGTGTGACATCCAACTTGCTTCAGTGAAAAAAAAATAGAGTAATGTCACAAGACAAGAAAAATATTGAAATAAAAGTACTCCTTGAAAAGCACCCCCTCTGTCCATTTCATTAATATTACCCAGCCCTCTGCAATCTGCTTTCCTGGTAAGCCATTTCTGGCACAGCTATTGCATGAAGGGTGGTTTCTGATGTTGCACTCTGTAAAATATCTCATTCAAGTTTCAACAGGGGAGAAATTTTTCACTGAGGACTTAGCATTTGTTTAATCCAACCTCAAAAGAAAAAAGGAGCAAAGTGGTTCATCAAGAATGAGTATAGCATAATGAAATAATCCCATGACTCAGGCTTGAACCAGAGTTATGATGTAAATCTACTAGTAACTTTAACTTGCATCTGTTCAAATTAAAGGACAAAACCATTCTAATCTTGTTAGGTCTTGCATATTCTGATACTACCACCTGAACTGGAACAGCAACATAATTTTCCAGTTGTCTCTACACTTAGCTTTCTTGTGGTCAGAACCTAAAAGTAGCTCTGACAAAAAGAGAGGGGTGCTTCCAAAATTTTTGCTTTGTAAATACATTTCTCATTCATGCTTCCAGGCACATAACATCACCCCCAGGATCATGAACCTTTTATCATCATGACCTATAGCGTAGAAATAAGTTTACTACAAAATGTCCTGAACTCACCCACAAAAGGCCCTACACAGATTCGTTAATAAATCTTTGTCTCTCTTCCCCTACCTCAAAAACTCAAAAAGCAAAGAAACATAGCTTACTAGAGCAGGAACAATGATAACTACATGGAGATTTTTCTTGGTCTGTATTATCTCAGAACGCAAACATCACCTTCCTCTCCTTGCCTCAATGGCTCCCAGAGCTGCATCCAGCCCTGACACCAGCTCCTGCCTCCGGTACAACTTCCCATTTGGAAAATGTACGTGGTGAACAGTTTGTAAGTATTCACAAACCTCCAGCTATTTTTATTGAGCCTTCCTGTACCTACTGCTTGTAAAAATAAGCATTAAAAAGGTAAGGAACAAGGTTGATTTCTCATTGAAAAGGAACTAACATGTAAAACAAAGATCTCAGAGCAGTTAATGACCTTCTGTAAGCTTCAGCGTAAACTACAGACCCCAGCTGTAAAATAACAGTTGGGTTTCAGCTATAAAAAGTCTGAGTTGTACAGTGGGTTTATATATCTATTTTGGTGAAGTTCTTTATTCTACAGGAAAAATGCTATTTGTAAGGCTCCAGGAAGGCAGGGAGATGAGAGAAGCAAAGGAAGTCCTGCTTATGTTGTTAGAAGCTTCACTGCTTGACTCAGAAAGAGACTCTAAAATAAATATTTCACAAAGCCACAAATTTGGAGAATCTTCTTTCAAAAACAAACAAAAAAATAATCTCACAGTTCTTCCATCAGGATATTTGAAGCTACTTTCCTGCCTTTAAAAGTGCACCCTGTTTTTTGTTTCCTGGCTATCTGGGGTAAAAAGCCCCAGAGAGATACAGAAATTACAGCGAAAGGTAAACAAGAATAATATGCAGTTAGTATCTGCATGAGGCAGTGAGGTGAATGAAATGAAAACTGGATTGAATATAAAAGAGAAGAAAGAGTTAGATTGCTCAGGTCAAAGACTCTTTGAAGATTCAGATTAAAAACTTGTGTGGTCATAATACAAATAGTATATTTTTAATCAATTAATTAATTATTTTCACACAGTAACTTGCTGCATATGGGCAAAGGCCACACTGAAAGAAAGGCTCTAATTGAAGGAGGCTTCTAAGTGAAAACAAGTGATAACTGTCATCTTCATCTAGTGTAAACACAATATACTAAAACATACCATTTCTCTTACCATCCTAATCTGTGTCTCAGAGAAGTCCAGAATCTTACCTAGCTAAAATTGAAAAGCAGGCTCTTTTGGTTTCTATAAAAACATTTAAAGTGAAAAATGAAAAAACTAGGTAGTTGTTTTTTATTTACAGATTTCTCCAAAACTCCAAATGATCTGGAAACCTAATGTAGACTAACAGGAACCCAAATGGCACCAAGACAGGAAACCTATCCAGAAGCTCTCAAGGCAGTAAGGCCCTCTGAAACCAGCACAGATTCACTGAAAAGCCTTACTTGTTCCTTCCAAAGATGAATTTTGGGGCCCCAGGAGCCATAGGTTTTGAGTATTAAGAGTACAACACCAGCCACTGATTAGTCGTTACTTCATTTCTTCTACCACTATGACCTATTCCACAGATATTTGGAGGGATTTTTTAATCATTAGCTTAAACTAATATTTTAAAAACTAGTCTTGTTTCCCTTTTTTCTCTTATTTTTGATTTTATTCTCTGCTGTATTAATAATGACTGAAGTATTTATCTTGTTTGATATACCATAAATACTATATATAAACTGCTTTACTCTGCTAATTCTATCACTTGTATTATACATTTAATTTAATACTTTAATCCCACATCATGCTCTTTATTCCTGTTTCATCAAATCTGATGCACAAATAAAATATTTTTCTTACTCAGTATTAGCTAGAAAAGTAAGTATTAGCATAAGATAGTGAGAAATTTATTTGAACTAAAAGTATGAATTCAGATCAAATTTGTCCATTTCAGGACAAATACAAAAGAGCACAAGGACCAACAAGGCAGCTTTGTATGCTCCTCTTGATGGACTTTGAATGCATGCTGCTAGAAAGAAAAGCACACCACAAAAATCTTTTAGATCCACTTTCTAGAGAGCAAACTAATGTCATTTCAATACTGCCTGGCTCATTCAGGGTCTACTAGAGTCACAGTTCAGAAGGATGCAGTCCTGTATTAGTATCTCCAGCAGCAATGCTCTGATTTTTGTTATCTTTAAAGAGAAACTATTCAAACAGCATCAACACACACCATACAAGCAGCTGTGCTGCTGTTGCTCAGAAGGGCATAGGGGACCAAACAGGGATACTGCCACAAAGGGCTGACCCCAGAGAAACATTAACAGGGTTCCCTCAGCTTGGCTGAGCTGACATCCCCTGTGGTTTAGGTGAATTTCAAATGCTATCTTTTATCTCAGCACAGGAGCTCCAGGTGTATCCTGCTGTGTCTGGGGAACTTGGTAAAGTAATAGCATGTGTAGTCAGGGACTTATTTGAAGCAAGTAACTCCCATTTTCTAGGAACCATTATAAGGATTGTAATGGGAGAAACATCCAGTATTTTGTTTTTAATTAGCAGGTTGCCCTTTTAGAGATTAATCCAAAATGAAATTTCACTGTTACCATTTTAATTTAAGGTGTTTCTGCTTATTGGTTACTACTTCTAAAGCTTCATGCCTGCAACTAGGCTGTTAAAACAAATTTAATTCTGTGTATCTCTAAATAGAAGCAGCTTTTCTTTAAGTTCCAGTTATTGTTAAATTTCAGAAACTATTTTAGCAGAATATATCTATTATCAGTTAAAACATGGCTTTAGTTTCCACAAACAGATTGCTCTGTACTTCTAATATGAAATGTTGAAAAAAATTAGTATACATTTTAAGACTAATGTGAACATTTTAATCTTAATATGAGGTGATTGATCTTTGAAAACTGGAATCTGTATCCTAGTTGCAGAAAGTACCTGAGCAATACTCAGTTCACTTGCCTGTAACTATGAGTTAGGTGTTGATTTTGGAAGAATAATTATGGATCTGCAACAGGCTGGGTAGGGAATTTAGACCTTATTATCCAGTGTAATGGAAAGGAGCCAGAATAATTTTCTCTATCTGTACAAAATGCTTTCCTTTTCCCATTTAGTCTCCAGCAATTAACAAAATTAATTTTACTTTATCATGAATGTCATTGACATCTTGGTAAAAAGGCAAAAACCTTTTCTTTGAACTTCTTGTGCTCAATTGTCAAATCTGGAAAAACTACTATTTTAAGTCATGCTCCACTTCACTTAGCTTTTGATTTGTGATCTACAAGAAGATCTAGATTTGCATAAAAATCCAGGAAAGTCTCAGTGCCATGGTCTAGGTGACATGGTGGTGTTCGGTTAAAAGTTGCACTCAGTGGTCTTGTCCAACATAATTGATTCTGTGAAAAAGACTGCCAAAAGTCACCAAACTTCTAGTTATGGTACCCAGACCAAAGGCTATGATTTTTCTCCAAATTCAGTCAGAGCAAACAAGTCTTAAAAAAGGCAATACCGCAAGTATTATATTGCTCCCATCGGTTAAGTACCCACAGCAACACTAATGACATTGAAAAACTGGCAGTATCTGTGTAGTGGTAATGTCTAGAGAATTAGTCCTGGAAATAAAAATATGAAGAATTAATTTTTAAATATTCTCCTCTGTATTTTCTAAAGTAACTGCGAGTTTGGAACTCTGATTCTGCATATGTAACATAGAGAGCAGCTTGGACGGCATTGTTTTGCAGACAGTATTGAAGATTTTCCCCCTGAAATTCCAGATCCTACGACACCACTGGGAAGACAACACCAAGAGTCACTTTGGAAAATTATGCCATGAAATTTCAGCCTGTGCCTTTAGCAGGGACTTCATTGTGGATCACCCATAATCTACAGGCAGTTTTCAGTCACAATTCTCAAAGTAAATTTTAAACAGCTCTTTTCATTGCCAAGGGAATGATGGGGTAGTTTCACTGCCTAACTGAGGGACTTAGCTCAGGACATTACATGACAGGACCAATCTCCTCATGCACCCTCTTTGATCTTTCTATCAGGATTATATAAGCAGCTGGTGACAATATGCCTTTGAAGAAGAGTCAATGCTGTATCCAGGAGCTGTGTCACAAGAATCCTTTTTGGCTTCCTTTGTGAACTGCCAGATACCCATCTAACCATCCCATGCCATGGAATATGGACAGGTTTGGTCTAAGGGGAATTTTAATTCCCTGGCGGGAGTGACAGCCTGAAGTTGCTGCTTCTGCAGCTCATTCATGACGATTGCTTAGGGCAGCAATGGCCTGAACCCTACACGTGAACATAAAGCTGCTGGCTGTTATGGGCAAAGTAAGCCCTTTCCTGCTGTACAGCAGCTACTGACAGCCCATGATGTCTAAGATGCAATGCTCCTGCTCCAAGCTGCCTGCATGAGGAAAGGCCTTCCCAGCCTTGCCCTACTATTTAGGTGAGCCAAGTGACCTTGACATTTACCTTGGTGGTACAAAACACTTTCAGGCATCTAACCCAGGTGCTGGGTTTTCTGGCCAGCTGACATTTGCCTTTAGGAGTGTAGTCGCTGACCTTCACAGCATGCAAAGTGCACATGAATTTACTAGGTGTCTTGGCCTCTCCTACCACCCCTCATGTCTGTTCTACCACTCTGTCCTCACAGACAACTCTTACATGCCCACGTCCATGAAAGTGACAGAGGGCCCATAGAGAGGCTAAGGCAGACACAGGTGTGTGTGTGTATGTGTGCTGCTGCCTTCCTGCTTCACGCCATCCTTTTTGTGTAAGCCAGGGTGAAACGGGGTGTTCAACCACCTCCCTATTTCCACTGTATACTAGGGCAACCAATGTTCAGACATCGACCAGGAGTCCAAGTAATATGGTCAGACATGCTGGAATATCTTCTGGAGGTGCAGAGAAAAGGAGGTGGTGTGGAAAGATTCACATTAAGGAGATGAATGTGTTAGAAGTGTCGATGTTTAAAGCCAACTAAAAAAATTACACTCAAAATTGAAAACCAATCTTCTATAAGCTAAGAACTGTTTCTATACAAAAATCATCTGTCAGTAGAAATAGCCTAAGGAATGTTCCTATAGATTCAAATCCTAAATCGGCTGCAGGCTTTACACAGATGTATCTTCAGTTCTCATAAAATTGAAAAGACTGGGTTTCTGACTGAGTCTTTAATCATTACTAAAACATATATCTTTTTAATTGATCAAAAGCAGCCATACCTAGAAGCTGGGAGGCACTGGGCAGGGGTTCTGCTCACATATGCTGGGGATCTCAACTTTTGGTTGGCACCAGAGAAGCCCAAGTTAGATAGTGTGAGCAGAACTAGACTGAACTCAGCCATAGTAGGGTCCATTCTCACACTTTTCTTTAGATTTTTCTTGATTAATGAAGAATGATGAGAGATTAAACATCTTCCCTCCAGGCTATTTATTCTCTGTGCAAATCACAGGGATATTTAAACTCACAAACCAAATAGTCTCAAACCCCCCATCTTTTAATACTATGTAACAATATAAAATAATTGCATACCTATATAGGCCAAATGAGCCAGCAAATACACATAATCCTTTCTAAGGAGAAGTAATGGCTTGTCAAAGGCATTCTCTGTTCTGGGCAAGTTCTACTGCATCTTACAGGCAGACCCATATTATCAACACTGATGACACTGGAAAAACTGAGACAGTGATATATTTATTCCTGGGTATCAGTGACTCTGTGAGGAATGGAAGCTTGCATTTTTCCCCAGTGCTAATATTTTTTCCCTCAACCACATCATATACCCTCATGAAAAGGCTGCTACTGCCTATATATCTCCTTGCTTTACTTGCCACCCATGGCTGCAGCACTTGAACCCACATGCTCAATGGATCATGAGAATTTGTTTGCAAAATTGAGACAAAACATCACTTTACAAGATGAAGAATCACATGCTTAATTACAAAGTATCTTGTATTGATGAGTCTTCTACACGTAGGTCCAAAAGGAGAAATTAGTCTGATGTATTCAATATGGGGCTACAGAATGTGGTGACTGCGATCAAAACTGTTTTTCTTATATGAAAAAATGATTACTCAACCAGTGCTGACTGTTTCAGAAGAAAAAAGAACTACAAGGAACAAATGAGCAATACATTCATCTGAATATTGTTGCACTCTGGTGGGGAAGAGCAAAGTTTTTAGTATTAATTTCATAATCATATAATTTGCCACTCAAGTATAGCAAACCATTTGCATGGACTATTCATAGATAGAGCCATTTGCCTACAGCTGAGACACTGCAAGAGATTTATTATGCTTGTCTACATCAGATATTTCCAAAATATCATGAAAAGTTGTACAAATATCCAAAGAGGTTTCAGCTAGGGTAAAGTTTAATTTTATTGCCTGATATTATAAAGCTGGATTTTCCTGGCAAGGTTAGTGGGACCTAAAAGCAAACCAATATTTACTTCCAAAGGCTACTAAAGCTACACAATTATGTCCTGCTTAGCTTGGATTCCAAATAGTTAACCCTAAAATTTAGAAAACACACAAATGAAGCAAACATCTGAAGGAGCTACTGTTTTGACCCTGTGCCTCTCTTTTGCCTCTTCCACTCAGTCTCCTTTACTCAGATCCATTACTTGCATGTGAAGAAGAGATATACAAGACATATGTCACTTACTGCTTAATTTTCTTTCAAGGATTTAAGAAAAGCAGAAAAAATAAGTATAGTACCAAGAGAGAGAGGCTCACAGGTAAAGCTCCAAGTAGGTCCAGGACATCTTCTCAACTCTACATCCACCCATAGATGAACAATGCTGCAGGACTTGAATGGTCTTAATTAGGATTTCTCAGACAAGTTGCATGCCAGATACTTCACATATTAGAGAAATTGCCTGAACCAACAATCATCTCTTACTGCTTGTGCAACAGAGCACAGAGTCCAGAGCTTCTGCTGTTACCAGTTGTCATTACTGATGCAAACTAATTTGGGGAACCATGCTTCTAAATGAAGATGCATCAGTGATGAACAATAAGGAAGTGGTGGAAGGCAGAGAGAGATAAGGATTTTTGTGGGAAGGTGGTACTTGCTGATACCAGTCATGAGAGCTGCCTGGAGGCACAGGTCAGGAGCTTCCTATGCTTTGTGCACCAGCCAGTAGGCACAGGGAATGTACGAGTGACTAGACAATGACAAAAAAATGTATTATTTTCACTAAGTTGATGTTGTGGGTTGATCCTGACTGGACACCATGTGCCCATTAAAGCCACTCTAGCACTCTCCTCCTCAGCTAGACAGGGGAGAGACAACATAACAGAAGGCCCAGACTTGCCACAGGAACACAGCCTGATTTGGGCATCCACCTGCTCTGATGTGGGGTCCTCCACAGGCTGCAGGTAGATCTCTGCTGCAACATGGACCTCCATGGGCTGCAGGGGGATATCCTGTCTCACCAAGATCTTCTCCACAGGCTGCAGGGAATCTGTTCTGACACTTGGTGCACCTCCTCCCTCTTCTCCTACATTGACCCTGGTGTCTGCAGAGCTGATTCTCTAACATATTCTCACTCCTCTCTTCTCTGACTGCAATTTACTTCTGCACAATAACTTTTCTCCCCTTCTTAAACATGTTATCACAGAGGCATACTACTGTCACTGCTGGGCTCAGCATTGATCAGGTCCATTCTGGAGTTGGCTGACGTTGACTCCATTGGACATGGGGGAAGCTTCTGGCAGCTTCTCATAAAAGCCCCCCCTGTAACCTTGCTGCTACCAAAACCTTGCCATGCAAATCTAACACAGCTGAGTTCGTGCAATAGCAATGAAAAAGAAAAGCAGCCAGAGCAGCACTGGTGAACATGGCTGTGCTTAGGGCAGAGATCCTGTGAATGAAGAACAGCAATGCTGCAAGATAGCTCCTGGCCTCAGGAACACAAAGGCTTCTAACTTCCTGTGGAAAATGATACCCTGTGACAAACACAAACCTTGTGTCTAGCAGCAATTTCATCAAATACAGTAACATGGGAGCAGAAAAGAAAGGTTACATTAACGCACAGCTTTAAAAATAATCAAACCCATAGTTTAACTTGTATTCATTTACCAGACCAGAATATTAATTGCTTGCAAATATTTGAAGATTACCAAGTATTTGTAAAAGGGTTTGTGGCTCCTAAAGCATTGATCAATATTAACAAAATTATGAAGATTAGGCTGTCCAAGTGAATTTCCTTTCTCCAGTGCTCTTCCTCCAGTGTATTTCAGTCATGTAGCGGAGGAAGAGAAATAGCATAATCAGGATTACTAAACCAAGCGCAGAGTAAGAAGAGAAAATAATCCAAAAATATTAAGCCGACTACATACATACATCTGGAGGAAATTAGAGTTAATTGGAAATAATGAACTAACCAAGCAGGACCAACTTTATAGTCTTTTATTTGTGGTGACCGGCACTAGCAACAGTCAAAAAAATCATCCATATTTGTATGCTCCATTTTTTAGCTGTCACTGAAGCACTACATAAACAATTCTATCACATCCCCCATCATCCAGACATATTGCTTAATATGTAAAAATAAATTGCTATATTTCTTCTCATGTCTCTCCCATCCAAACCACAGATATCTCCTGTATGCAGCATATTATTATTACTTTGAGGAAGGCAAAAGTTAGTAACTGGTTTATCTATAGGAAAATATTTTATTCTATGAAGGGACTTATTATGTGAACTCAGGCAGGCTGCAAAATTTGCTGATGAGAAACAACCCCTCTACCATATTCAACTGTTTTGACAACTGTTAAATACAAGTGATGGCACAGTTGAAATACCTAATCTGAAACAAGATAAGATGAATCTCTCATATTAAATGCTTTCTTGTACTAACACCTGTTTTTGCTTGTATTAGCACCAATAGCAGAACAACACTTGATACAGATGAAAGTAGAATTGGACTTGTATCCTTTAATGTGAGTCAGATGTGATTCATAGCTCAAGCTATGCCATTCCTATCTATACTTGCTATTTTATAATAAATAATGGACCTTTTAAATACTGGCATGAGATCCACAGCCTTGCAGTTACATGCTGGCAGTTCAAGCCTAGGACAAGGCATGCATGAAAAAACCACTTGGCTGCTGAATAGGGGTGCTCACTAAAAGGTACCCCAAAACCCCAGCCAAATCCCCATGGGGCCAAACAGGGATCTCCACACTCTTTCTGGCTCCCCACCTCAAACCACCCTGTTTCCTTCACTGTCTTTTCTTAGTGAGCAGCAAAGTCATAGAATTGGGTCAGAGAGGCAGGTCTGAGGCTTCAGCTCATGACTGAAAATCCCTGTACTCAGCAGTGAGACTCACCCAGTATGACAACAGCTCTCCAGCATCCCTCCAAAATTTCCTCAAGGACAAAGCAGATGGGAAAAATGCCATGAAAAAAAATCCTAGTGCACAGACTTATGCTTGGAAAGACATTAGTACATCAATAATGTGACAGAAAAGGGCAACAGGCAACCAGAACGGAATTTCTTTGTCAATAGTCTACACAACGGAGTGGATATTGCATGGAGTGAATACTGAAATATTGAAAATAAGTTTGTTTTCAAAGACCAGTGGAAAGCCTCTAAGAAAGAATAAGAGTAAAGACTACTAATTCTTACTACTGTAATATATTTGCTGTGTAGCATTTTATAGGCAGATGAAGAACATCATTCTATTCTCAGATAGACCAACCTCATACAGGGAGCCCAACTCAAAAGTAATGCTGAGATTTTTGTACTGTGCAAATGTCTTCAAATCTATCTTCCAGACTTGGCTAGCATAGTGAATTCTTTTCCTTTGACAGAGACCATCAATATCTCATGAGTATTATTGTCCAAGTCCAAGCAACTGCAGAGTCAAGTGTTTGCAAGCAGTCAATTACAGCACACAGAGCTATGATGGGCTTTTGCTCTCCAAAGGCAATCAAAGGATGTCAGTGCACTAAGATGAAACCAAAAGGTTTCACACAGCTGCTTCCAGAGCAGGGCAGTGATCCTTCTGACTATAGAAAGCTAACAGAACTGGTTGGATAATGGAAATTTGGTCTATAAAAACAAAGGAAATGAATAAACAACAGAAAATTACACTTGGTATTTAAATGATAATCATCACTGGTTTTCAGCTGTTTTCATTTACACATTCTAGCCTGACATATAGTTTAGTGAATACTGTGGTTTCTCTATGAAGGTAACAGTTCAAATGGCAGCACAGATTCTAAAGAAAGGTTCACAACTCCAAAGTGAATTTGTCAGCCTTGTAGTGTGAAAAGTACAAGTGTACATCACAGCTCCTGCTCACAGCACCACACCTGTGCCAAAGCATCAGTATCAAAGTATCTTTTCCACTGCTGAAAAAGGAAATAAAGGTTCCCATCAACTTCTCTCCTCATATAACCAGCAGGCCCACTCAAAATGGATGGAGTTACCAGAGAAAGAAAAATAATCTGCAAATGCAAGTTAATTCACAGGTAGCTGCACTCTAAGTTTTGTGCCAACTAACACATGTTCAGGTAAAGCCAATATAAGACTGTGATCCTACTTACAGCACGAGTGATTACAAACTGCCCAAAGCCTGGCACTAGGTAAATGTTAATTTCCAAGTGTCTTTTTTTTTCCCAAGAACTGATTTTCAATTTGTGGAGAAAGACTGACATGTCATTCATTTGTCCTCCACAGCACCTCTTGCCCCTTCCAAAGATCTGTATTAAAACCCTTCTGAGGGAATTTTATCTATTTCTTCATATGTAAATCTCCAAGAATAAATGGAAGAGGATTATTTCTGCCCTGCCTCAGCAAGACATGAAGAAGTAATTCCTAGTCTTGTGCCTGTTTTCCCCTCCTTCATGCAAGTTGAAGCAATAAGCCTTTACTTGCAGCTCCCTAATTCCAACGCTGGACAAGGGAAATCACATTTCACACTTCATGGTTTAAACTGATCACCATATAGATTAGGAAAGAAACTGTGTCTCACCTCATACAAAACTATCACGCCAGTTCATTGTTCTGTTGGTGGCTTCTTTGCTGTAGGCTCAAGAATTAGATGTTTGCCCCAGCTGGAGATGTTGATGCTGCATATACATATCTTCTCCTTGCTGCTTTGTTTATGTTGCTCTGTGTTTTTGTAACTTGTCTAGAGCAGAAATCAAGACACGCTTCATTGCTCTGAGCTGAGTGTACCTTTTGGATATTTAACACATTGCACTTCACATACCAATAATGACTTGCTAGGAAATCCCCTTATTGTGCTACTTAGAATGCACAGGAAGAATGGCTTTGATCCTCTTCAAATGCATTCAGTCTTTGAGGGTTTTGGTTGGCTTTCATTTTTGTTACTTTTTTGTAAGCACAAATTTTGCATTTTAAATCTATTTTTAGAGAAATGCAAATTTTCATGAAGAAATTTTGTTGTTTTGTTTGTTTGTTTGCTTGGTTGGTTGGTTTGGTTTGGTTTTGGGTTTGTTTTTTTTTTTGCATCATGCACCTACGTGGCTGTCCTTAACAACTCTGAGAAACAGCTGGGGACCTTCCCAACAGTTTCCAAAATTTTGGTGGGGAACGTAACTGCAGTTTCCAGGGCCTGAATCCCCATTCAAGAGATGCTGAACCTTCAGCTGCTGCCAGGCTGCAGCAAGTAACAACAGCAAAGCTGTCTGAAACAGGGCAGATGTTATGAATAGTTATGTCCAGTTTCTCCATACCAACCAAAAAGCAAGCAGGATCTGGCAGGACCTTCATCAGAGGAAGAAAGCAGCAGGGCACAGAAGAGGGAAAGGTCTTCGGCCCATTTCAAACAGTTCTGTATTCTTCAGTGCTTTGTCTAATCACCTTTCAAGCAACAGAGCTGCGATGCCTTCAGAGAACATGTCCAAAGGAAATCACTTGGCTTCAGACCATGCATCTTTGGCCCTTATATTTCGCTCACTCACCAACAATTATTTTTCATAGAATCTCATTTCAAAAACTTTTTTATCATTGCCTTTCCCAACAAATGGGCTCCTTCAGCCCTCTCTCCCATGGCTTCCTTTAGGAAGGCTGCACATACATTTCACACAGTAGGCACCATCTCCATGACACCATGCGCTGTCTGCACAAGGAAGAACCACAAGTTTGCCAAATAAATCCTACCACTTAATCGATTTTCATGACAACATTTCTGGATCACAGCAAGCACTCATGCTCTGGGGAGCTTTTCATAACCAAATGACTTCAGATTGCTCTGCTCTGAATAATCTACTCTGACAATGGTTATTGTTTATGCTTGGAGCACCAGTCAGCACTGGAGCCCCACTGATGCCAGACAAATAGGTAAACACAGCCCCTGCCTGAAAGGACTTGCTGCATAATTTATGTCAACACACAGGCAGAGCAAAGAGTCTGAGCTCAGGAATTAGAAGTGTGAGGTTGAAGAAAGGCAGAAGAAAGCACTGGCCAAAATGTTAGATCACCACAGTTTAAGGGTTCCTCCCTCCTGCTTCCACCTCCCAGTCTGATCACAGAAGCGAAAGACAAAATGGGGCCTCATGAATTCACACCACATAGCCATGCCCGGCAGGATCAGCTGTACACACACCACCCCTGATCAACATAGGCATCTGCATGGTATGAACAGAGTTACTGCAAGTTGCCTGTCCCAACAACAGTTAGTTTCAGCAAAACCATCTTAAGTCCTCTTTTGGCCATCGTGGAACAGAGAACAGAGCTTTTGTTTTCCCAAACAACTTGTTTGGTTTCTTTCAGCTTTACTGTCCCTTAAATTACACAACCCTATACCTTTCTCTTCATGGTATAGGGCCCTGGTCTTCCTTTCAAGCGTCTTCAGTTGGTCTTACCACTATTACCTCCACAGGGAGTAAAATTCCTTTGCATGTCCCATTGCCTCTGTCTGTTTAAAACCTTGTGGAATAATTGATAATATATATCATTGATAATACATATATATCTCATCTCAGTCACTGTAATTTTCAGGTATTTTTCCACAGAACTGCAGTCTATCCATTTGTTTCCCACTTTGTAGCCAGCCAAAAAACTATTGCTTGTTACAATGCAGAAATTCACATTTGTCTTCCCTGGATTATAATCACTTTGCAAATAATTTTTTTACTTTCTTTCAGTTATTTTGAAGCAAAAACTTGTTGCCTAGAACTCTTGATCCCCACTCCCATCCCAAATTTTCCTTTCTCAAATCTATTTAATCATGAATCACTGTTCCATCATCCAAGTCATCAGGAAAAATACCAAGTGGCTTGAGGTCTCTCTGGTGAATTCCTTCGTTTGGATGATGATCCTGACTAGTAGTTGCAGAGCAGTTTTCTGATGTTGGATTATATCATATTTCCTTAGACTTACCAAGCAAGACAATACCAACTCTTAGAAGGTTTGAATAATAAAGGACACATTCACATTGGCTATATTACTTTCAAAGACTAATGTAAACTATTGTGGTGTTGAAAAAGGAGAATCAAAGTGCTTCTCTCTGCAGAGGACTGACAACTTGCAGATTAAAACGTCTTCAGCAAGCATGGATTTAGCAAGCAGAAAAGGAAGAGTGTCCCATGTTCCTTCTCAGAAAGATGCAGTCACATTTTATCCTCTCTTCCAAAAACTGATCTCCTAATATATCTTCCCAAGTGTATTAGGTTAGTCATTGCCTATCCATTTCTACCATTCCCTGGAAGGACAGGCCCCCAAATCCTCTTTATAGGATTATGGAATGGTTTCAATTGAAAGGAACCTTTGAAGATCATCTTGTTCCAACACCCCTGCTATGGGCAGGGACACATTCCAGTAGACCAGGTTGTCCAAAGCCCTATACAACCTGGCCTTGAACACTGTCATTGATGAGGCATCCACAACACCTTGGGGAAACCTATCCCTCTGCTTCACCGCCCTCATAATAATCATCACCCTTCAAGAGGATCACAGAGGACTGATTTGCTCCTGCATCATACAAAATGCATTTTTTTACCTGGTTCAAGGGATCTCAGGTGCCTGCTTAGTCCACACTAACTGCAGACCAAGGACATGTCTGCAGTGCTCACAAGGAGCAGTCCCACCTCACAGGCAGTCACTGCTCCTTTGCATGTCAGATCCCATTCCTCTTTGCACACACATGGCCAGGCTATGTCTGATGTTTGTGCTGGATGGAACAAAACATCTTTGCTTTGCTGCGCCTTGCAAAAGGCAAAGTATGAGAATTTCACCTGTAAATTTAAAAGCTTAGGGACTGACCAGTTTCACTGAAGACAGGATCGGAAAAAAACATAAAAAGAATAGCAAAGGAACTGTGCCAGAAATACAGTATGGCTTAAGCTGAAAAACATTGGTTTATAGTGTCAGTGATCAACATGATCTGCACATGCTTGGTTTTATTTCCCATTATTTCCAAGGGGATTATAATAGCACAATAAAACCAGAGATCTAAGAGATCTGGATCTAAAATTATTATTTGACACACACGCAAAATTCCATGATGCAAGTCTCAGAGAAACTCAGAATCAGGATTTCCAAAACTGCTACATTCAACCCTTTATCAGCAATATTCTGTTTTACTGCTTACAATTCTACTATTCTCTTCTAAACTCAAGCATGGCATTGCAGAAGCTATTCCTTGTTGACTCTAATAACACCATTTTTTATTAACACTGGTCAGTGGATCTTTGACTTTGAAGACCAAAGTAAGCACAGTCATTTGATTTGCATGAAAAAACAATTATTTTTGACTTCAAAAGGCATTTAAAGCTGGAAATTGAGAGGCACCTTGTCATAACAAAAACTTTTAAAACATTACACTTTCAAGGAGTTTTAAAAACTGCCTACTGCAATTCCCCATGATTTTTTCCCTTCATTTGTAAAATTCAGTATTCCATAAATCTTACTATTTTGCTAAAGCCAAATGTTTAACACCATCACATATTAGTCTATAAAATAAAATGGCTAACACCTCACTTCCACAGGATAGGAAATGAACTATAAAGTAGTAACTTGGTCTTTTTGAGAATCTTTAATGAGAGCACAGCTTTTCCACAGTTAAAATTGTCAGCAGCAAAAGTGCCACTCACAATGTAGCACTGCTTTAGCAGCATTTCCTGCCACAGCAAAATATTCCTGTTTTGGCCATCATCAGGAATATGCAAGCTCTGCTTGCCAAAGAGTAGGCTTTATGTCATTTCGTAACTTGGCCACCACAGTGTGCGATACCTGAAGTTCATTCCTGTTGAGTATTATCCCAGCACTGTCACATCCCATCCTCACACAGTCCATAGGACACTTTGGAGCAGATTTCTGCAAGCACGAAGATGAGACTTAGATCAGCTGTAAGGAAGACTATGTACAACACCAGGCTCATCAACCAACACTTCTGACAAGCCATCACATGTTAACAGGAATTATTTTTTACCCCTCTCAAAGAGTTGCCCTCTTCCACTGAAAATCACAGTCACACATGCCACCTGAGAGCAGCCACGGCTGATCCCCAGGGCAAAAAGAATCTGAGCCCTGCAATGAGATGCTCGAGAATCAAGTTATGCAGGACCTCTAAATTACACTTTCCTTAATAGATCCAATGAACAAATCCACCACCTAGTAATGGGAAACCACTACTAGGAAAAACCTGCAGAAACATGTCTCAGTTCACATCTCTGAAATGCAACCTTGTAAAAGCCACACGTTCTTCTTCAACCACCCCCCTCCACCCACCCCACCCACCCCCCCTTTTTCATTTTTTTCACATTTACAGAAGTTTTAAACACAGAGGTAGCCTTAAATTTCTGCAATTTAATAACCACTTCATAACCTAAACCAGCAATCCCCAGGGTGTGAATTTGCACATCTTGACTTTACATTTGTTACTAGAGGCACCATTCTCCCCCTCTTCCATGTTGCTTATAGGAACTTAGACAACTGAGCAGTCTTAGCTCTGAGCTCATAGTAGTTTGGGAATGTATTAACTTTGGACTTGCATGGAGGGGTCAGTGCCCATCACCATTGGCACACTACCACAGCCATTCTCCTGCAAACAGGGCTTTACTCAGCACACCATTGTGTGACTATACTACTACAAATGTTTTCCATAGATACCCTAAAAGAGTTGAGCATATCCCAGTACAAACGTGAAACACTCTGCAATATCCCAAGGTGGCTTTCCCTGAAGGAGAGGCATTCACAAGGGCTGCTCTGCATATACTCTCAGATGTCTGTGAAAAATTGCAGTTACATCTAAGCTCTCTCTGGAGGACAGCAGTGGCTTCTCTACCTTTTCCTTGCATTTCATTTACAAAAATGAATTACATTGAGGATCTTCCTCCCTTTATCACACAATCAAAGTTGCACAACAGATACAGTTTTAGACATGCAGATCCAGTACTAGGTCTGATCAAACAGTTCTACATCCTTAGAAATCATGTTAATGTTTTACTTGCTTTAACCCTCTTTTTGCTGCTTGTTTAACCTTCTAAATATCAGTGTTATTTGACTCTTTCATACAGCCTTTCCTATTTTCAGGTACAATGTGTGAATCAACACTTGATGGGCACCACTTTGCAATGCCATAATGTATTTAAAATAAACAGTGTACTAAAACTTTTCTTTTTACACAAAGGCTTTATAAGCCATTCCTCCCAAATTTAAAAATAAACTGTAATTTCAGATCTAAGCAGTTCTGAGCCACATTTTCGAAAAGCTGATAGATGAAAAATATGCAACATCATCTGCAATTGGCTGGTGCCAGTTTATAGTATTTATGCAAGACAGAAATAGACAGAGGGAAATAACTCTCAAACCCTACTGAAGAACAACATGTGCTTTCCCAGGCCCTGTGTTTTGCTTAATGCTCAGTCCATATTCATTTTCCAATCTGCTGGAGGCCAGTCGCTGGTGCTGCCAGGGAATCTCCACTGACTCCTCCTAAAGCAATGTATGCTGTTCGGGGATTTCTCTTTTCCACTCCTGCTTTGTCTCTCACACTTCATTTCCCCATCAAAAACATACCTTGAATCTTTTCATCTCATGGTTTTTCCATCTGACTGTGGTATCCTCCAGGGCCACTACAGTACAACGGAAGACCTGCCTCCTTGTTATCTTTCCTATGCTTCTGAGGAACAATGATCATATCAAGTAGTCAAAGAGGTGCCCACAAAATGTGATGATATTTACTTAAAAATGCTCCCTTATGTTTCAGGAAGCTACCAAAAGGAAATCCTATTCAAACTCCCCACCCTTCCCCAGTAACACCTCTATCAGATGCTTGCATTGGCCCCCCAAGGTTCAGCTCTGGAAAAGGCTCTGCTCTCCATTAAGGTTGCTGCTCCCTCTACTTTCAGCAGCACAACGTGAACAAAGTCCAAAATAACAGCTCCACCCAGCATGAGCAGCACCATGAAGTCTGTACACAGGTGCCCTGCCATAACAGTAATATAACTATCAACCCATTCTAAATGCTATTTTTCACAGAGGAATGGAGAAAGGAAGTCACAGACCTGTAGGGTCTCTCATTGGGTGGTGTTTCAGTGTTTACAGCCACCTCCATCCCTCTTCCCCTCTCCTGTGCCTTACCATCTCAACCAGCCCTGAGAGACATGGCAGACAGGGTGGATCCACCAGCTGTCAGGGGGAGACAAGGGACCCAGGACCCTTAAGCATTAGCACAGTCACACTGACAAAAAGGTATCCCATCTGCCCTTCAGATCACTTACACAGATGGGGGTTTTGATCTTATATAGCTTACCAGGGTTGCACCATTTGTTTGTTTTTTTCCCTAGGAGTCTAAAGCAAGTCAAGCTCAGATGTGATGCTGGCCTGGTTATGTCTTCTCTGCCTGTTCCTTCTTCCCCTATGGTAGGATAAACTCCTTCTGAAACTCTGTGACTGGAGCGGGGGATGCCATTTCAAGTTTAGAGGTTAGCAGCCTAAATGAAATAAATTAATGGCCTAGTGTCCTGAAAGCTCTTCAGCAGCTCAGTAGCTAGTTGAATTTACTATTTTATTGTGGATAAGCCAGGCAATAATCAGTTTCTGTTCTTGAAAAACATAATGATACTTAAGAATAATTCAGTCTTAACAAGCATGGAAGGCTGGAAAAATCCCAATTTTAAGTAAGATCAATAAAAATCTCTTTAGGTTCACATTTCCCATTTCAGTCAAGGGAAACCTTGCCTCAAATATTCTTTCTTCACTTTCAAATGAATCTTAAAATACCAAAAGCAGTTGGGGTTAAGTATACTCTTCAACAAACCAAATGAAACATACTACTTTCCCAAAACATGATTGTTTAGGTATAGACGTTTCATTTCCTCCAAACTGAGAAAAGTAATCAGTCCAATTCTTACTATATAACTTTTTTCAAGATCCACCATTTCATAGAAGATGTTTCAGTTTTGATAAAATTGCATTTTCTATTCTATAGAAGACATTTTCTTCAAAACTTTTCCAAGCATGTTGAGCTGTAATGCTGAAGAAACCTTCCATTCAGAAGGTGCCTCATCCATGGCCATCATCAATTCCTCCCATAGTGGATACTAATGTTTGCTGGGACCTGGGAGCAGTGCAACTTCATCCTTAAACTGTCTGCATGGTCTTAACAGACAGCTATTGTGTCTGCATCAATATAGCTGCTATTGGATAATCCAAAGACCTCATTGTTGTTTCCAAAGGAAGAGAATGCTTCCCTTCTTTCTTTTCATTTCCTGAAAAACTACTAGATATATTTAGGAAAACAAAACCTCAAAACTATTTCCTGATTCAAGAATCCAACACTCAACTGTCCATGGAGTTGTTTCAAATTCACTATTCTCCTTGGAGATCATATTTTACTTTACTACAGAATAAAGGGGGGTTTGTACATTGCACAAGATCTTATTCCCTAAGGCTACTGCTAATCCTGCAAGCTTTCCCTTCCACATGACCAGCTCTTTCTCCCTGTCCTGCTCTTAGTTAGGACTATATGAAGGGCAAGTGTTGGGTTCCAACTCAGAAATTCCCGTCTCAAGTGTTATGCTTAGGCTAGTGCCACCAACCACCATCATCCACAGCACGCAGCCTCCAGTTGCCTCGGGGAGATGGAGTCTTGCCTGTTCATGGGAGAGGAAGCCGGAAGGGTAAATGAGGTTATAAACAATGACTACCTTGTAATTAGTAGCAACACAATTACACACACAAAATACAGGATTTGAAGGGGCTAAATGGTTGCTTCAGAGGCGCCCTTGTGCTGGGTGAGCTTACATCCCCAGCTCCAATGTGCTGGACTTACTCATATTTTAAAATGGACAGTAAAGAAGCTTCAGTGTTAAAATGAAAGACTGACAACACATCATTCAAACAAGTTTCTACTTTGCACAGACACTTAAACCATTCACCCATGAAACAACACAACAAAGGCAGCTTCTTAGCACAGGACAGATACTGAATGGGAGGCACATTCCACCCTATAAACATTTAAGCCACCAGTCATTAACTTATTGGAGGCCACGAGTGTCCTTTCATCTGCCAGTGCCTCCTCCAAACAGACAGGCAGTGGGAGTGGGTTTGTTGGTATGCACCAGGCATTCCAGGCATGAATCCCAACCTTGTCCCAGTGTACCCCAGTACGTAGGCAGAGCCAGCCTGTGGTGAAAGTCTCACAAACCATGCTCTGAGAGTGTGGGTGGTGCTCAGAGTCAAATCAGAGGCAGCATGAATAGCAATAACATCAGTATTATAGAAATCTGATAACTGCATTACTGAATCTTTCTATAAAGCCTCCAGGGGCTGCAGGAGTGGTTTCATATCTGCAGCACATCTTGCCCAAGGTAGGGAAATAGATTGGCTCCTGCTCAGATCTTCCCCTGTGAAAAGCCACAAGCCTGCCACATCTCCACATTTGCACAGAGACTTCATTTCTTGAGTCTCCATGTGCATGAGAAGACACAGCTTATCAAAATCCTGTAGCTTGTCCATAGATAGGATGCAAAAAAACCCCCCAACAAATTCACTATCCTTGGGTACAGGCCATAGGGAGTAAGACAAACCACCATTTTAAGGGGACCTTGACTATATTCAGCCCTCAGTCATTCACTCTCCTGCCACCTCAGGACTTCAGTTCAGAGCAAACTCCTGAACTAGTCACACATTTCCAAATTAGGGCAAATACACAGCTAAGTGAAATCAGTCCTCAACAGTCTAATATCAGGTTATGATCATGCAACAGTGGTGTGAAAACTCAGCACCAGCCATGAGGAAAAGTTGCAGCACAATTTGAGATAGTCCTGAACCACCTTCAATTTCAACCAACATCATTCACTCCTACAAATATTCAGGTCCAAACCTAAGTACACACACACAAAAAATAAAAAAAAAAATCAGTGACCAGTAATTATGTTGCTCTTGGACATGCAAATGCCCTTGGTTTTTGGAGCTCTTTGCTTTCTGGCTTTCAAAACCATTTACAAGATGACTGAGAATGTATTTCACATTAAAAATAACAAAGGCTTTGTATCACTTCATGTAATCAAAGATCTGCCAAGGCTCTAATCTATGCAACACCTAAGGGAACAAATACTCCCCTACATCCCACCACAAAGTACAAATATTCACAGGAAATCTGAAAGCAAAGCTCCTTAACTTTAAAATCCTTCTTTTAATGTAAAATATTTTGAACAGAGAGTGCAAGAACACTCTAAAGCAATGTCCCAGGAAAATTTTCCTTTTTCATATGAAATTTTTATTTTTCAGTAAATTCCTCTACTCCAATGCTCTTTCTACCAGAAAATTTCAACCAGTTCTAATCAAAACATTTGTACAATCCAGGTGGTAATATGTAAATACACGAACAGACTGTGGCATGCTTAAAATTACTTTCTCAGGAACAGATATCAAGACAGGGCAACTGCCCCCCCATCTGTGTCTCTTCATGATGCAGCTACACTGACACACACCATGCCATTAGGATGCCCGCAAGCTTTTGTGGCTGTCCTGTTTCGAACATCTTCAAGAAGCATTTTAGATAATTCTCCTTTTTGTCACCTGCATAGTAAGTTCAACTGAGCTTGAGATGTAATGTCTTTCTATTCAAAGTTTCATTGGGAACTACCCTCTCTGCCTTTCCTCCATGTTTAATCTCAAGCCCCACTCAATAGAAAAGTTAAACTTCTGCTGTCTTTTTTCTAAGTTGGGTTGCTTTGTTGTTTGTGTTGCAGGATTTTTTTTTGGGTGAGCAGAGGCTCATCTATAAGGATTTTGGCCTGTTACCATTTCTGAAGAGCTAGAACTGTTAAACTAGCATGAGGATCTAGCTCATATTGTCCTATCAGCAGTGCCCAAGAAAGCAGTAGGAGCTCTTTCACTACCTACACCTTTTTCCTAACATCTGCCCTGGTCCTGATGACTCCCTGACAGCCTCTGGCTATACCTTTCCTTTGGTCCAGCAAGAATTCCCCAACCTTGTTGTTAAATTTTAATAAAAGTGGCTACACAGTTAATGCTTTATGCAACACATGCTCCAGTAGATCTATGCTTCTTCCTTGCTCTATGCCTTACACTTTTCACCTCAGCCCAAGCATGAACAGGTTTCATGCCTAACAAAGCACTGAAATACATTTTATTCAGAATCCTTGTGAATAAGCAAATTAATTATGCAGTCAGCAGAGATTTTTAATCTGATATTGCTCCTGACCCAAGAGCTACATTTTACAGGGCACACCTCAATCATATCACTTGACCAATATCAGATCTTAAGTCAATATTTGTTCCCTAAAACTATGCATATTATTTGGCCTCCTTATGTTTTGTCTTCTTCTATGTTTCAGATGGAGAATGGTTGTTCACAGAATAGACTACTAAAAAAAAACATAGCAAAAAAAGAAAAAAAGATGACATACGGTCTCAAGCTCCCCAAAATCATTCAACTCTCATTCTCTGACCTGTTCAGTTTCATTCAAAGTTGTTTCAGGGAACTGTAGCTATCAATACAGTCACTGTCAAAGCTTGATGCTATTGGGCTGCTGCATGCCTGCGTTTTTACTTGAGACATTGGGAATCTGTAACTCTGCCAGAAGACAGACTCATTTATTAACGCAATCCATATTTAGCTATGTGTCTCCTAAGGAAAAAGCGCATACTTTCTTCTTAACAAAGCCTGATCTCTGCACAGCCAAGTCCCCGAGGACTGCTGGTTCCCATTTTGCATGACCAAATAAGGTCAAGCAAGAATGTGAAAAATGCAAACCTGGCCTTTAATCGCCCACAGCTTTGAGGAACTATTTTTGGATTTGTTAACCTTTTATTAGACGTCAGAGGGTGCTGCAAGGCCTTAATTTTATTACTTTCTCCTGGATACTTAACTTCCAGAAAAGTATTTTGGAACATAAATGAGCTTCAGGCAGATGAAGTGGTAGGAGGTCAGAACTGAAAGCAGCAATAGGGAGCAATACTGAAGAAAACAGTGTTAAAGCTTGCCCCAAAATAAAAATAGTGTGATTCACCAACAGATACTGAAAGGACATTCTCTAGATTACAGGCAAGCGCTCTTCTGAAATGCACCCAAGAGGGAATCCAGTAGTTTATTTAACACACTGACTGTCTCAGAGGATTTTAATATGGGCCTCTCATTGAACTTCACTACCTTCCTTCTGAAGAAGTAGCCAGATACATCTGTTTCTTTAATGGAAAAAAAATTATTAGGCTTTTCAGGGAGAAAGAATAGCATGAATGACCTGTATCTACATGTGAAATATCTTTGCAAAGACTCCTTAAGGAGGTGACTGATTTAATTTTCTTCTGTCCATCTTCCATCACAAATACATCTTGTTCTCCAGCACTCTGTGCTTCATGACCTGCCACATCTGAGCAGGAACACAGAGATTCAAGATTCCTGTTATCAATGCACATTTAAACTGCAAGCATCTCGGACATGGGAAAAAGCAAGCAGTTTTCCTACCAAGCATCTCAGACATGGGAAAAAGCAAGCAGTTTTCCTACCATTCCAGCTGAAGAATGTCTATGCTGGAGTTACTTAGCTTTTTTTACATATAGCAAGTGCAAAGTAACATCATGTAGATGATGCATACATGGGCCAAATCTTCATTCAAGAGGGTAGAAGAAGCACAGATTTTTCAACATGCTGAAAGTGAAAACACCAACTCAGAAAAAAATTGATTTTAATGTTTCTTCTAACTTAGGAGTTATGAGAAGTGATCAGGCATTGAGGAGACCGTGTGACTTGGAAGCTTCTCTTGTCTGCTCTGAGAAGTGAAGACATTGTCATGCCAGGAAGCATTTTCTCTTTGTTTATCCTCAGTATAGACTTCCATAGGGTGCCTTTAATGCTGACTCAGCACCTCAGCTGACTACCAATTTTTGTTGCAGCATCCCACCATTTGAGTTTCATTAGCTCACTACTTGCTAGTCTTCTGCAGATACTGTGGAAATACCTGTATCCACGCAGAACAAGCAATTGATGTCACTGGGGAGAAGCAGTTTTCACTTCCTGTGTTCTACAGGAGATTAGCAACTGAAACTGTTAATGTGCTAACTAATCCCTTTAAGCATTGTCATATTAGCAGCACTCAGCCTATTTTACCAAATTAAAGGTGAAAGAGCAGCTTTTAAGTTTCTCCTTTCCAAGAAATGATTCAAAAGGAAATTTAGCAAAGTGGAAAACTGACAAGTTTAAAAATGAGCAAGATTCACCTTTTGCATACAAGATGTTGGGGACATGGGCCAGTTTAGCCTGGGTCACCACATTCAGCCTCCCAAAACTGCAGACCTCATCATATGCTTTTGTACCTGAGGACAAGTCTGTGGCCAACAGCAAAGAATGAAATGGCAACACTTTTGCAGCAGGACCATCCAGATTTTAAATGATAGAGTGCTGGGCAGTCCCAGACATGACTAGAGAGTGGGAAAAGAACTCATTGAAATCAGCCCTGCAGAGGAGTTGGGGGGTTCTTGTGGATGAAAAGCTGGAAATACGCCAACAGTGTGGACTCGCAGTCCAGAAGGCCAAACACATCCTGGGCTGCATCAAAAGCAGCATGGACAACAGGTTAGGGGAGGGGATTTTGCCTCTAGTCTGCCCTTGTGAGATCCCTTTGGGAATACTGTGTCCAGATGGCATCCCCAGCACAGAAAATACATGGGCCTGTTGGAGCAGATCTAGAGGAGGGCCATGAAGATGATCAGAGGGGCAGAACATCTCTCCTACCAAGACAGGCTGAGAGAGCTGGGGCTCTTCAGCCTAGAAAAGAGAAGGCTTCAAGGGAGACCTCATTGCAGCCTTCTAGTACCTTAGTGGGACTTATAAGAAGGAGGCAGATAGAGTTTTTATTAGGACAGATACTGGCAGGTCAAGGGGCAACGGTTTTAAACTAAAAGAGGGAAGGTTTAGATTAGATGCTAGGAAGAAATTCTTTACTGCAAGGGTGATGAGGCACTTGAATAGGCTGCCTAGAGAAACTGTGGATGCCCCATCCCTGCAAGTGTTCAAGGCCAGGTTGGATGGGATCCTGAGCAACTTGGTCAAGTGGGTGGCATCTCTGGTTATGGCAGAGGTGTTGGAACTAGATTATTTTTAAGGTCCCTTCCAATCTGAACCACTCTATGATTCTGTTTCTGTAGCATAAGAGAAATTTGGAGGTTCCTCCTCTATAGGCAAATTACTTTGCTCATCACATGGGACCATGTGCAGGACTTCTGTTGGTCATGCCAACAACAAGAGCTTTGGAATAATAGGGACACATGGATTTTAAGAAGCATGACAGAACTTTTTACAATTTTTTTTATAAAGTTGTGACAATAGAGAAAGGCTGCAATCTGAACACAGATTGGTCTTTCTCAGACAGAATACAGTTCTCCATTTGAAGGCTGTAATGCGTTCAAGGTGTAAACTACTATAATGATTTTAAACACTGTAAAAGTCTGAGTATCACTCAGAGATGTAGGACTCAGAGCTAATTTTGCAGCAGATTTCAGCTGTGTTCCATTCAGTGTGGGATTAGGGAATAGAGACATAGAAACCCTCCCATCCAGTCCTGCATGCTGGAGACACCTCCTTTCCATGCTGATGCTGGTATGAAGCACCAGGTCTCAAGAGAGGGGAAGGTAGGCTCCTTGCAGACCTCCTCCCTGATTCTGAGAGCTTAAGGTCTTGGCCTGCTGCATTCTTACCCTGAGGGCCATAGCATGCCAAGTTGGCCAGGACCCGAATTTCCTGCTTGTGGCCAGACTTTGTGGCTCAGCTGCTGACCCGTAGAGAGCAGGGCTCCATGGGGAGGCCCAAAAGCTACCCCTCTCTGCCAGATGGCTGATGGCCAAAGTAGCTCCCTTTCCAAACCAAGCCAGAAAATACTATGAAGACTCTGACTCCAGCTTGAAACTAAACACAAAATTATAGAAGCTTTAAAACTAAGCAAGGTCCTGTAAATTGCCTCAAATTGTCCCTGTAAAATCTGTCTCTTTGCCTTTAATGTAGTAGAGCTTAGGGTTTGGAAATAAGGTTGAATTTATGATTTTGTTTAGATTTTGACTCACAGCAAACCAAGACCACAATACTTATTGTGAACTGTAGGCCACAGAGGTACAAGAAATCTTTAGTCACACTCCTCATATTCTGGAAATATTTTGTTTAGTTTTTTCTTTTTTTCTTTTTTTTTTAAACTTAATCAAGCTGAAGAAGACACCCATACCACAAAAAAGATTTCATGACATAATCAGCTAGATTCCCTATTTTGTATAACTTAGGATATTAAAGAAAAAAAAAACCACATGGAAACATGGATTCTATATTTAGATGTGGGAGATCGGAAGAGGAAAAAATGGATTGGACTTACTTGGATATCACATGAGATCCCAGGTGTTGGCAGAGCTAGCCAAGGTTTCCCACAGAACTGGGCTCCACCAAGTGCAACCACAAGTTGCTCGTCTGAAAGTGATCTTGAAAGGGAATCAGAGGGTGGAAAGCACTTGGGCAAGAGGTAGGAGGAATATCTTCTGATAGTTGGTCACATCTGGAACCTCACCAGGTACATGCCATCAGCAATCCCCTGGATGTTCATAGAAAACTGCCAAGCCCAGTCCGTTGCCCGACACTTCTCATGCTATCATATCACATACAACCAACTCCAGAAAAAAACACATCAAAACAGAATAAGACACACACACACACACACAAAAAAAATCCCCCGACAAAACAAAAAACTCAAACCAATGCTAGTTCTACTTCTGCTAGCTGGAGGGAACAAAATGAACTAGATCTTTGTGTGCTTCAGTACAGTAGAGAACAAAAGGCAGCTTTATGCTTGAAATCTTCTCAATAAATCCTGTTTTATTAATCAGAAAGAAGGATTGAAGTGAGGACACATTTTCAAATGCTGTACTGGAAACAGGGCTACATATATGTTTAAAGTTCAGGATGTGCTTATATGACAGGCTTGGGACTTAGACTGACAAAACTGATTATTTCTTCCTCATACTCAAACAGGCTAACACTCTGTATGCTTGGCCAGGGCTTGGATCACAGCATCCAAGTTCAGATCTTAAGTTACCCAGTCAAAGCAAACAGATTTGGGGTTTGGCTTCATACACATTCCAGGCTGAACTTCAGCTGGCTTAGCTTGAGGCCCACCCTTCATTCTCTACAGCTCTTCAGGTTCAGCACTCAGTCCTACTCTCCCTTCATATGCTTGGCCTCCTTCATCCTTGCAATTGGAGTTTCCAACGAGTGTCCTGCCTTCCAGTGATGAGCCAAAGGCTGAAGCACCTCTCCTATAAGGACAGGCAGAGAGAGTTGTGGTTCTTCCTGGGAAGAGAAAGCTCTGGGGAGATCTTATTGTGGCTTTTCACTTCTTGAAGAGGTCTTGGCTGTGCTGAGTTAATGATTGGGCTGGATTATCTTAGAGGTCGTTTCCAATCTTAATGACTATATAAGAAAGATGAGGATAAACTTTTTAGCAGAGATTGTTGTGATAGAACAAAGTGTAATGGTTTTAAACTAGAAGAGGGTCAATTTAGATGGGATATAAAGAAAAAGTTTTTATAAATGAGGGTTGTAAAACACTGGATGAGGTTGCCCAGATTGGTGGTAGATGCCCCATCCCTGGAAACATTTCAAGTCAGGTTGGACAGCAGCCTGGTCTAGTTGAAGATGTCCCTGCCTAAAGCAGGACAATTGGACTTGATGGCCTTTATAGAGGTCCCTTCCAACTCAAACTAATTTATAATTCAGCAAAAGGAACTAATCTAAAGAAAGTAACACTAGCCAAGATATATAAAGGATAGAAAAGAAAGAAAATCAAAGAAACAGAGGAGACAAAAAGAAAAAACCTAACCCACATTTCAGAGACTGGTTTAGTTACTGAAGGAATGCTCCTGAAAAGATTTTTAGCTTTGGACTGGAGTACATAATGGCCAACTTCCTGTTTTTACTCAAAGGGTATTCCAGGTTAGCGGTTCTCACAGCTAGGGAATACAGAGAGCCTGTGGAGGGGCCAGGGGACCAGACCACTGCTCTGAGATTAAGAATTCAAAGCTCTATGACAAGGGTCAATATGGAGAAAAGCTAGTCCAAGATTTTGGGAATCAGTGTTGCAGCTTGAAGCCATGCTCATCCTGAGCACCAAACAGGCATCTTTAGTTTACAGAGCTCAGCAGATGAATTGCAATTTTGTACATGAGTTTATAGACAGAGGAAATCCTCCTTTTTTGCTTTCCACTTTTCCTCCTTCCTCCTAGAAGTTTTCACCCACACAGCAAGCCAAGCATCAAATTATTTCAATGTGTGGTTACACTCAGAGAGGACAGGAACTCTGGGGAAGCAGATAGGGTGGGAATCCATGATTGTCACCTTTTCTTTTTCATGTGATTGATTTGCAGGCTATTCCAAGACCACAAATGAACTACTTTCAAAGCAATTTCTAAACGAAAAAGTTGTTAAAATCAAGGTAAGTATTTTCACATTCAGCTGCAAAGACTACAGAAAGCAGTTCTTTGCTGGTCACTTGAATCTGTTTTAGGAAAACATCTGAAAGGCATTTTATCATCTGCTAAGCAGTATTTACTTATGAAACTGTTCTAATTGCTTTGGAATGTGCACCCTGGCTGCTAGAACAACTCACTCCTGCTGATATACTAAGCAAAGTAATACTGGCTCATAGGATATGCCACTTTTATGCAGCATTCATTCTTCATTCTCAAGGTAAACAGCATGAAATTTGAAAAGAAAAGCAGCAGATACTTCAAACAATAATTTTTGCAGAGCTGCCCTGTATGTTTCCAGGAGCATGAACTCATCAGCAAAATTAATCATTGCCATGATTGAAATCCTCACAAATCAGTAATTTAGAACTAAACCTATTTGCAGCTGGAGATTGTGGGTGAAAACTTATGCCTGCTGCCCATTAAAGCAGGGCTGGAGTCAATATATAAAGTAAACAAACTTTTGCGGAGAAAAAGGACTTCACAGTACAAATCTACGAGATTCAAAGTGAAGACATTTTATTTCACACAGCACACGGTTTATATAGGGTTAGAGGTACATCTTATTGGCTAAAAAGGTCTCACCCCAACACCCTAGAACTTCTAATTGGTTAAAAGTCTATATCTCACAAGTCCAGTGTTTGTATTATCTCATCCTGATGTTTTGAGGTCCATGTCCGGAGATCAGGAAGGCAGTTGAGACGTTCTCATGAAAACATTTGCAAGGAGTGACCGTCGCCTAACGGACAAACAGCAGGTGTGTGTCCTTGCAAGCTGAAGTATCTGCATGATTCTCATGGAGCTGAAGCAGTTTGGATTGCTCAGAAATTCACTTTTTGCAAGCAATCTCACAACAAATATACAGTATGGAAGAAGTAGCATGTCCTGGCCACAATAAAGCCCTGCTATTAGCTTGCAGTCTTGCCCTCCCTTAGTAGTTAAGCACTGAACATTTTTGTAGATCAAATAAAATCTACTCAATCTTGCCTTATTCTTCTACAACTGAAGCATGACCCTGGTCTGCATTACACATGCCCAGACTCAGTAACAGTCTACCAAAAAAAAAAAAAATTGGTAATAGCTCTGACTTTAGCACAAAGCAATCCCAAATACTGAGTCACAACCTGAAAAGTGTAGTAGTTTGAATGGCACGTTCTCTTTGCCTGTCTGCATCACAAAATTCCAGTGTACATTATCCAGCAGAGCTAGAAAAACACAGAATAATTGCTATTATGCATGTTGACGTATAAAACATAGAAAATCAAGGACAATAAAGGACAAATCGTCTTGATCCTCCTGGCACTGATGCAGAAGTGAACCACTATAGATCCACAATAGCCAAATCAGTCTCATTGGCCTGGGCCAAACTTTATAAACAGACTTGTAAACTTCACATGCTTTGAGTCTACTTCATAAGAGGCAGGAATGTCACACACCCTTCCCTTCATCCTCCCTTCCACAGCCTGAGCTAACAGAATCCTTGGAAAAGCAGCTTCAGACAAAACCAGGCCAGGTTTGGAGATAAACAGCTCTGGTGGCTGCTCAGAGCCCATGGGTGAGGCCACAGGAGTCCTTCAGTACTGAGTTGTCCAACACAAGTGCTCCAGTGTGTGTGGTAGCAACCAAGAGTTATCTTCTGCAGGAAGCACTGCACATACATTGAAGTTTGTGCTTCATGCAGACACAAGAGCTTTGGCTTTTTAAAAAAGCACAGTGTTTACTAAAAGGGCAGATGCCCTTTTGAGGGCAGGCAGACCTTAGGGAAGGGTGAAGGTGAGACAGGGTTAGAGTCTCACATCTGAGAGGGCTCTTCTCATTTCTGACTCATCCAACAAGAAAGTTTCTTGAGTTTTCTGTCTGACATCCCATGCATATCTTCTGCTCCATGAGGCAATTGTTTGCAGTTCTCTCTGCATCTCTTTTCCAGACCCAAACCATACCAGCAATCCTCAACTTTGGTTGCCATTTCAGCTGCCGCCCTTTTCCTCTCCTGCTGTCCGTCACAGCCTGGCTTTGCTGATCAGCTCCATGCTCCATTCCTGCTCTCCTTTCACCAGGGCAAGGGTAAATATCTCCTAATTTCCTGCTTTCCCTTGCCTTCCCTCAACCATCCGCAGTTAACATTTCCTTTTGCTTTGTTTCTTACAACCAATTTTTTTTTTAAAAACAGCTGGTTTGTTTTCTTACCGGAAAGCCTTTTTTGGCCTTAAGGCAGCATGAACTTCTCCCTGTTTTCTCCTGCTGAGAAGGCACCTGACCTAGAGGCAAGAGCTTTGAAGCTGTAGAAGAGATTTCCTTGCACAACATTTTTTATCCTTGGCCTCCATTGCTTCAGTCAACACCACAAGTGCCTTCTAGTATGACAATCACCATTTGTTGCTTAGGAATTAAACATTGACTAAACACATCATTCTGCATAGGCCATTGAACTGGAAGACTGTTTAGTGAGCTCAGCAGCTAAAGCTTTATTAACCATCTCTGGTGACCTTCTCCTTTGCATTCTCCAAGGCAAAGGCGATGCCAGGGCTCAAAGACTTTCCACGGTGCTCCTTCTACAACCCACAATGCTCTAATACCCCCAGAAAAAAAACCCAAAAAACAGTCTACCAGCACATAGATGCTAACTTATTCAGCCCACCATGGTATAAAGTTTTTTGTTTCACACTTCATGCTGTCCAGTTCTCTCCGAACCAGTTTAGCACCACCCACAGCAGATCTAGTGCTCCTTATGCCACACCAGTAAGTTTAAGTGCTGCACTACAAGTTAAAAGAAAGATTATTTTCCTTCCTTAAGCATGCCTGCAATGTTTAACAGTACTTCAGAGCACAAGTCAGCTAAAGGTGTGTTGAAACAGAACAACTAACACACAGGACAGCAAATAGAGTTTTACAAACACCAGCAAATATCAATCATCCAGCAGGATAACAGGAGTCCAAAATACCACTGGGGAAGGATGCCCCCTCCTGAAGCATCAAAACCAGGATGAAAGGTGTGACATGGTAATTATATTCTAGCAGGCTTTCCAGACTTCTGTTCAAAGTACCAGCTTCTCACTATGGGACTTAGAAACAGGCAGAGAGAAAGGCAGCACAAAAATTTATTGCATTTTCTGAGTTCTCCTCTTCCTTTACTTGGCACACAGAAAACAGAAAATCACAGGAGAGAAGAGCTCGCATTTCCCCCAGACTCAATGCTATCAATACATTCTGCTCCCATCAGATCAGGAAGAAAAACTTTGATGAGTGTTAGGTGACCTTTGTGGCTGTTATTCAATAAAAACCAACAAAGTAAGAGAGCAGCTTTATCACCTTCCCAGAAATGGACTCTGTCCCACCTGGTGGCATCTTGCCAATGCTGATAATTTAAAAGGACAGTTAAGTGCTTTTGAAACTAAAAATGAGCTTTCAACACTATTCCAAGACAAATCAGATCTGGAAAAAAAATCAGCCTGAATGATGTCTCAGCTTGAAGCCAGAAGGTCATATCTAATTAACCTCTCCTGGTTAATTTCCATGTGTACATGGCTACACATTCTGGCTACCTTGAGATAGGAAAAGAACAGCACAAGCATTAATGAGGAGACTCTCTGGACAGACCAGATGGACTCTGACCATCGGGAATCCAGCAAGACGGAAATGAGACAGAGGTCTAAGTGTGGGCTTGAGACTGAGGAAAAACTGCCTGCTGGCCTTTCTTTTCATGTCCTACCACATACAGGAGCCTTCAAGAGAAGGAGGTGTGGTGCTCTAAAATGTCAGAGATGGTATCTGGAAGCATGTACTTGAGCCTAACTTTGACCCAGGGGTCCACCTTCCTCAGAGAGGTGTGTCACAGAAAAAGCCAGGTGGGACAGAACCCCAGCACTTCACAGAAGGTATTCTTGAGTCTGTGTGTGGGAGTTTGGTTTCAGTCTGCTTAGCCTAGTATGTATGTCAGACTACATAGTTGCAGTCCTCAGCACTGGAGCTGGAGTGTTCTTCGACCTTTAGTGATTGTAGTGCAACACAATTGGGCAAGTATAATGATCACCACTGTCATATTGAGCATATGAGAAGATACTCATGGTTTTCTTCTGAAAAATAATACAGGTTTTTCAGTTTGCTGCTTCCAAAACTTTGTAGTTTTGGCAAGGCTTGAGATCCATGAAGAAAATCCTACCTATCGGTTCCACATGCACAAAGCGTGCATGAAGACTTAAATCCATACAAGCCTAAACAAAGCAAGATCCCAGGAACAGAATGAAGCAACTGCACATCTCAAACAAAACACATGGTAGAGACCTGGGACAACATATGAGTGAGCCTCTGATCTACCAGCCCATGTCTCATGAGAGGCAGGAGGGACTGCAATACGCACCTGTTTGTTCGATATTGCATTTCAGTGGGCATAAGGACAGTAAGAAGGATTTTTCCTCTCATCTTTCCTAAAACACTCTAAGAAATCACTCACAGCTAGTGGGGTAGGAAAACAAGGATTTTAAGCTGATTGTTATCCATCTACAAAAGCACACATTACTGGGTACTCCAGTGCCCTCTGGAAGCTTGATTTTCAGCTCCTTTCCCTCTAAAACCCTTGCTCCAACAGTTTCTACAATCTCTTGTGCTCCAGAGGTCATAGGATAGTAACACAGCAGAGAACAAATTCACTGGCCTATTCTTTCATTTCACTTTTAGGTAAGGATAATTCCACTGTAATCCTGATCTTGAGAAGCTGGTTCTGCATGCATGTATTAACATTGCCTGCATTATCCTTCAGCCTTGGAAAGGGGACAAACCTAGCCCCAAGACAGGAGGAAGGAACATGTAGAAGGGATATTATGCTACTTAAAAGTTTTTTGCAGTAAATGCAACAAGACTGTAATTACCCAGTTTATTGGCATAAAGAAGCAATTTTTAGTAGTCCAGTTTCTTGTAAGTCTTTTCAGGGTATGGCAGTCAAATAACCATTTGAGAATGCAATACCCTTTGTGCACAAAATCCAGGTGATATGAAGATCATAGAATGGCCTGGGTTGGAAGGAACCTTAAAGTACATCTAGTTCCAACCTCCCTTCCATTAGATCAGAGTGTTCAAAGCCCCGTCAAGCCTGGCTATGAACATTTCCAGGGATGAGGCATGCACAGCTTCTCTGGGCAACCTGTTCCAGTGCTTCACCACCACCACAGAATTTCGTTCAAGTATCTAATCTAAACCTACTCTCACTTTGAAGTCATTCCTCCTTGTCCTATCACTACGTCCTTTTCTAAAAATTCTCTCTTCACCTTTCTGGTAGATTCCCTTCAGGTATTGGAAGGCTGCAGTTAGATCACCCCAATGCCCTCTTTCTTCCCAGCTCTCAATTCTCTCCGTGTTTCCTCGTAAGATGGCACTACCAATCTCTTTCCAGATGTAGCACTATGAAAACAATTACTTGGTAGTAGTTCCTAGCAGCAGCTTTGCACTTCCTTTGTGAACATATTTCAGAAATATTTCATATTTTAGATTCATTGTGAATCTTAAAGCCTGGAAGGGTATGTCTGGTCTCAAGTGTTTTTGCCAGTATAGGTGCACAGTGAACATATCCAATGGGCAGGGTTTCGAAATACCAGTCTTGAGAAATACCAGCTCATCACTCCATATACACAGTTGTGGTGTGCAACCACGCAGGCAAACCTGGTGAGACAGCCTGTGTCATTGATCCTTAGACAATCCTGTTACTAAGGGCAGTTTTCAAGACTGATTTATGGAGGGCCAGAGAGGATTATCCTTGCAACACACTTTTTAATTTTGGCAATGACCAAAGCACATTTTTCAGCAATATCCACTATCACACAGGATGAATTGGCCAATTCTAATGCTTCAGAGTTTGAGTCACAATTCCTCTAACAAATGCAGAATTAGAGAAAAAAACCCAAACTGTTGGTATTTAAGATATTTAGACTGCAATACAAGAAATTGTTATTTTTCTCAGGAGAAGCACCTGACATGTTATATTTTACTTGCTACCAGTGTAGTCTTTCAAAGGATGCAATCAAATCAAATTCAGCACTTTTTCAAATGTGGAACTGCATTTAACATATCACTTGAACTTTGTACTGGATGCGATTCAAAGATTGAACTTTGCGTAATAATTTGTTCTGTCTCAGAAAAGCACTCCAGAGAGCTTTATTCTCTGTTCCAAAGGGCAAGTTACAGCATCATCACTGCTGCATACCTTTCCTCCTCCCTTGCCATTGCTCGAGTCTCTCTCTCTCTGAGAATATTTTTTGTTTCTTTTTTGCATTTGTGATTTTAGGTTTGGCAATTTCAAGCTGGGAAAAAACCTAGGAATACCAAAACCCAACCCTTTGTTCAATTGCTATGAACAAAAAGAAAAGTGAATTGCTCAGTAACAGAATGTTCAAGAAAAATATTTTTACCATCTTTAATTCTCATTTATACAGACATGACTAAATAAACACTGAGTTTTTCTCCACCCTATCTGCCAGAGGATGACTTTGATGAAATGAACATCCCCTGAGCAGTCTTTTATTTTCCTTAAAGTGTATTTGCAAGAAGCTACACAGAAGAAAACAACTCAGCTATCATTTTTTAAGTATTTTGCATTCACAAGTGTTCAATCCAAGAGGATTTTGTATTACAGTTACAAACACATCTGAAGTGCTAAAGTGCTGTCCCACAGTACAAAGTGAGGGGCTGGGGAGACATGGCTGGGCCAGCCATTTGTCTGCCCCTCTGCTGAGCAACCCAAACAGCATCTGTCATAAGCAGTATCAAAACTTCCTTGTGATTACAACAGATGAAACACCAAAGGCTTCTGCAATTCTGATCAAATATAAAAATTTCCCTTTCAAACCCAAGCATGAGATACCATCTGGGCTTTGCACACACCAGCCAAGCTTTTAGGCCATTTCAGTGGAACCTGCAAGCCTTTGCATGAAGACCAACACATTATTCAGCATCTCCCAAGTCATCAGAACCTTTTCAAAAGTTCATCAATCTACCTCAATGTCTGTACTGGCATGGTGTCATAGTTTCCACTTCATACAACTACCATCTATCTTCCTTGGTGCTCTAGTGCCTCAGGTACTACCAGTCACTTCCTTTATTCCACTGAGACACCACTCACTGCAGAGAAGGCTGGAGAAAATTACCCTTGTACCAATTCCAAATTAGAAGACAGGCTAAGAAATCGTATCTTGCAACAAAGGGGTTGTTTTAAACTACAAAAAAGAAAATAAAATCACAAAACAGACCAGAGAAGGCTCTCTGAAGTACAGACAACTTACAAGTGTATGCAATTTCAGCCCATAGGTTATGTGGAAAACTTTAATCCATAAATTAGGTTATATAAATACTTCTGCAATAGGCATATATTCTCACTGGTTGCTGAAAGGAATGGGACCAACTTGCTGAGGCCAAATTTTTTGTTGAACCTGCAGATATAAACCTACACAGCTACATGTATGACAGTGGCTTCTTCCTTGAGCAGATTCTGCATCATCCCAAAATTCTTCCCCCAGGGTATATTTACTTCTACTGCAGATAAGAGACATACAAGTAACAAGAAACCATTTTCTATGGCAAGCAACCTTCACTTTTAATTTTAAAGCAAATCTCTAAATTGAGGGAAAACTGATTCCTTAACAGACAACCGACTGAATTTGAAAGCACGATTACCTTAACAGCTTATCCATACTGCAAAGTACCTGCTAAGGATCCTGGTCACGCTCACCATTTTTTCCAGGAGAATCCACTTGTCTTGACTTCAGGCCGTGGCACTGCTATCAGCTGAGCAGAGCAGAAACAACCAACAACCTCTGATCAGCAAGAAGAGCATTTGGACTTAACCAGCAGTAGTTCAAAATTACTTGGTCTCTTTTTCCAGTGTTTGCTCACCTGAGACCTCAAAGTGACCTCACTTAGTACCTTTAAAAAATGGGAGAAAAGCTTTTTGGTCAAATGCTTGTCTAGTCTAATGCAAGTGCCTGGTGTGTCACCTAATTGATCAGAAGAATCAATGACATTACCATTACTCAGGTCCAGAGCCTGACAGCATTTTTCTCACCTTCCAACTATACATGGAATGAGAGCAGTTGGCAGCATACACCAGGTTTCAAACTGGCTTTCCTTCGGACAGTATGGAAACTTTGATCCTCCACAACTAAAAAACTACATGAAGGTTCATCAGTATCCCCTAAGAAGCAATGTAATTCAGGAAGGATTCTGTTTGAACAGCTAATCACAGGTTTGTGGCAAGAGTGAATCTCTCTATAAAGGGTGTGCATAAATGTTGTAGAACATGCATCTAGTTTTTGCAGTCTCATATGCTTCAAAAAATATCAACTTCATATACGTATGTGCACATATACATGTGTGATGTTTTCCAGCATTGCTAAAGGCACACAGAAAAGTGGGAGGGGGAGAATAAAAAAAAAATCTATTAACCCCCCAAGGAAACAATATGATGAAATCATGCTCACTCCTGCACCTGAAGCCCCCTCCGGTATATGATGTTCCTTGCCTAAGGCAACAGGCAGGGCAAAAAAGTCACACTGCTACTGCAAGCAATTCGACCATCAACTTTTTACACACTGGCAGCTTATGCCAGACACATTAGACTCATACAGCATAGGTATATATTCTGCAAAAACTAGTAGCACACTCCCTGCCTACAGCACATTGCAGACACATTACTAAACCATTGTGTGTCACTGCTGATATAGTCTGGCTTGTAAACACCTCCAGGTCTGAGACAACAGGTTAGGGCAGTAATGATTAAGTTCTGAATTCCCAGCTCTACCCTTAGGATTAAAAAAAAAATCTACACCCTGCTCAGTCACCACCACCAAGGGAATCAGGGCCCACTCATACTCCCCTTCTCCCCACTTTCAGTACTCCCACATCCTCAAGAAAGGCAAGCTGGAAGTAACCCAAAAGCAGGGTCTCGTCTCTCTGATCTCACTGGATTACAAGCACCTGACATTGATGATTCCTGGAGTCTCAGCCAATGTTTTGTTTCCTGATCAAATGTTACCATGGTGCTTCATCACCTGTACTAAATAAGCAGAGGCTGCAGAGAATTTGTATTTGCCTTCCAAGATAAAACTGGATCCATGTATTAGCATGTGTTTATGCCAGTGCAGGTAGGCAGAGATATAACCGTGCATGCACACAAGTGCAAGCACACACGATTTTTCATCACTTTGCATTGCTACTTCTGCTGAGAAACTGTCAGCACATCCTAAAAATAAGCATGCTGTCCAGGTCCAACTGCCCAGGAGATGCAAGTGCAGCAAGATGTGACAATGGAAAAAAAAAAGCCCAAACCAATGTTCAGTGACACCATCCTGCATCAGAGAAGTAACTGAGCTCAAGTGATGTTAGTTGACTCACAATGTAATCATCATGTATCTAAGCAGTTGTACAGAACACGCAGGAAAGATGATTAACTGAAGTTGTACTTTTTATTTTCAGGATTAAAACCCCCAACAATATAAAGCAGAAAGAAACAGATGTGAAACCCCAAGTTCATCTGCAGTTCAAATGAGGCATCCTGGTTTCACAAAACTATATCAGACAAATGGATCAAGTACAAACTACCAAGAGAGGAGAAAAACTGCATAATATAACTGAGTTGGTAACCCCTCTTCATCTGGCCCCTCTGTCACCTTCCACAGTATAAATAAAAAATTCTATCTGCAAAATACATTTGACTGAGGAAAAAACCCAACAAATAAAATCAAAGAACCATGAAAATTATTTTTATATAGAATGTACTGATCAGTATTTTTTTCAAAATTAAGAATACATTGCAGTTCAATGTAGGTGATATCACATGTCTATCAAAGGGTTAAGAGAAGTACTGTTTCAATGGACATGTTACATAAAAATTTGAATATAAAATATAATCAGATTCAGCACAATTCTACAGCTGGCATTCCTATTCCAGTCTTTGCAATTAAAAGTTTACTCAAAAAGACTTGTAGACAAAATAAATATGCTTACAGAAATAAACACACTTCAACAGGAAAGACAAATTAGTGGGGCTGATTATTTTTAATACAAAACAGAGACTGATTTAACAACCTAAACCAAAGAGCTAATAGGATTGCCATTAAAGATGTGATTAAGTAAATCACTACATGTTTGCCACATACATATCCTTCACATAAAATTTGTTTGCTCTTCACCATATGCTTGGGCTGTTTTGCCCATCTGTTGAATCAGAACCAAAGCTGGAATAAGAATTTGTCAGAGAAAAAAAAGCAAAAAACCCCAAAGAATCCCCCAAACCCGCAAAACTTCCACTGCCAAGAGGACTGCATTTTGACCTGGTCTGAATTTTAAAGTTTCAGGACAGTCCTATTTCATCACCTTAAACAACTTCTCTGCACTTAAGCACTGAAAATTAGCCTGAAGTTTTGTCCCCAAGAGTGGTCCTCTGACCAAAAAACTTGCTTATTAGAGATTAGTAACAATATGTTTAAGATGAAAATCTTAGTAAAACTTCATATGGACTTTGTATGAAATACTGCATAATCAAGCAAACCTTAAGTCATGCATGCTCTGTAAACTTCCATGGGTAGCCCAATTTGAAATCAAAATGGCCACATCCTCCTTTTATCTACTGAAATGCCAAACCCTGTTCTGCTAGATGACACAGCAATGAACTTGGACACCTGAGACAGGTATGCAAAGAAAATATTTGCAAAGAACATAAGCATCTTGGCAGAAGCCCTACTTCTGTTTGAGCTGAAATTCCTGCTCAAAAGGGCTTCTTCAATCTTAGAGCACAGGTACTTTGTGCATTCCAACATGGTAACTCAGTACCAACACAGCAGACACATCATGTAAAGTAAAGACAGCATTCTTCCATTACTACTGTCTTCAGAAAGTATGTTTAGCAGAATATGTGCCTTTTAACAGTCAGCATTTCTACCCTGAATCATAGAATTACTAAGGCTGAAAAAGATCTCCAAGATCGTTGAGTCAACTGGTAACCCAACACTGCTGTGTTCAAGACTCAACCCTGTCCTCAAGTGCCACATCCACATATTTTTTTGAACTCTTGCAGGGATGGTGACACCACCACTGCACTGTGCAGTCTGTTCCAATGCTTTATGATCCCTTCCATGAAGAATTTACCTAATCTCAACCTCTCCTGTTGCAGCTTGAGGTAATTTCCTCTTGTCCTGTCCGTTGTTACCTGGGAGAAGAGACCAACCTGCACCCCACTACAACCTCCTTTCAGGTAGTTTTAGAGAGCAATAAGGTTTCCACTGAGCCTTCTTTTCCCTAGGCTAAAGAACCCTAGAAGACTCTCAGTCTGACATCTCTCACTGCCTACAGCACCACTGAAATATGTCTTGCCAGCACTCTCTCCAGCAAGATCCTCACCATCCCAGCAAAGCATATGCATCCCTTCAGTTGATGAGATACAACTGGACAGCAGGAAATCTGCCTTTTGCTAACGAAAAAAAAAATCAACACTGCAATTCCCAGCTTTACTGTTCAATACATTGGTACAGTACTTCCCAAGTAAGAAGCCAAGAGATTGTCAGTCTGCAAAAATCAGTAGTAACTGTTTTTGTTTTCACCTAAAAGGACACAGTAAGAGGTAAGTAGTTGTCTATGCTCTATAACAACTATCTCCCTACTACCTCCCATCAGGGATACAACACGGGGCTACTGTGCCTCAAATAAGTCCTTGAACTGCACATGGCAGCAATCAGTGTGAGAACACGAATGCCTCCAAACGTGCTTGGCATTCAGTGTTGCACATTAGGAAGAGAAAAAAGTCATAATGTATAAGGAACCTTCATGTATAGTAGAAGTGTATGAGTGTTCAAGAATACGCAATTCAAGTAAGTACACTGCCTCAAGCAGCTGTTACTTTACTGGCTTTTCCTCTCCCAGCACCTACCAACTGGTCAAGAATTCAGAACAATTCCTGCGGGGGAGGAGTTTTCTACCTAGACTGTTTAAAAGTGAACCCTACTAATTTGGAGATATACAAGCAAAACCAAACCACTGTTCACCAGATGTATGTCTACATAAACACCAAAAAAATCCCATCCTTCTCCTACGTTCATGCCAATCTTTACTTTCCTGAAGCTCACACATCCCTAATCTCAGTCTGTGAGTTGCTCACACTGACCTCAGGAAAAGACTACTCAAAGCCAGACATCTGAGTGTCTCAGTAGGAGCTGCAGTCACAGTCACACCTGCCAGACCTGCTCCACTCTAGTGCCCGAAACTGGGCCAAACTGCCACACCTTCCATGTGGGCACTGGATGCAAACAATTGCCCTACTTTCTTGATCCTCCCTTCCTGCCCAGCTCATAATTTTGCAACGCTGGAAAATAGAGTCAACAGCCCAAAGTTCAAGACTAGATGAGCTCCATTTTGCAAAACATGAGGAAGTCTGAATATGTTAAGGTGTTGTGTCAGAGAGGTATGCCTGTTAACATGGGTAGCCTTGCTCTGTGTAACAGAATAGAAGAAAGGTAGTTCAGACTGCTTAGGATGGTTTAGGACTACCCTAGGACCAATTCAAAACACCAGCATTAATGTTGCCCTGAATATCCTTGTGAGATAATCCTGTCACAGACAAATGTTATCGGCCAAGAGCCCATCTTACTACTTGAGAGACTGTCAGGTGCCTCACTTTAGAAGCACAAAGACCAAGTACTTCTCTGAAATGACACATGAATCTCTTCAGACATGCCAGACTTACAGAAATCTTGTTCTCCCCACTACATACTTAACCATTAATCCAAAAGCTATTCTCCATTTCTTCTCCCTCTGCTAATACTCAACACCTAACATGCTGCCATCTATTTCAAGAGGCAAGAGCTAACAGTAAGTAGAGAAACTGCTGATTTTTCACTTAATGTCTAACTGAAGTCCTGAATTACAACCATCCCATTTCTATCCAAATAAATACAGTAGGACTAAACACAGTTCTTTATTGTGCACGCACAATGTAAGTATTGTTTAGGCCCAATAAACCTCGAGGTAGATATATACATTACAAAATACATTAAGGGTCAAATGCAAACATCATATTCACTTCACCTTTTGCCTTGTCTTCCAGTTTTGCAGGAAACCTTGCAAACATTACATCTGCCTAAGTATTCCTGAGTTTGCAGCTCTAAGACAATTTGCAGCTACAACACCACTAAAACCAAATGCATACATATAACACTATCACAGAGTTTCAGCTGGGGCCATGAATAAAGTAGGTTAACACAAAATACAGCTAAGAAAAATCCAGGTATTTTAAATAAATTTGCAGACTAAACAGTGCTGTTCAAAAAACAGTTCTGACAAGTTTCATCAACAACAAAAAAAATTACCAAAAGTAATAAAAACCTTCTGCTGAGGTTTTCAAAGGAAGTATTAAACTAGAAATTTGAGCTTAGTTCCCCAAAACTGATTTTTATGACTTGTTTCCCATGACTAGAACAGAAGAGGAAAGGAGAAAGACAGCTTGAGTGATAGGCAGCCTCCTACCTTCAACTCCCTTAGAAAGAGGATTCAGTTAAAAAATTCAAAAGAACTCTAATGAAAACCATGCAAACAACACATTCTGTTCAGAATTCAGCCAAGGTTCACATGGAAGGTTTGCCAACCTTTAGATAAATTTGTCCTGAGTTCAGAGTTTGTGACAAGCAAGGAAAGAGGTTTGGAATTTTTCACAGCTGTCAGACCATGATGGCAGACACAGGATACAATAAAATAAATAATAAATCTGGATGTTCATTTTTCTTTTGAATAAAATACCTATAAAATGATCCATTCTATTAAAAATAAGCTTAGAGATTAATACAAATTCATATTTGATGAATAATTAGTGCACCAACAGTTGCTTTAGAAAGATGATTGAGCAGAGAAGTATCTGCTAATCAGTCACTTCTGTGCTTTGCCTTTAAAAAAACAAAGATAAACCAGACTGTACCAGCTAGTGCACTAAGTGCTGATAAGTATGAACATGCAATTGCATTGGCTCAAACACATATGATCACATCTTGCTGTGAACAAACAAAAATAAGCATGATTACAGAAAAGAAGCAGCACTGACACCTGCCTGTGCTTGCATGACTATTGCTTACTTTGTCACAAGCATGTGAAGTCTGGAGAAATTTTTCTCCCATAACTGTGGCTCTCTTTACAAGCACAGCTTGCAGGCCCTATTTCAAAATTCACTATCACATCACAAATCACAACAATTCAATATTTAGGCTTTTAGCAGCCCCTGTCAGCTCCAGGTTTTTGAATATTAAATGATCCCCCACTTAGCCCACCTCCTTCCAGAAAAAAAGCTGTCTGGGTAAAAGACTTTTCCCAAAGAAAAACTGATGGATGAAAAAAACCCAGGTGACCAACAGGGAAAAGAGAAAGGTTGTGCTGTACTTTCTCAAGTGTCTCAACAGGAATCCAGACTTTCAATTTATAATCTTCAAAATATGAAGACAGAAATATTCTCCAAAGTAATGCCAAAAGAAACACAAAAAAGAAACAACTTAAACATGGTTGCAACAAATGTATTGAAGTATTAAAGTAAAATACAGAGGTCCACAAGATGTATTTGTATTCCAAAGAGGAGGAGTGGGCCAAGTTTTCACCTCTCAGACCCAAAGGAAAGTTTGCATATTTAACAGTATTAACAGCTTCCCCCTGAGCAATGGCAACATTGTCCCTTTAAGTAAGTCAAGAGGTAGTGTCTAAAACAGCATAATGAACATAGCAGCAGCTTCCAGCTGGGCCAGCTATGCCTGAGGTGGCCTGAGAACAATACCATGTCGGCCAGCTTGGCCACACTGCTCTGGGATCAGCAGCAATACTTGGAGTCAGCCCTGGTGATGGGAGACGAGCACACGCAAGGGCACGGTGAGTCCAGTCACCAGGGAGATGCGCCCCACAATCGGGTACATCTGCTCCAGAGGCCAGCCGCATGTTGGCAGGCAGATACAGCGCCAGACACCAGCAAATGTGTGCATAACTTAGTCAAACACATAGCATAGACAGACACACAGCAGCACTCAGACAGCACTTTGTTCCACTCAGGTTCACACATCACCAGGAGCAGGGACCCAGCAGTAAGTGATGTCTAACCATGTTTCCTCTAGGAAACTTTTTTAAAAATAAACAGAGATTACAATGGGTTTCACTTAATAAGCAAAACACTGAGCACAGTTTGAAGATGTCCAGTAAGGAGCACAAATGGATACAGCAATCAGGATTTAGATACAGATTCATCCTCTTCTAAAAGGAGGTCATTCAATGCAATAACTGTAGCAGCAAAGTCAACCAGCTCCACAAAGTCCGATGTAATTATGTTAACACCCATAACACCAGGTTTCTGTTCTTTCACCCAATTCAAAATCATGGGCAGGTTCCTAAAGAAATTGAAATAAAGAAAATTAGACATTTTAAAAGAGACTTCTCTATAAATACGGTACTTATTTCAAACACAACATTCTGTTTACAAAATATATTCTCATATTTGTGATCAGGTAGTGACTACCACCAGCTCATGAGACGAGTGCTTAAGTAGCATATGGTCATTAGCTATCATGTAGAAATATTGGTCAGTCATCAATCCAAACTAGCAGGCATACAAAATATTTGTGAACTCTGTATTCACTGAGCGGACGTGCTTCAGGATTTAAAGTTGCACTGTAATTTTCTTCAACCTTGTTTGTTTTTACCTATACACATTAAGTCAAAAGCTCAGCTTGCAATGTAGCAAAAAGTAAAGGTGTATCTGGCACAAAATGTTCCCCTGCCCAGGGTGGGCAAGAAATAAGTTGGAGGCAGCACTTCTAAAAAACCCTTTTCAGCCTCCAAACCCACTCAAAGCAATGGGATCAGGGAAACCAGACCCAGAATCAAGCTGTCAGCTCTGCAGGGGTTGAACTAAAACAAAAGCTCGCTATATTGTAAATTACGTAGGGAGTATAAGGAGACCTCCCTTAGTATAAAGATGACTTTGCAGGATTCAAAAGCCTTCAGAAAAACAAGATGTGCTAATTGGTAAACTCTAATCAGGAAATCGGCCTTGCTTTGGTCCTATGCAAGGTCAAAGATAAGAAAGAACAAAAGAATTGTTTTTTTAAGCAAGATAAGAAACTCAGATGCTGAAGCTCTCCATCAGTTAACCCATGAATCCACAAAAATGTGAAGTCATAAAATGCAATTTAAAAAGATGTCTTGCAACCGGTACTTTTAGCAACATTTACTATATAAGCTGACCAAGATTTTGTTTCTGCGGAGTTGCATTTTGTAAGGCGCAGACCCCTCCTGTGCTCTCCCCCAAAAGGGTTAATAAAGGTACTTTGGCTTATAGTCTGCCTGTGGGTCGATTTCTTCGAATCAGAACGTTCTGCTACACATTGCTATGACCAGAGAAAGGTGAGGCATGTCAGGAACTGAGTTAAATGGAGTTAGAAATTTTACCATGGGGAAAAATTTCAAGCAATTTCAGTTCAAACCAGGAGTCTGCACCAGCCTTTTGGCACTCCAACATGCAAACATCATTTTTTTCAGCAGTTAGACAAAAATGAATAAATATATTACCATTATTTAAATTAGTGCCATAACACACATACATTATTTGAGAAAATGGTAGGCAAGCAAATTAGCTAACAGGATGACAACGAAGAAAAATAAACCCCAAAAAATCTAAGAACACCCTACCACAACTGTTTCAGGAAAATTTTAAAAATTTTATCAAGAACTAAGAGGAAAAAAAAGAACTTGAGTGAAATCATAATTACTGCTCCTGTCAAGGGACATACCAGACTTCAGCCAGCTACGTGTGACTGTTGCATATCCCTCCTTTAAGCAAGAGCTCAAGAACACTTAAATATTCATATTCAGGAAAAAATTTCCATATGAGAAGGCAGACATCTACATAGAACTGCGAAGACTGAGTTGCATATCAGCTAGCTTGTGTAAATGAACATGAACAATCATGCTTTAGCAAACATCTCCATCTATTTTGAACTTTCAGTTTATTTGCAAATAAGTGGTAAGTATAGGGCTGAGGGAGAGGGATCGAGTGAAGCTTTCAGCTAACAGTGGCATACAGCCCACATCTGTACCAGGAGATCTTGGAAAAACTAAGACGAAATGAGATGACCCTTCACTAGCGTTAAAACAGAGATGTCGGCTTTGATCTCGAGTCAGTCGGTGTCACCCACAGCCGCACCCGGTGACGGCCGCGCTGCTCGCGGCCCCCGAGCGCCCCCCAGTGCCGAGCGCCGGCATAGCCGTAGGCACCGCCCGCACCCCGGCATCACACACAGCCCGAAGTGTCAGCTGGATTTCGTTATTTTTTGCCAGATTAATGTCTGTAAACAGGAAGGAGACTGAAAATACCAAGATTTATATCTCCAACTGGAATACCTTTACTTCACAGAACCACAGAACGGCCTGGGCTGGAAAAGTTACTAAAGGTCATCTCATTCCAACCCTCCTGCCATGGGCAGGGACACTTTACACTAGACAAGGTCGCTCAAAGCCCCATCCAACCCAGCCACGAACACTTCCAGGGATAGGGCATCCACAACTGTTCTGGGGTCCTCACCAGCCTCACAGTAAAAAATTTTTTTTACAATCTGTAATGTAAGCCTACTTTCACCGTAAAGCTGTCCCATCACTACATGCCCTTGTGCAGTCTCTCTCCATCTTTCTTGTAAGCTCCCTACAGGTACTGGAAAGCCACAATAAGTCACCCTGGAGAATTCTCTTCCCCAGGCTGAACAATCCCAAGAAGCGCTCCATCCCTTTAATGATCTTCATGCCCCTCCCCCCCCCTTGGACTCGCTCCAACAGGAGTCCTGCCTATGCTGGGGACCCCAGAGCTGGACATGGTACTCCATGTGGGATCTCATGAGTGGAGCAGAGAAGCAGAACTATCTCCCTCAACCAACTGCCTGCACTGCTTTGGATGCAGCCTAGAATGTGTTTGGCTTTCTGGGCTGCAAGTGCATATTGCCAGGTCATGTCCAGGCTTTCATACAACAGCACCCACCAAGCCCTTCTCAGCAGGACTGCTCTCAATCAATTAACAACTTCCATCAGGAACTTCTATGACTGCAAAAGCACAACACTTGTTATTTTTAGAACGGATTTTTAAAAAACTACGTTGATTTTAGCTTCAAAACAGTAATAATGTAATTAATGCTAAACTGACTAGTGATCCTCCCACAAGGAACATCAACTGGCTGCTGAAGATGTGAGTTTATCTCATTGTTTAGTATTAAGCTTAGTTCCTGATCAAATTAGACCCAGTTGTGATCACCTGTACCCATGTAATTTAAAACTTAACATCATTACGGGCAAGATAAAGTGTTAGTGACATCAACACAGAGTATATTGAACAGTGAGCCAGGAGATCAGATCCCACCAGGATTGTTACAGTTCTGGTAACTTTTAGCAAACAGGCTACAAGTTGATAATTCTATAAAATCATGTCACATGGAACTATCCTGGTCATGTACTATTAAAAATTATGGGCACTCTGCCCTACTCAAAGCAAAACCCACTAGTAATGATCTTACTCATACACAAATTAATTGTACAAAAATCAGTGGAATTAAAGTCAAATGGTTAATCTAATTTTTGGTTAAAAAAACTAAAACAAATCAAGATAAAATACTGTCTCAGGTCACATATCTCTATCCATTACTGATATTACTGGGACAGATTTGTACGGACAAATGCAAAACTGAAGCCAGAAAAAGCCAATCTTTCTCTGGCACAAGCTTTTTGCCTCCCTAAAACACACATATATATACACTCTGTTACTGTATTATTTTCACTGATTCTTTATTTTTAAGGATTGCAAATATCTCTCAGAAGCAACAGTACTGACCAAAGAGTATCAAGACTAAGCTAACACCTCATAGTGTCTCACTTACTCAGTGCCTACTTAAACATGAAATATGCTAAATAAAAAACTGAGCAATGAAGACAAGTCCTTACCTATGAACAAGTGTGTTCTTCAGACCACGAATTAGATGCCGTGCAATAGTTTTCACTCTAGGTGTTAGGATTGCTTGAGAAACATGAAAAGTCCCATAACGACTTCGTTCCTCAAGTGTGGTCTCCAGGAACTGCAACAGTTTGTGCACATTGGTTGTATTAGCCCATGGTGCTGGCATTTTACTACCTGGCCACAGGAAGGGATATTCCTGATACAAAGGATGGTGGTAAAATATGAGAGCCTAGCAGAACAAAAAAACAAAAACAATTCACGATTACTACTTTTTTTTGAGCAGGATGTTGTATTGGTTTATGCTCATACGTAACTGTTGAAGCATAGCAGTGAAAAGAAGACCAGGCAAAAAAAGATTGCTTTTGAGTCATAAGTGTCAGTAACTTTGTTGCACTATTGCCAAAGGAGATGGAAGTCGTTTTGGTTAGCTATGAGAACAGGATTACTTCAGGCAGTAAGAGTCATCAGTTTAAAATGACAAAGTCATTCAAAGAATTCAGCTTAAATTAATTTCTAAGAGAATTTCAGATTCTTACTGTCAGAGAATATTATATCGGTACTTTAAGGTAAGGATTTTAGCAGTCTTGCCATATTCTTAAGTAACTCCTGCTATGAGGCTAAAGCGTACTGGGCCAACTGGCATAATGGCATTCTGCTCACACTTGCAGCACAATATGCCAAAGCTTTCCTGCTTTCTGCAAAACCTCCTCCAAATCAAAAGTCAGTATTTTATGCCTTGTAATGTGGTTCTCTGTAAGAAGCTAGCACAAACATGCAACACTTTATTAACATTTACAAAAGATTCATTTTGAGCCCTAGGACTGACAGCATCAGTTCAGAGAAATTCCTCAAAGCCTCTTGTATTTTACAGTTTCAGAATTACAGCCACTGCTGAAAACCTGTTCTCAGTTTGTGTGTACACATGAGAGCAGTTACCACAGAGAAGAGGCATTTAACCTCACCTCTGTAGATATGGATGACTGCAAAGAAGGTAAGAAATTCTGTATTCTACCTTAGTCACATTAAAGCTTATATTTGCTTCACATTGGCCAAAAAGATGACAGTGAATCAAATCCTCAGTAATACCAATACTCTTCCAGAAGAGAAAAACATTTGTGAGGAACAAATATCTGAGGATAGTACAGTTTAACTATTTAACAAACATGCTTGGGAGCAGAACACAGACTAGCCACACCATGGATGAGAAGATATACAGCTGCATGTAAATAGAAGAAGATAAGCACACTACATAAAGAAGGCCCTAGAGGCCTTTAAATTGACCATCAGCATCATCCTTGTGATGCCTTAAGATTCTTAAGATTTGTAGCATATATATTTTAATATAGCTGTATAGTTTCTAACACTTTAAAAGAGCACTTGTTACCAAACTCTCCTTTCTCACACTTTGTGTCAAATTCTTGAAATTCTTCAAATTTTGTTTAATGGTCTTTTTGAGGAAAAAGATTTTACCAAGGACATTTCATTTGGGATACATACCTAGAAGGACATAATAAGATATTGTAGTCAAAGCAAGGCCCAGAAGACCCAGAAACCTTGGAGAAGCTCCAAAGAAAGCATGTGATGCTGCAGATGATGATGGTGAAGAAGAAAAGGGTTTTGAGACCTCTGACTCAGTTCTGGGGAGGAGTGCCAAGGGGCAGACCTGAGGGAGGTTCTGGGGGCAGACAATTTTCAGCTTGATGTATCCATTAGAGATGGTAATTAGTTACAAAATTGTAGGAGCCCTAGTACTGCTCACTTATATACTGCAGCTTAAGTGCTTTAATTAAAGACCTGATCTCTATTATATTTATACTAATATTGTCTCAAAAGTTCTTTTCTTCCATTTTAGGCATCACTTTGTCCAATACTTCTGAGCAGAAACTACACACAGATTCTGTTCTCAAAATCTTAACCTTCTGGGTTTGAAAAACATTACACATCATTTCCCTACCTGGTGTTTCTTCTCCCACATGTACTGTAATGTCACATATTCCACACATTCAACAGCACAAAGTTTGGATTCAAATGCTGAGTGGATCCTGTTGATCAAAAAGTGATGATGGCCGTCATCCATGGCGTAGAAATGATTGAAATCCAAAAAGATGACTTCCTTGGGGTGCTGCTCAAGGAAGGTATTAATCTCCTTCAGCCCATCCCATACTTTGATCCCAAACAAGCCATGTATGAAGTAAATCTCTTGTCCTATTTCCCCAGGTTTGGAAGATACACGAAGATCAAAGTAGCGGATCCCACCTTCCAACTGCTCCTTGAAAGTCAGATTTTGAGTCACTGACCACTTCTTCATGATCTTTCTAACCAAGGAAATTCTGGCCAGACGTTTGATGGCTGTGGCTTGGTCTGGTCCCACAGGAGATTTCTCATCAACCCAGTAGCTGAAAGAATCATGTGATCCTAGGAAAAAAAAGCCAAGAATAATTAATTTTAGAAAAACTGACTTTCCCCAAACACATAAACCGATGTGCTCTCTAAACTGAACAAAGTCCTATGTGTATGGCAAGATCACAGAGGAATCCTGTTCAAGTGCAAGTCTTTCAGATGATCCATTACCACTTAGTTTTATCTGACCCTACAAGAGCTATGCATATAGGGTTCTCAGTTGAAACTATTTTCTTGTGCGAGCTCCCAATTTCAGTGCACTCTGAAACCCACTAATGTTTGTCTTGTGGTTAAAGGAAAACTTCCTTTTAACCTTTCTTCAGTTTATAAACTACAAATCAGCCTCCAAAGCTTTCCCAGAGCCTGACCTAAGACTGACCTAAGATGAGACTTCCAGCTTAATTGCAAAACTCAGACTTTAATTCTACCTGGGAAATCCAATTATGACCTAATACACCAAAGTTCTTCGAAGAGGTGTCTTTATTTGTGTGATGGACAGAGGATCTGCACCTGCACAAGCTACAAGATGGTAAATAAATTATTAGTAGTTGGAACAGTGGGCAACAACTGGCTGAACTTAAAAGTGAAACCACTGAGTATACTAGAGGTTACTCTGTATATAGATACCAAGCTCATGTGAAACAAGTTCATGAATATGTCTTTTGCCTGGCAGTGCCTTTGAGTGACCAAAGGTATGGTGAATAGAAAATCCTCAAAAAAACATGACCAGCAATCAAAATCACCGGTCCCTGCCAAAATAATGCATGTTCAACAAAGCTCCTCTAACACAATCTGTACCTTGGCAGAGAAAGTGCATCTCCAGTATAAAGTTTTGCTTACCAGAAAAAAACCATTCAACTGAAAATTCAATACTAAATTGAAACAAACCTCAATAATAACAAAATTCCTTAAAAAAACCAGCTTTGGAGTCAATGAAATATCCCTATATTAGCAAAGTCAGTAACAGAACAAAGAGTGAGGGCACAGTGTATCTCAGTCTGCACTGTATCAGACTGATTGATGGCTGGGCTTCATGAATGAAGATCTGGGAAGGGTTCTACCCACACAGGTGTGCCCTTCCAGCCTGCACAGTGGATTTTTTAGGTGAGGCACAGCGGGCACAGAACTGGCCCTACCCTTTAACTCCTGAGGTTCATCTGCCACAGCTGAGCGAGCTTGGACAGTGACAGTGAAGTCCTCAGGACTAGAGCCTACAGCCCCTGGTATTCCCAGGAGGTCTCCCATCCAAGTACTAACCGGGGCTGACCCTGCTTAGCTTCCGAGATGTGACAGGATCGGGCGTTAAGGTGGCATTTAACTGCCATACTGTATCAGAACAGCTGAAAAAGACAGGTAGAAGTTGATCCACCACAGACTGAAGTTAACCAATCACTGACACCAGGCATGAGCATTCTGGCTGTGCAGCTGCTACTGCTCCAGGCTCACCTTCCCTGCAAAGCCCCAGCCAGGAAAAACACTATAGGAATTCTAACAGCCTTCTTTCCCTTTGTCTTCTGTACAGTAAAAACCAGTTTGCTCATTGAGCCAAACCCCACCTTCTCCTTGCAGACCCACTTGCTGAACTACAGAGAAAATATCTTCACCCCCAGTAACAAGGAACTCATATTCCAGCTGCCCCAGGAATACAAGGACCCAGGACCATGTGGCTGGCATCTGCATTTTCCAATTTTGCATGCCTCAGGGGTCTTGTACCTGCTTTTGGGGCTATGCTTTTCTAGAATTTCCTCCTCTACCTCAGTCTGCCATTCTTAAAAGTCCTAATTTGTTACCTTGAAATTGGGTATGACATTTGAGGCATCCACAGGCCCCTTTACCAAACCTCTTATTTGTGTACCAGGGATCACTTGAAAACTGATGCATTTCCTGTGATGCAAGGTCAAAGCTACAAACAAGATTATGATCTTAATTGGATTATCCTGTCGGCATTTTTTAATCCAGACGGAAGAACAGAGTGTGCATAAACCAAACATCAGTTGCCAACAACCTTAAATGCACTCTGTCTCCATGATTTTCAACTAGTTGATAAGCAATGAAAAGGTACCATGAAGGTTAGTTTTCAGGCTTTACAAATAAACACTAAAACTGACCAACTCTCCATCAATTCTTCACAGCCTTTGTAAAAGTGGGCCTCATGGCTTTCCATTCAGTCTTCTAGAAACAAGTGACAAATACCAAAAGAGCAGATTTTAAAAGATGCCAGCTTAAGCTATTTAGTACCTGTCACAGCAAACTACATCAAAAAGCAGTTGTCAGTTTGGAGTGACAGGATTTTCTTTCCTACATCCAAACATGTGATGCCCAAAGAGGCAGAACAAACTGTATAGAGACAAAGTTTTAGTCAATAAACAGCAAGGTATTTATTAAGACAACGTTGGGGAACCCTCCGATTAGTATCGGACAAAAGAGCTCCAAAATCTACAGTGAGAAGCTACAGTATTTATACATTTCTACTGAGGTATTACAATATTTTTACCTACATATTCATGCACGATTATAATATTGCAATATCTAGTTATAATATTCATCGCAGGCGGAGCTGGGGCAGAGCTGTCCATTTTGAGGAATATTATGAGGGGAGATCCTGTTACTTCATCTGGTGGTGGTTGTATTTTTGCTCTTCATCCTCATGAACTTTTCAGCTCGGTCTAATTTTGCTGATTCTTGCAGATTCTTGCAGTGGGTCTTGCCAAACACGGTGCTCTGGCTTCTTTCTTGGGATTAACCTGTTCGCTACATGGATCTTTAATTATGACTTCACTAAGAGTTAGATGTCTTCCGTAAATTAAACCTCATCTCTTGGAAACTCCCCGGAAAGTTGGGTGCTTTTAGTAAAATCCCCTAGGTTCTGGCTTTTCTCTACTTCACATGCAACACCAAACAAAATATAGGATCGAGAAGCCATGTAAGGCCTGGCTCTTGCTGCAAGCTGTAGCTTACAGATGTTTGAGTTTCATAAACCTTCCCTTACAGCAGAATAAGTCTTTGAAGCTTCTACAGTATTTGGAAAGTAGACTTCAGTCACAAGAGGCTTGTCTTCTGCCTTGGAATGAGTCACTTGGCACAAAGAAATCATAGGGGTTTTTGTTTTTCTCTGTGTGGGCATTGGTTTGTCTGGGGTATTTTTTTATGATCTTGGTTCTATCTATTTTTATTTTTTCCTCTATTTAGGTCAGCACAGAAGATGTTTGACTTTCTGGAATAAGGACATAAGAAATATTTTTATTTTAACTAAGACAGTGCAGCAGTCTAGACACCTGTCTACAGAAGTCACTCACACCATTATGCTCCCTCAAACGGATAAACCTGACTTATGAAGGAATGCCAGTTTTATCTGGCCACAAATACATTGTTGTCAACTCAGGGTTGTCTAAGCAAATCTGAATCAAGAAACAGCTTGTTTTCTTAAGTCTGATCACATTTTACAGCTACAAAAACCTTTCCTTTGCTGATTGGCACATATAAGGTGCATTTAAGGACACAAAGAGCAAATTTTCTCCCTAAACTATCACAAACTACATTCTATTTATAGCACTAGAAAGCAACAAGAATGAAAATAAGCGAGAAGCACATTGCAACTTTTTGAACACAGTTTAAAAACTGCACTCCTTAACAGCAAACTGAACTGTGTGTGACATGCTTCTATAGTTAGAGAAGGTTTCATTCCCTTGCCATGGCTCTGTTAAAAGTCTAGGAAATGGAACTTCTTACTTACATTGAAGTCAATGTGTATACCTATAAAAAACCAAGCAGAACATGAGCCAGAGCATCTGAAAAACACACCCTTCTTTTCAAGGTTGGTAGCAGACCACCTCCTCAAGAGGACAGGGGAGCATTATTAATTCTATTGATCACAGAGTGATCAATACTGAGGCTGGAAAGACAGCACAAGTTCAATTAGGTTTACAGAGGTCATTTAAGAAGGCCAGCCACCACTCTAAGAAATACCTAGGCCAAACCTGGACCAACGACATTTTTGCTCCAATGAGAGAAAAAACAAACCAAAGCAACAGCACTGGATACCTGTTGGGGTGTGGGATAAGAGTGACATGAGGATTTACATTATCCACCGGGCCCTTCTTTAATGACCGCTGTAATGATCAGCTCAGTCACTGCCTTTTAATATAGCTTAGCTGTGACGTTAAGTACATGCTAAGCTGATTGTATCATAAGGTCAAAATAATCCCTGCTCTTCTTCACTCCTCCCCCCAAACTCCATGAAAAGTCCAACCATTTTTTAGCTATGGCAGGAGTCAGGCTGGATGCTAATACATGTGATACAGCATGATTTCTTTCTGAAAAAGCATAGCCTAAACTAACCCAACTCTAAAATTTAAAAGGGAAAGGCCAGAGACTACCCCAGAAGAATTTTGTTAGTAGCTCAGTGTAAGAGCCACTAACCACATTCTCAATTCATGTCTAACACCAGGATACATGAAGATACTCAGATGCTGTACAGTGACAGCAACAGGGATGGCAGTTCCTGAACAGAGCAAGTGCCACAAAACTCATAGCAACACACATAGTAAAGTCTCTCACATGTAAGAAGTCCTTCATAACCTGTGTTCTCCACCATACAAATTGTGTGTGTCATCTCAAATTATACTGAGCACTTTTCTCGGGAAAAAGCAATCCTCAAGAATTCTTGAAGCCAGACATTTCAGATGATACCTACCTCAAATATAAATAACACCCTTATTGATTCAACAAAAGCATTCCTTTAACCTTTTGACCGTAAACAAAGCAACAAAGAAAAGAAGGTATTTATAATCTCCACCTTAAACACCGAGAAGTCAAAAGGCAGAGAAAAGTCAAGAAACAGAGGCCAGAATCCCAGTGTGAACTGCCTCCAAGGCATGTTCTTGCACATGCATCACACATCTTTCTGAGTTATTGTAGGCGAGACCAGATTAGCATTCAGATTGCAAACCTCACTGAGCAGCTCCAGTGACATGGCATTAGTCTGGTCACTGATGCCCTTCCCAAAACCAAGGCAGGCACAGGAAATACAAAGTGATGATAATTTGCCAATTGCTACCAAGTGGCTGACAATGCACAGCAGGAACCAGCAGGCATTAAATTTAATAATGAAAGAGATTGCACATTCAAAGGCAAAAATTAGGGGACTACTAATCAGCTGCAGCTCTTACAGACAAGAGCTGCTTTATTTTGGTTTTTCTTTCATTTCACAAAGACTGGAAGTTTCAAGAAAAGCAATCACATCTCATCAAATGTCCATATATTTAACTGCCAAAGTCTATGATAAAGTTAGAATAAAGAGGTATCTCCTAGAAGCTAGGAGATACCAGGAAATTATGGATAGTCCTCTTAATTTTATCCCAGTAATTGCAGCCATGGATTAATTTTTATTTGTATTGTTAAACCTCTTTTTATTCTCCTTACACTAATTTTTCAAGTTAATTGTATGTTAAACAATATTTAATTTCTCAATTCAATTTGTGTGTTAAATAGATTGTATTTCACTGTTCAGGATGGCTTTTTTTGTTGAAGCCTTTCTGCTAATCATTAGAAAGCAGCCTTTTACCATAACATTTGTAGCAAAATCTAACTTTCCAGGGTGGCTCTTTGTCATCCTAGTCAGTCACAGATAGTCAAATTAACGCATGATACAGCTCAAACAAGTGACATTCATCAACAGAATGTTAAGCCTCAAAATTCAACAATTATTAGCTGTATCAATTGATATTATCTTTTGTTTCCACACAGTACTTTCTGCATACCCAGTTGCAGCAGAGAGATAGGGATGAACACCTAATCAACCAGAGTCCTTTTGCAAGCTTGTGAATTTACCTTTGAGATGTTAAAATATGACTCTGGCATGCAAAGTGCAGAGATCTTCCAACACAGAACATATTTGTGCCAGGCCAATTACTTGAAAACAAGACAAAACCACCTGGTTTTTGCATACAAGCATGTCTACTAGCATATTGCTGGCCTCCCTCATCGCAAGGCTGTGGGCTAGTCAGAAGCAGCAACTAAAGACACTTTCTGCAATAATCTGGCATACCAAGAAACAACAAATGAAAGCAGCAGGGCAGGAGAATGCACTGTCACTAAATTTAACTAGATCAGAATAATTTAGATTCATCTTCACATTAACGGGATGAAAAATACAAGGAAACCTCTTTTATGTCAAACGCTTGTAAGAAACAAGGTCAAGGTAACATACCAAACTCCCTAAAAGCATTAAATGGTCATTTATGGACACAGAATCCCCCTAGCTGTAGTGATGCCAAACTTCTTAGCGCAAGCTTTTCTCAGTGGACAAAGTACATTTGCCATACATTACAAACCAAAGTACACGACACAGCGTAGCAAGCATTATACAGCCAAGACAGCTAGAAGCACAGTAATGAAGTTTCAAAACCACAGGATAAAATTGCTAGCAAGTTAAAGTTACCCCACAAATGATGTTCTAAAACATATGTTCTGTATGCCAAAACAGAGAAAACAGGATAAGCAAAAGTGCCTTTCAAAGCCTAGAAGTCCTCAAGATTCAGGTCAATTAACAATCTAGATTTTCTAATTGGATGATTAACATCTTAAAAGATCATCACTAATGAAAAGCAAATCAAATAGTTCATATTAACTTGCCCAGCAAAAGGAGGCAAGGCAGAAATAACAACCATCCTACACTGATAATTATCTAAAACTATAGAGATGAATGTTTATATTTTAACAATCTTAAAAGAATCCTTTTGTATTCTTAATGCAGTCTGATTAGGAAAGACAAATCCCACTACAGACTCAGGAAAACTCTCTATAAAAGGACTACCCTGATTTCCCACTGTCCCTTTCAGGGTGGGAGGTGGAGCAGGGTACAATAAAAGGGTCATAAAGAGACCTTAAAGACAGCTTAAAACTGTCTTAGAGACAATGTCACAGAGTAATTTCCTTTTCTTTCCAGCCAAGAGAAATCCTTTTGGCATTGGTTGGAGTTACTGCCATAAAAGTTTAAGGTGATGCAGCAGCGATTTCCTGTTTATCAACAACCTCAGCTGTCTGCACTGGGAAAGCAAGAAATCAGCAGTAGGTCTATCATTTCAAACCCTGAATGGATCCACCTGCTCCAAAAAGGAAAAAAATCCTCAGTTTAGAGTCCTAATCTCCTGATTTCTGACCACTCAGAAATGTGGGGACCAAGGGGTCAATCTCTTCTGAGAAGGCTCCAGCAAAATGGTTTCTTGTTTTTTATTACATAGTATTCTTGTGTCTTTTAGCATCTTTTCTCTAAGAGTAAGCAAAGGGGAACTTTCATACAACATGGAAAGCAAGCAACAACCAGTAATAACGTTATGACTGGTTTTCTCCATTTGAAATAAAAACCTGGCACGTTCTGCACTCATTACTAGACACACATCACTCTCTAGGGCGCAGATCTTAGTAAGTGGGCTGGTTTAAAGGTAAATTGGCAGGAGAAATGAATCCGACTCAAGAGAGATTACAAGTCAGAGTTACAATTTAATAAAAAGATCACAATAAATACAATGATAGAGAAAAAATTGGTTTTAACCCACAAAACCCAGATGCATAATCCAGCACCCCGGGGCACAAACAGAATGGTGTTCGGTAGCCCCTGTGCTGAGTGCCACGTGGCTGCCCTGAGCACAAAGAAAAGGAAAACCTGTTGGAGAGCATGATGGTTGCAGTCCGGTTGAGAGTGGCGGTCGCAGTTCCTGTTGAGGTTCTGGTCCTCCTCTGGATCTGAGGAGTGGTACGAGAAGTCCCCAAACCCCAAGATTATACACTCAGTTTCAGGTGAGAATGCCTGGTATGCCTCTCAGGGCAAGGAGTTTCACAATGCGTGATTTAATGCTGTGAGCCATGGGATAGTTTTGGAATCCTTGATGGCCCATTAGCAGACATGACCCCTCAGGCTGGGTGTGAATGGGAAAGGAGTTATCACAGCTGAGTCATTGGTGTGAAGACACAAACACTCCCCTATTTCACAGGGCTCTAAGACCCAGCTTGTAGCCTGAGGTGTCTGGTGTGCCCTGGGCAGCTGCTGCAAACGATCCATTATTACCAGTTCAACAGAAATGACAGAATGTGTCGGATACACAGTTTACACTCACAGTGTGATAAGCTGGTCCTGGCCACTGTAACTAGGACAACAAGCAGCAGAAAGTTTTTCCAGATTAAAAAATTAAGACCTTCATATACTGTCTGAAGAAAATTTTGTGGCATTTCAAGAACAACTGGTTTTGTCTAAACAATTGATAGAATTCTTTAAAAAGAGAAACCCTACGTCTGATGTTTCTGGGGATCTCCTGCACAGACCCAGTGTTGGCCATACCAGTTCCTCACACAGAGACACACAATACTTGGTTACTTAGGAATAGTGCAAAAACTTCCACGAATATTCTCATCAGTGTAACATTTGTGATAATTTAACAGGCTCTCTAAAAGCATTTAAGATTTGCTGTTACAATCAAGTGGACTACCAAGGTAATAAAATAACGTGCCCTTTCAGAAAAAGTTCACCTTGAAAATTCTGCATTTACAAATCATACTCAACATGACCACACTTAAGCAGATGCTTTCTTCTAATGGTTACTATCTGATTCATTGCTCCATGCCAAATAAACTGGAAAGGAAAACAAAGCTTGGTGCATCAGAACAAATCTTACATTTCTGCCCTTTCAGTGTTAACCCAACAGATGGCCAGTTCAGCTGATTCAATAATCCTTTTAATTAGAAAGGGCATAAAGGAGTACTGTTTGGGAAGAGGATGCAGCCTCAAGCTCACTAGCACTTATCTCAGCCCACAGTGTGCAGTACACACCAGACCATGAACAAAGAAACAAGAAAACCACAGCACCAGCAAGTTCAGCAGCTCACCTCAGGGTCATGCAGGCAAAGAGAAAAAAAGGTCACATCAGTCAGAACTTAGCAACCAGCTCTTAATGAAACAGCATTGCTGCTTCTTTTTAGAACTACTTCAGCTCTGCCTGGCCAACTTAAAACACAAGTAGCTCATTGGGTTCTTGCTGAACACTGGCACTGTCAGGACAGCACTGCTGTCCAGTTGCTGGATGAGGAGATGGCACTACTGGGCAGATGCACAGGGCTCGACCAGCTTTCCCCTAGTGTTCCCCACGTGCCTGACACATGAAAACAACAAGCACCCAGCAGTCGCATTAGGGCGGCAGCAGTTGCGCTACAGCGGCTTGCATCACAGTAAACACCTCTCCCTGTCTTGTATTCCCCCCTTTAACTTAAGTATGGACTTGGCCAGCAGGGCTGCTCCTCATTATGATTGTCTACTAGCTGTATTTGTAAAGCTTTGTTTTCCAGGGCTCATCATTTCACAGCACTTTGATTATTTAGATCAAAACCAGGAAGCTTCTTACTCAGACCTTTGGGGTGAGCTTCTCAGAGAAGGGCAGAAACAGCAGCATGTTACAGAAGTGAAAGCTTCAGCCACAGTCATACTGACACTACCATGAGCAAACTATGGGAAGTTATTATATTCAAAGTTAGTTAGAAAGTTAAGAATGCATGTGTCATAGTGGGGAATTAGGCAGCTTGACTAGCGCTGTAATTTGGAGCAGCAGGCAAAGATTTACTATTTTGTAAGAGCAGGGACCCACTCCCCCTCAGAGATCAGTGAACAGTCTGGTTAAAGACACTTTAACAAAATGTTTCAAGTCTCACACCTGGTCTTGTTTCAGCCATATTCAAGCCAATATTATTTTCTTTGTTAAAAAATGCTTCTGGAGCTGTAAAACTCATCTTTTCTGTCAGCTCTAGCAAACTACCACCCAGCATTCCACAGGAAACTCCTCACCAGTCATCCACCCTGATGTTGACAGAAATGGCTCCACATTCCAACTGCTCTGCATGACTTACAAATGAGATCCTGGCCAGCTTTCCATGTGCTTTCCAAGGAAGCAAGAACACACCAGCTGAGATCACTAGATGATGAACAGAAGAGGCTCTGTGCCCCATCAGAAGCCACAGGTGGAGAGCTGCCCCAGCTCTCACTGGAAAGGCAGCCTGCCTGGCCTGCACATTCCACACAAGTGGAGTACCCTGATGAGTGTGATGTTCAGTTCTAGGTGTGCCAGCATCTGAAAAACTGACTTCCAGTGGCAAAAACTTTGTTACTGTTTCAAATCAACCTTAGATGTACCTAGTTTCACCTACAACACAGAAACAGGTGTATTTCCAATTTTTTAAAAAATCCTTAGACTCTTGGACAAAACCATTGGTGTGAGGGGTTTTGTTTTGGTTTTTAAGTATTACATTTCAAAGTGCTAAATTAAAACATTTTATTTTTCCCAAAGTTTCCATTTTTCAGCTCTTTTCTCCAGTGATTCTTATCAAACTGAACTTAGTTCAGATTCAACTCAATTGTTCCCCGACCAAGCTTACTTTTTACTAATAGCATATAATTGCTTATATATTCTACAACCTGTTGTTCTTTCCTGTCTACATCTGCATTACCATGACACATCAGGTTAACTTTCATGTTCCCTTGGGACACCCACATATGCTCCAGCAGCCAACCTGGGGCTTGCCCAATTCCATGGGTAACTGTTGCAAGAAGCTTTCCTGGCAGGAACCACTTCTCAAAAAAAAAAACCCCAGCAAACCCCAAAGCAAACAAAAACACTCCCCAACCCCCCTCACCTCTAAAATTCCTCTAAACTATCATAATCACCACAGAAAACCTTTCCATTAGGTTAGCTTCCTGAACACACTCATTTGTACCCGAATGGGAAGAGGAGGGAAGGCAGGACCTTTGGTCACCTTACCCATAACTACTCTGGTGTTCCTGCAAGGAGCAGTGGATCCCTACCAAGTCATCACAAGCCTACTCTAAAAGACAAAAAGAAAATCAGCACTGGGCAAACTCACTGCTAACCATCCTGACCAGAACTGGGAACCAACCAGTCGAGGTATATAGGTTGATATAAAATTGCAAGTATACCTACCTGTTACATCAGTGCTCTTAAATATTCTAAGTTGGAAAAAGGATTAAGTAAATGCATTATTACCAAGACCCAAAGGAAAACCAAACTGCCTGCTTTTCTGCTTATCACATTCATCCAGCACCCTGGAGGCTGGACTAATAAAACACTCAATAAGCAAATACTGATAGTTGGCAGTGAACATTGCTAGATTGCCTTGCTGTCTCAAACCAATAGGCACAAACTTATCATGACTTCACAAAGTGGACCTTGAGACAGAATAAGTGTTTCACCTGTAAAAGCTTGATGAAACTGGAAGGTGGTACTGTACCTTCAGACCTCAGACTCTGGCATCTAGTTAATCAAGACACTTGCTTAAGAATTCCTTAAGTAGTTAAAATGGAACAATATAAACTCCACATACCATGGTGCAATGAGCTATCAGCACGCAAGTACAAGGAAGGAACAGGTTAGGCTTCTCCAGTTAATTCTTTAAATAGCTGATTTACTTCAAAAGCAGATCAGTGAGAGCATTCCAGATTTTTCTTGTGTTCCATTTCTCATGGAAGAAGTAAGAAAAATAGCTGATGCAGATCAACAGATGACCAAGGAAAATAGTAAGCATCACAGTCATTCATGATTTCATGAAACTATTTAAAGTAAACCAGCTTGAGATTAAACAAATATCATACAATACCCTGCCAAGGGTCATGTCCACAATCATGATGTTTAAGAGGTCATTTTTAAACCCACATTCAAAGAGGATTAGAGGAATAGAATTAAGATAAAACCATCTAGACTTTCCCACAAGGTCACCACTTGTTGAGGGTAGTTGTTTTTGTTGACTATATTGTATGGTTTTAAATTGACGACATTTTAATTACTTGATAGTTGGCAATTTCTAATTGCAAAAGATTCTCCCTCTCATGATATCACACATCTTTTCCTACACTAGTATAAGATTTCTAAAAGAAAGAACAGAAAAGCCCAAATGTGCGAAAAGATCCCACAGGCTTTGGAGAATGACTTTGACTTTTTTATGTTCTCTCTCCATTTTGAGCACAAATAAGCCTATAAAAACCCAGTATACTTAATGATGTACCCATCTTCAATATCATTTGTTACCAGTTGGTTCTAAGGATTGAGCAAAGAATGACTTTCTCTCTTCATAGGTAAAATGTTTCACACTATATTTAATAGTTCATGGAATCACAGAATAACACAGCTTGAAAAGGACCCCCAGGAGTCACAACTACCTTGAAAACAAGCAGCTCCAAAAGCAAAAGTTTTGCAACAGATAAAGCAGCAGAACTCTATTAAGACATTCTGAATATCATATAAGAGACTTTCCAACTTAAAATATCACACAATAAATTAAACCTAAGCAGTTACTTTCTGTACTATAATTCTTTTACTTCAAATAGCCCCACTTCAAACAGGTATACAGCAATTATACAATCATTTTGCTCTTTTCCAAAAAAGAAGTAAAATATTCTTTGAAAGCTCAATTCTTCGAAGTGCAAAAAGTAAAAAGCAACAGTAACATGATTTTTAATGTTGACTTTATTTCAAGTTAAAAAAATTTTAAGTTTTCCACTCCTGGAGCTCCATCTCTGCCCCTGTGTACAAAGAGTGACTGGGAGTAGAGAAGGGAAAACAAACAAAATCCCCAAACCAAAACCAATTGAGTCCATTATTCCAGAGGAGAAAACAAATGCACCCAGAGACGTACAAGAGCAGGCCACACCTGTCATATGCACATGCAGGTATTAAGCACAGACAAAAATGCTTCTCATTTGGGCTGAAGCCTACCTTTCATTTCTCTTTTGAAGATAACACTGGCCTCCACTGCCATTCAGCATCTGTAAATAGATCCCTAAATTGCAACCTGGATTGTACAATCCTTTCCTTGCACACCTCTGGGAATACCACTCTGGCTCTCAAAAAGGTTGCTTTGTCCAGCACTGTACCAAAAATGCACTTCAGCAAAATAATTAGTGGATTAAAATAATATTTAAATTTTTTTTCAAAACATCCAAAATGTGTTCTGCCTGCTTACAGATTGCAGGAGGTATAAACAGGAAACAGGGGGGGAAGATACACCAACCTTGACCGCAAATAAACATATACTGTAATAATTTTCAAAAACCCAACTACTCACTTTAAAAGCATCATGGCATTACTGAAACAAGAACTCATTTCCTTGGTTTCTCTGCTGCAATACTGGTTGCATAAAGTTTGCAAGGGACAGATTGCAGCAATGTATCTAATGCAATCAGTATCATAATATTCTTCTCAGTTTCACAGCCTTTCAGTGGTTACAGGAGCAAAACGTTGACCTTGTTATCCTTCACTAAAACAGAAACATTTCTTTCCTAGAAGTTTCAAAATCTGCCAACACTTGCATTTGGACGTTGAACTTCCTTTTGGTGCCACTTCTCTTGAACAGGGTCACATGAAATGCTTTTGCTACTGTCAGGATAAGAAAGGGTGCCACTTATGATTGAAACTTGGCATTTCAGCTGTTTTGCTTCAGGTAACCAGCAGTGAGTGTTGTGGTACCCCACAGGAGATGCACAGCCTCTTCCTCTACGTGCTTCATGGAGACAGGTTATTTCTGCAGACACAAAAAGTTACTCTGTTCTAGGGAAGTATCTCTGAATGTCTGCTGTATAGAATCAATTAGGTTGGAAAAGACCTCTGAAATTATCCGGTCCAACCTTTCATCAAACACCACCTTGTCAACTAGACCATGGCATGAAGTGCCACTCCAGTCACTTCTTGAACACCTCCAGGGCTGGTGACTCCACCACCTCCCTGGGCAGTCCATTACCATGTTTAATCACCTTTTCTGTGAAGAAATTCCTCCCATATAGGCTATATCCTAATGTCTGAGACTAATCTGTAATATAACATATATCCAAATTGTTCCAACAAGCTAAAGCACTAAAATAAACTACACACCTGTAGCAGTCTAACATCCAGTATCAGAATTAGCTGCCACTGTGGCCACCCTTAAAATCTTCCCTACTGACATCTATAAGTAATAGTAATTTTTGCCCTTTACTGTTGGAAGCTCAGCTTCTTCCTATCTAAGTTTCAAGTCATCTGTTGTTGTACTCATTTATCAGTTTATCTATCTGTAAACCTGAAGTGATGATGTTTACTCTTGCCAATTTTAAGAAATTAAACCAGAAGGTCTGCACAGGAGATAGGTTTAGCTATTTCAAGTTTTGATGGAAATTTTAGCAGGAAAATTTTAAAAGTCATTACAGTATTTTAGTGTCTTTAGTGTAAGACCATAATTAGGATATTTCATAACCATCCTGTACACTTTTATTCCCCTAATAAGTCATATGTATATTGTGCTATAGAAGAGACATCACAGAACAACCTGGGTTGGAAGGGACCTTAAAGATCATCTGTTCCAAGCCCACCTTCCACAAGAGCAGGCTGCTCCAAATCTCATCCCAGCACACCTTGAACCTCCCTGACATCCAATCCTGTCAGATCTCGGAAGCTAAGCAGGATCAGCCCCGGAGTGGTACTTGGATGGGAGACCTTCTGGGAAATGCCGGGAGCTGTAGGTTCTAGTCCTGAGGACTTCACGGGCACTGTCCAAGCTCGCTCGGCCGTGGCAGACGAACCTCAGGACTTAAACGGTGGGGCCAGTTCTGCGCACGCTGAGCCTCACCTAAAATCCACTGCGCAGGCTGGAAGGGCACACCCACGTGGGGACAGCCCTTCCCAAATCTTCGTTCGCGAAGCCGAGGCGCACACACACACACACACCTTGAACACGTCCATTTGCTGAACCTCCAGCTGTTCGGGTCAACACAAACAAGCCTTTCCCACGACCTCATTTCTGCCTTGCTTAAACAGCCTGAAAAACCTTAAGGAGGACCTCCCGAGGCCACAGCTACCTATTTCATTCAGACCAGTGAAGACAGCAGGTCACTGGGTTTGAGTCTCTTGGCTGTATTTACGGAAGATTAAGCCCTCCTTCTTCAGCTGCAACGGACAGGGATTCCCTCAGCCCCTATCCTGTTACAAGGAACGCGACGCCGCGGCCGAGAAGCGCCGCCCGCCCAGCGCCAGGACCTGGCCCACAAACACCGTGCCCCGCCGCCCTACCCGGGATGGCGAGGTTGGAGAGCGGGAGGGAGCGCAGCGGCGCCGGCAGCGAGCCCATCCAGTCCGCGTTTCCATCCGCCAAGGCCGCCACAGCGCGACCCCGCCGCCGCCCGCGTTCCCACATGGCGGGCAGGCAGCTCCTGCCGCGCGCGCAGCCCTTATGTAACAGCGCGGCGCGCGCGCCGCCACGCCATTGGCTGCGCGCCGCCGGCCGCGCCTCCGGCCCCGCCGCCGTCGGCCCCACCGGCCCCGTCCCGTGGGGACCTGAGGGGCTCGGATCCCGGAGCCACAGAGTGACGGGATGGGGCGGGGGGGGGGGGGGGGGGGGGCAAGGGGGGGGCTCGGATCCCGGAGCCACAGAGTGACGGGATGGGGCGGGGGGGCTCGGGTCCCGGAGCCACAGAGTGACGGGATGGGGCGGGGGGGAGGGACTACGGGATGGAACATCTGCTCCAACCTACAGCCTCGCTGCTTAAGTCATCCCAGAGCACATGGCACAGGATTGTGTCCAGACGGTTGCTGAGTATCTCTGGTGAGGGAAACTCCACAAGCTGTCTGGATAATCCGTTCCAGTGTGCAGTCACTGCACAATAAACAAGTTCTTCCTCATATTCCGGTGGAACTTCGTGTGCATCAGATTCTGCCCATTGCATCTTGTCCTATTGCTTGACACCACTGAGAAGAGCCTGGCTCCAGCCTCTTGGCACCCTCCATTCAATCACTGTGTGCATTGATGAGGTCCCTTCTCTGACTTCTTCAGGCTAAACAGGCATAGCCTCCTCAGCCTTTCCTCATAAAAGAGGCTGTCCCCTAAAATTCATTCATTCCCTCTACTGTAGTACCAGAGAAGCTACCCCCAGTATAGAAGGTCAGTGCCTTCCTTGGTTTTAGGGTGCCAACTGGTCAGTAAGTGGATCAGCTGGAGCGATTTATGGACTGCACCTGGCAAGAGCCAACACTGCAGCAGCAGATTTAAGGAGCTAGAGAGGAGAGGCTCACTCCCCTGCTCTTCCAGAAGTTATCTTCTCCTGACAGTCTCAAACTTGGACTTTCATTGTATTTAGCTGTTGGCTAAAGCATTTTCTCCAAAACAATTCCTGAGTTTGCTGTGACACACAAAATGTGTTGGCTAAAATATATTTCCCCTCTGCCCTCCCCCCCCCCCCCCCCGCCTCCTTGCATTTATTACATCTTTGAAGGATAATGCTTTGTGAGCAAGTTCTCTTAAAAGCTCCTTACAAATGTCCAAGCATTATTTCCATATTCTTTCCTCAGGACATAAAGGTGCCCAGGTATGCATCATTGAGACTTACTCCATCATATGTTGGTGGAAAAACCCCACAAACATGGCCCTGAAAGATAATTTTTCATTGTCAAATCACTAAAGGCTGAATGCTAAATGCCAGAGATATGTATTTCAGAAGTCCTCTGTTTTGTATATAGGGAAGTTATTTTAAAATAGTAGGTATTTTTCATTCGGTGTGTTACAGTTTGCACATTTTTCACAGAATAGTTTCATTGATATATAGTAAAACTGCTGATTGAACTATATATTGAAAGTATACATAAAATTAATGTATCTGTAAATGCACAGGTTAACTATATATTTTCACCTACTACAACCAGAATCCATCTCCTTCCATGAATCTGCACTTTCCTTCTCAAGGAAGTGAACAAAGACATTTTGCTTTTAGAACTCTGATATTGAAGAATCTTAAAAATGGTGCAATTTCTATTATAAGTTTTCACAAAGCACTCCTGAACTAGGACCCTTACACTCAAGGAAGAGCATTGGAGGGTAAGTTTACCATGCATTCCACTGTCCTGCAGCTCTGCTCCCCCTTCCCTTTAAGACCACCTGGTACGTTTGCCTCAGTGTAGGAGACCGCAAGCTATGCTAGTCAAAGCCATATATATGAGATCAGAAACTGTGGGAGAATACCAGGGATATAATCAGTGGAAAAGTCATTTCAGGAGATGGACCTATGATGAGGACCCAGAGCTAGAAGATACTGCCCAGAGGAACAATAACAGGGCTGTTTTGAGGTGGATCTACGATGATAATACAGGACTAAAGGACATTGCACCGAGGAATGACGAAAAGAATAATAGTATGGTGGTAAGGATGTTTATAGCTATGACACAGTTTAAATAAAACCATTATGGAGTCCCAGTTATATTTTCCCTTAGTCATTGCCCTCCCAGTTTCTTCTTCCCATAACCCCCTAGGGCATTTTCCAGTCATTTTGTCCATTGTGACTCCTTACTGGCTGTTGTATCTGGTTTCTTATTGGTTGTTGAATATGTTCTCTTATTGGTTGTTATCCCCATGTTCTGATTGGTGCATTTCTCAATCCCCCTATTGTCCAATTGGGATTGGGGGACCACCCCATTTTCTGGAAGCTTCTCTCGCCTACCCTATATAAGTGAGTGCTCTACCCTAATAAATTGCTCCTGGTTGTGTCCTGCTTCATCGGTCGTCGTGGTTCGTCTAGGGGCATCGGGAAGTGGGGGCTGATCTCCCTTTCCTATGACCAGTGGGAAACCTCCCCACAACAGCCCCCAAGCAACATTTTCTCTTGTAAATAATTTTTTATCTTCAACTGACAGACTGACTCCAATATGGGAGCTCCAGTCCACATTACTGCAAGCTTACCTTCTTTAACTGACTACTTTTCTGTAGGTTACCTCCTCTTTCATGCTCTCACCATTGCAGCCTGTGACTGCCAAGCAAATGAGTGCGTGTGAATATGGTTGGTGACAAAGGCTGTGTCATGGCGTAGCTTTCCAGGATGAGAAAGCTTTCCAGTGCAGGGGTAGCCACTTCGCCAAGGCTGAGATGACATCTTTGTGTCCTGAGGACATCTTTGTGTCTCTGGGGCAGGGAACTGTATACAATGAAACTGCAGTCTGGAGCCAAAACAATTAAGGTGGACTGCTGACACAGTACTGTTGGTGTCCTTGCCAGGCCCTGTCTTGCGTTTTCCATCTTTCAAAGGATGTAAAGATGGAGTGACTATGGCAGACAGTGGAGTGTGAAGAGGAACATATAGAGTGTGCTCTGGTATGGGAGAAGGAGTCTAATAATATTTACCATAGGAGCAGGTCTTTGTGGTCCTCTGCCATCAGATCAGCTAGAAAAGAGAGGGGCTAAAGCTGGAGGGGAGAGAGTCTCAAACCTTCTCCTTTCACAGCCTCCCAAACACCTCTATTCCTTTGCCATCACTTTTGAATAGTACCAAAGAATGTGACATATTGGGGTATTTCAGTGCTACCACAGCACAGCAACTTTCTCCCTTGTTTACAATCAGTTTCAGCATCCCCAGGCTGTCATGTGCAGCATGAGTACGCCCTGCCTCTTCTGGTTAAGATGCTGTCCAGATCTTCAAGCTGCAAAGGACATTTAGACTACGTGGGACACTACCAGCTGAAAACCAGAATGATGAGGGAATGCTCAGCACTGCAGCTTGAGACTTCAGCTAAGAACATCAATATATGATGCACAGATACTGGCCAGCAGTAACCACTACCAAAACTTCTTTATGGTCCAAAAATCCTTTGTGTGCTTTTCTAGGAAAGAAGAGCATTAAATTACCTCTTCCCTTCATCAAAACCTCAATGTCTTCATCTCCATAAAACTCTGTAATTTTCTCCTGTAATCAGTACCAAACCCTGCAATGATGATCATTAATTTCAATGGCCAGAGGGAACAAATGTTCTTTAATAATACAGTTTTATTTTTCACAGACTAAACTCACAAATTATGTAGGGTCTTGCACTTGAGACCATTCAAATGCTCCATTTCAAGCATGTGTTTAAGTGGCTGCAAAATGAATGCCTGAGAAAGCAGAAAAAACATCATATTATTAACATTTTTTAATTCTATATCAAGGTCACTTCTATTTCCATATTGCTTGTGCACTCACATAGGAATATCATTCAGCAGTGAGGATGGCCTGACTAAAGCTTTACTATGAATTTTCTCCACAGATTATATAGCCATATTTATATTGCCATATTTATGCCTTACAGGAATTTACTGAGAGCTCAGCTCTTTTGCCTTGGTGCAGAGCACAAACCAATGTCACAGGCAGCCCAGAAAATCTAGCAGCTCAAATCCCATTCCCACACTCCCAACCCTCCTGTTTTTGAATGCGTAGTCAAAAGATTAGCTGTGCAGATCAGGCTGATGCTATTTAAGTACCGAGGCATATGGTTTTCACTGTTAGTCAATTCCAAACACACAAATGTGGTTTATTTCAATTTTAACGCCTGGTTTTTGGGCTGTCATATACAGAATATAAATCTAGAACAATGAACTTTTAAAAGAGCTTTAAAGCAACTGAAAAACTAATAATATCAAGCTTTGCCTCCTTCTCCTTGCCACATTCTGAATACCCTGATACACGGCTTATTACACAGGATGCTCTGCCACTGTTAAAAAGCTTTCTGTCAATGTTTTCAAAATCTTCCATTTCAGCCCAAAATCTACTGTGCCATGTAAATTCCAAATCCTTACATGCAATTTATCAGTAGGCAATAGTTCAAATAAGTTATTGAAATGGCTTATGTGTCATCTGCATATTTTAAAGGTCATTTTGCTACTTATGAGAAGAAAACTGAAGTATTCACTCTCACAGAGAGAAGCTAATTGCTCATCATTTCATGTAAGTATACTTAGGCTCTTCCAAGCTGTTCATTACGATTTTTACCCTGATGGCAGTGGAATTATTTAACATTTAAAGCCATCAGACACACTCAATCACAAAGCTCTGCAGACATCACTGCATTTAAAACACCTCTTGTTCAAGTGCAATAGACCAAAGAGTGGTGTTTATTTTTCATTGTCATAAAACCACTGTGACTATTGCAGCACTTTTTGCACTTCCTAAGTCCATTGCAAATACTTAGATGTCTGTCATATAATATACCCTTTGTAATATTGACTTCCTCCCACTTTTTCTGTCCACCACTCATAGCCTCAGTGTCAGTTCATATAAATATATGACCTGACTCTCTCTCCCTCACCTTTGTTTACCCGTTCTGTAAGCCAGTCCCTTGCATTGGTGAGTCCTGTGTTTGACAATACGGAGCTATTTAATACTTCGTTTACACCACATGAGGGTGTTTCAAGCTGTGAAAGGAAGCCAGAGTCAATCTGGAAGTCCTCCTGTTTGAAAAGGAACCAAGGAACAAACAGATACATTATTTTTCCACCGATTAAAAGTCTTATCAGGGCAACCTGGTACAGGAGACTGTGAAAGAAAAGAGATGAAACATCATAGGCTAGAAGACAGATGGAAGAGGACTTTTAAAGACATAATCGGATGTTCCCTGAAATCAAATAATCTTTACTGTGGACTTCCCTGAGCTTTGTCTTGTCCTTAAGGAATCATTTAAATATAATATGATTTTATATATTATTTCCATTAAAATATCCTTAGACAGAATTAAGTAGTATTATACCTCTGCAGATCTTTTTAGAAACTTTCCATTGGCTTTGTGCTCAAAGTTCATTGCTGAGTCAGGAAGAATTACTTACTAACGTATACAATAAATAAAATACACTTTCTCCTTTGTATCCTGCTTCTTATGTAGTTAAAGTGTACACAGATTTTTCTAGTGTTAAATGATGGGTTTAAATTCAGCAAAGGCTACACAAGGTAACTAATACCCTGTGCAAGTTAACAGGTATAATTTCTGTTCACAGCTTTGTAAAACAAACACATGGATTAAAACAAAGCTATAGCACTTCTCAAGGCTTTCAACTCAGTTGCAGTGAGGAAAACACCTCCCTGAAAGGGATAACTTTGTAGGTCTTTATTAAGATGGGCTGTTTCCCTAGGAAATCCCAGGTGACAAAGCCTATTATCAACAACTGCTGTCTAATAAGCCTGGCTCTGGGATGGCCAGGCAGCGTGTTCTCTCCCACAGTCCTGTGTTCTCCCACAGCCTGCTCCCAGGCACTGCCACACCTCTGCCTGCATGCCAATGACTGGAACACACTGTGCAAACTATAGAGGTGCTTCTTAAATAAACATGCCAGGCCTAATTAATTTACAGGACCAAAAGGTTCCTTATAAAATAAGCCATTGCAATGCTGTTTAAAAAAAGACGTGATTCAGAATGAGGCAAAAGGTAATTCAGGAGGCTTAAGACTGGTGGGACAGCTGTGCCAGGGGCAGGGCATTCTCTCAGCTCACAGCTGTCTCCTCCACTGTCAGAGCACCTGTCTGCTCTGTACACCCTATGGGCTTGGGGTTGGCAGCCTTTCCCAATCCTCCATCACCAGGGCCCAGCACCACCTTCATGCAACCAGGAAGAACACAAACTGGGGAGCACTGAAAAAGTCACTCACTCCACTGAAGTTCCCAGGCCCTGGCAGTGACTTCACAAGGGACATTAGTAACTGAAAACAAATCCTGAAAACAAATTCCTTGCTTTTGTCATTTTTTACTTCACCCTGCAACACTCACCATCTCCTGAGAAACAGATGAAAAAAACCACTTGTGCATAAAACCACCTTGGCTGCTTAGCTTTCCAGTGTGTTGCTGTTACAGCTATGTAAGGCATATATTAAAGACAACATACAGCAGATCCAACTAATTTCACAGTATTACTTTACATGTTATAGATCACCTCAGATTCTAACTCAGGTCTGCTTTACAGGTTTCATTCTGTCATGGATTTGCATTTAGCAATGTGACATTGTGGTTTTGGCTGGGGTAGAGTTCATTCTCTTCATAGTAGCTGGTATGAGGCTGTGTTTTGGATTTATGATGGAAATGGTGTTGACAACACAGAGATGTTTCAGTACTTACACAATGTCAAGGACTTTTCTGCCTCTCACCTCCACCACACCAATGACTGACTGAGCGGGCACAAGAAGCTGGGAGGGGACACAGTTGGGACAGCAACCCCAACGGACCACAGAGATATCCTACACCACATGGCATCATGTTTGGCATATAAAGATGGGAAAGAAGAAGGAAGAGCGGAACATTCCAAGTGACAGCCTTTCCAATTCACCATTATGCATAATGGAGCCTGGCTTTCCCGGAGATGACTGCCATGGGAAATGGTGAATGAATTCCTTTTTTTGCTTTGCTTGTGTGCAGCTTTTGCTTTCCCTATTAAAGTGTCTTTAATGAGTTTTCTCACATTTACTCCCTCAGTTCTCTCCCCATCCCACTGGTTGAAGTGAGCTGCCAGCTGGGGTTAAACCATAACAAACATTCAAGACTCTCTTAAAATTTTTTTCTATACCCATACAGCAAGCTTTGAACATTTTGTTCTTACAGAAAATCTTTTATCTAGCATTCCCATAGCCATCTTCAAGCATCTGGTAACTTGATCTGGGCCAAATTATTCCAGGTTTGCAGAAACCAAGTCAAAGCTCAATGATTCCAGCCGCTGCCAAAAATAATCACAGAATCATAGAACAGTTTGGGTTGGAAGGGATCCCTAAGTTAGCATATAGTTCTGACTCCTCTTTTATGGACATGGATACCTTCCACTAGATTAGTTGCTCAAATCCCCATCCAGCCTGGCCTTGAACACTTCCAGGAATGGGGTAGCAAGTTTGCTGTGGCTAGTGTTTCATTTGGGTTTTTTAACTCTTTAAAGCAGGTGTTAATTTTGAACCTAATCACAATCCTTGAGTAAACTGCATGTTACATTCTTATCCTGGTGAGGAGCGAATGGAGTAAAACAGAAGAAATATAAACTATCCCACACTAAATTTAGCTGCAGAAAACCATGAAGATGAGGCTGGAGGGGGTGGGCATTTCCTGTTTCAGGTCCCACTCTGACGGCTGCCCTTTCCCCTCTTCCCTCTCTGACGCCTGCAGGAGAGGGCAGGGACCCTCCTTGTCGCCGCTCCTCCGCCCCGGGCAGGCAGGGGGACATCCTTGCACACCCGCGCTGTTCCCGGCGGAACGGGACTGGGACGGGACGGGACGGGTGCGAAGGGACCTCGCTCCCCGGCGGCCGCGGTGCTGTGGCCCCACCTGGTGGTCAGCAGCGGGATCGCAGCTGCGGTGCCCGGCGATGTGTGCCCAGCGCGGGAGGCTCTGTGGAAAAATCCCGGAGAGGCTGGAAACGCTCCTCAGCCAGGCAGAGTCCGCAGGGGATCGTGAGCTTGCTGACTCCCATTTGCGGAAGGTACCAGCAGCAGCATCCTTCAGGGATGGGCAGGCCGGGAGCGGCGGCACCCGTGAGCACTGCTCAGGGGCAGAGAGAACATCTCCGGCCAGAAGCAACCTTGGGAATTATAATATCCGAGATAATAACATAACCTCCTTCGACAGCTATGCTACAGACAGTCATCCTCGTCTAACGGCAGGGAGGAAAGTCCTGGCTCTTCACACTCCATAGAATATTGTTATCCTTCAGGGTTTTATTTCTTTGCTTTTTGTTTTGTCTTTTGCTTGTTTGTTCATGGCTTTTTTTCAGTTTCTTTTTTTAAGTACAAAAAGCTGCCTTCTTTTGCAGTGATAGATTGTATGACATAAGTTAAACTCCGTGGCTTCTACAACCCCACACAGACAAGAAACGCTAAAATTAAGATTGAGCCTTCCATGCATGCAAGGTCGGTGTAGTTTTCTAGGAAAGAAAGTGTTTTCTGTTCAAGACAGGTGATAGATTTAGATCTGCTTGTACTATAAGGTAAATACTATAACAAAATATTCCAAAAATGTGTGGTGGATCATTCTTTTCAGTAAATCATTCATTTAATCTAAAGTCGCAGGAAATACAGTGCTCTGAACCCTGACACTCAACCAGTGTTTAGCAGTAAATAAAGCAAATCCCATTCCTGAATCAGAATATGAATTTTAAGCCTGTCATGATTGAATTTTAGAAGATTTGTATTAATTACAGAAATACATTGTGCTAACAATACATTTTCAAACAACCTTAAAGGGACAGTTTCTTGACTGCCTGAAGGTATTGTATGATGACACAGCTGCCAAAAGCACTGCTCTTACTGCAGTTCTGGTGCCTTGCATTAGTGATCATACAGCTACTGACCTGGCTGAGAATTGTGTAGTGGAAGCTGAGGGTGATCCCACCCTCTGCACCATAATTTATTCATTAGTGTCAATGCAAGGAGATGTGTAGCATGTGTAGGACGGGGGTAAGGCTAGATCATCTCTTCCACAGGCTTAAGTCACCTGGGAAACTTCCCCTGAGGTCTTGAAAAATATGAAGATAGCAAATGACAGAAACTCATTAAGACAAAATGAGAAGAAAACTATATTACTTCCTCCCCCCCCCCCCCCCCCCCCCCCATGGGTACTAAAAATATAATTCCACAAAAGCAGACTCAAATTTGAGTATTGTTTCAAATGCATGGCACCTCCAAAATTACTAGAATTTTCTATTATCTTTAGGTTCCTTATTCACTTCAGTCCTTAAGGCTCTGGCCCACAGGTGGCCTGTGCATGAACCCAAAACTTTTTTTGTGACTTCACCAGTGGCAACTGAGGCTTCCTCACAACCCCTTTACCAGGTCTATGCCATGTCATTTTATCCCACCCTGTGCTTCAACCCTGTGCTGAGAGATGCAGATACTTTCTTTCTGTGTATAGTGCTGATTATTTTTTGTTTGGTTTCACAATGATAGAAAGTTATATGTTGGCCATGTTAGTCCACAGTAAAAAAAATAAGTTGTAACAACAACTAAAGTAGATATCAAAAAGCTTGTTTTAAGCCACTGGTTCCCATGTAACCATGGTATCCATATGGTGGAGCTGTCATCTTCTCTTTACACTCAGTTAAAGAGAAGCTTAAACACTCTTCAGTCAGGCTAGAGGAGTGATGTGTTAATCTACTGCCATTAAAAAGACAGCAAACTCCCAGTTGATCACCGAATTTAAATTAAGCATGTGTAATCTCTCGGTGACACTGTATTGGTTTAAAGGTAAACCAGCAGGAGAAATGAGCCCAACTCAAAAGAGATTATAAGTCAGAGTTAGAATTTAATAAAAATATTACAATAAATGCAATGATACAAAGAGAAATTGATTTGACCCACATCACACAGATGTATAACCCAGCACCCAGGGACACAAACAGAATAATGTTTGATGGCCCCTGTGCTGAGCCCAAAGTGATCCCCTTCAGTCTAAAGTAAAAGAAAAGGAAAACCCGTTGGTGTAGATGATGGTTGCGGTCTGGTTGACAGTGGTGGTTGCAGTCCTGTTGAGGTTTTGGTCCTCCTCTGAATCCAATGAATGGTACCAGAAGTCACCAAGCCCCAAGATTATACACACTCAGGTTCAGATGGGAATGCCAAGTAACTCTCTCAGGGTGAGGAGTTTCACAATGGGTGATTTACTCTGTGAGTCAAGGGATATTTTTGGAATCCTTGATGGTAGACATGACCCCTCAGGCTAAGTCTGTAGGTGCTAATGACTCCTCAGAGGGGAGTTATCACACCTGGGTCATTGGTGTGAAGACCCTATCTCACAGGGTTCTCTAACACCCAGCTTGTAGCCTGATGGGTCTGGTGTGCTCTGGACAGCTGCTGCAAATAATCCATTATTAACAGTTTTTTAGAAATGATATAGAGGGTGTAGGATATACAGCTTTGGTTACATCCATAAGCTGATGCCGGCTGCTCTAACAAGGACATTATCCCCCTCTTACTCTATAAAATCTATGTTGTGGCCAAATTGATACCCTTTTAAACTATATACATATATATATATACACAATGAAACATTACAGACAGTTCTGACTCAAAATTAGGTCCCCTTGTGGTACACAACGTGTTTTCCCATCTTTTTCCATTATGCACCAAGTGCAACGAGGTCCTTGAGCATGTAGTGCTTGCCTTGGCCTGTTTGGGGAAGTGTGATGTAGTCAACTTGCCAGGCCTCCCCATACCTGTTATTTCAACCACCGTCCACCATACCATAGAGGCTTTACTCGCTTGGCCTGCTTGATGGCAGCACATGCCTCGCAGTCATGGATAACCTGTGAGACACTGTCCATGGTTAGATCCACCCCTTGGTCACGAGCCCATCTGTATGTCGCATCTCTGCCCTGATGACCAGAGGCATCATGGGCCCATCGAGCTAGAAAGAATTCTCCCTTGTGCTGCCAATCCAAATCTACCTGAGAGACTTTAATCCTGGCAGCTCGATCCACCTGCTCATTGTTACAATGCTCTTCGTTAGCCCGACTCTTGGGTACATGAGCATCTATGTGATGGACCTTCACACTCAGCTTCTCTACCCGGGCAGCGATGTCATGTCCTGCCACATCTCAGCCACCCAGATGGGTTTCCCTTTGCGCTGCCAGCTGGCCTTTCTCCAAAGCTCCAGCCATCCCCACAGAGCATTGGCCACCATACACGAATCAGTGTAGAAATAGAGTCTTGGCCACTTCTCTCGTTCAGCAAAATCCAAAGCCAGCTGAACAGCTTTCAGCTCTGCAACCTGACTTGACCCACCTTGTCCTTCAGTCACTTCTGTAAGTTGCTGTGTGGGACTCCATACAGCTGCTTTCCATTTCTGGTTTGTCCCTACAATGTGACAGGAGCCATCTGTGAAGAGAGCATATTGGTTTTCTTCTTCTGGTAACTGGTTATATGGTAGGTGGGGCCTCCTCAGCTCCTGTCACCTGCTCTTCTTCTTCTCCAGAAGATAGTCCGAAACTCTCATCTTTGGGCCAGTTGGTGATGATTTCCAAAATCCCAGAGCGATTCCCTATCCAAGTTCCCTGTGTGATTGGAGCAATCCACTTACTCCAAGTGGATTCCGTAGCGTGATGTGTAGAAGAAGTTTTTCCTTTGAGCATCCAGCCCAACACTGGTAGTCGGGGTGCCAGGATGAGCTGTGCCTCAGTGCCAATCACTTCTGAAGCAGCTCGAACTGCTTCATAAGCTGCCAGGATCTCTTTCTCAGTTGAGGTATAGCTGCCTTCAGATCCTTTGTATCCCCGATTCCAGAATCCCAGCTGTTGTCCTTGAGTTTCCCCAGGTACTTTCTGCCAGAGGCTCCAGGATGGGCCATTCTCCCCGGCTGCAGTGTAGAGCACGTTCTTCACATCCTGTCCTGTCCTGACTGACCCAGGGGCTACTGCATGGGTAATCTCCTGTTTAATCTGCTCAAAGGCTTGTTGTTGTTCAGGGCCCCACTGGAAATCATTTTTCTTCCGTGTCACAAGGTAGAGAGGGCTTACAATCTGACTGTACTCAGGGATATGCATCCTCCAAAAGCCCACGGTGCCTAGGAAAGTCTGAGTTTCCTTCTTGCTGGTCGGTGGGGACATAGCTGCTATTTTGTTGATCACCTCTGTTGAAATCTGGTGATGTCTGTCTTGCCACTTCACTCCAAGGAACTGAATTTCCTGAGCAGGTCCCTTGACCTTACTTCGTTTAATGGCAAAACCAGCTCTTAGGAGAATCTGGTTTATCTTCTCTCCTTTCTCAAAGACTTCCCCTGCTGTGTTCCCCCATACAATGATGTCATTGATGCACTGTAGATGTTCTGGAGCTTCACCCTTTTCCAATGCAGTCTGGATCACTCCATGGCAAATGGCGGGACTGTGTTTCCACCCCTGGGGCAGTCGATTCCAGGTGTACTGCACCCCCTTCCAGGTGAAAGCATACTGTGGCCTGCCCTCTGCTGCCAATGGAATGGAGAAAAAGGCATTGGCAATGTTGATGGTGGCATACCACTTGGCTGCCTTGGACTCCAGCTCATACTGACGCTCCAGCATGTCCGGCACAGCGGCACTCGGGGGGTGTGACCTCATTGAGGCCACGGTAATCCACTGTCAGCCTCCACTCTCCACTGGACTTCCACACTGGCCATATGGGGCTATTAAAGGGTGAGTGAGTCTTGCTGACCACCCCTTGGCTCTCCAGCTTACGAATCATCTTGTGTATGGGAGTCATGGAGTCTCAGTCGGTGTGGTGTTACTGATGATGCACTGTTGCTGTGGCCAGTGGTACCAATTGTTCTTCAACTTTCAGCAGTCCCACAGCAGAAGAGTCCTCTGAGAGGCCAGGCAAGGTGTTCAACTGTCTGATCTCTGTCTCCACAGCAGCTATGCCAAAGGCCCAACAAAGTCCTTTTGGGTGTTTGAAATACTTACTCGTCAGGTAATCTATGCCCAGCATACCCGGGGCCTCTGGACCAGTCACGATGGGATGTCTAAGCCACTCCTTCCCAGTTAGGCTGGCTTCAGCTTCCAGTACAGTCAATAGTTGGGATCCCCCAGTCACCCCAGAAACTGAGATGGATTCTTCCCCTCCATATCTTTTGGTATCAAAGTACATTGTGTGCCAGTGTCCACTAGAGCCTTGTATCTCTGTGGGTCTGATGTGCCAGGCCACCAAATCCACACAGTCCAATAGACCCAATTGTCCCTCTCCTCTACCTGGCTAGAGGCAGGGCCCCTCTAGTTCTGGTCATGGTACTCACTGCACTCTTCTTGTAAATATGACCTGGAGGTCCTTTCAAGAGGATCTGATGTAACATCATTGCTCCTGTACTGTCTGGAGTCTTGCCCATGAGAGACCAGAGCAGCATTTATCCTTGAAGAGTTTCTTGTGGTAGTTGTTCCACTTTTCAATTCATGTACCCATGCTGCTAAGGAAGAGGTGGGTTTTCCATCCCACTTACTCCTATATTCTTCATGCTTTTGGAGGTAAAACCATAGATTGCCACATGGAGTGTACCCTTTTGCTTTAGCTGGGAGACTCCTGCTCCTGACAGCAGAGATTCTTGTTTGTTCTGGTGAGTTATGGAAGATTCCTTCCTTAATTTCCTCTCTTAGCTTCTGGTGGCCCTCTTTAATCTTCTCTTTCAGGCTTCAGATGTGTTCGGCCAGTTTTGTTTCCACACATGAGGTGTGGGCTTGTAATGGGGCAGTGACAGTGTCTTCATAAATCCTGACTTTATTAACCAGTGCTCCCACCTTGTCCTCTCCCTCTCTCCACTGCAATGTTGCTAAGGAGTGAGAATACATTTCTGGCCCAAGTTGTGCAAATTTTAACCACATCTGGGATGTGCACTGGACACTGGACTTTCAGGGAATCTCTGTAATGGTTTGATCCATGGCTTCCTCAGTAACCATTGTATCTAAGGAAATTACAAGTATTCCACACGTGTCTTACACGTAGCAGGGGAGGAGGAGTTTGGTCGGGTTCTTCCTCCTTGGCCGAGGAGCTGGTGGGAGGTGTTGGAGTCTGGTCCCTCTGGTTGTTGGTGGTTCTCCTGTCCTGGATGAGATTGTTTCATGCTTGTTCCCCATCCTTGAGGTTTTTAATTGTGTTTGTCTGTTTCATTTGTTTTTTTTGGGTTTGGTTTTGTTTTCTTCTCAGTTTTCTGGTTGATCAGTCCCCTTTTCCCTTTTCCCTTTCCCCTGGGGATGGGATCCTATGTACTGTGTATATAGTGTGGTTGTAAATGTTAGAAAATATGATTTATTCTTTTTATTCAGTTTGGTTTCTTTTGAGTGTGTTTCTTTTCAGTTTTTTTTCCTTTCCTTTGCTGGGAAAGTTCTGGGAGGAGGAAGGGGGCCAGTCCAGGGTTGGTAACAGCTAGGCCAAACCTGTGACACTCTCGTCCTCTGAAAATATTATCTCCAGTATGGCTAATTCCCTTAAGCACCGGATACCTTGTTCCATTGTGTTCCACTGTCCTTCTGTACGTGGAGGTCCTCCTTACAAAGATATCTCTTTCTCACGCTTGACAACAGTCACTGCCAGATGCTGAGAGTTTCCTGCCTCTTTCCAATGCCCTGGTCAATGACCACATCTTGAGACAGGGATCCCAGCTGCCTTGCCTCACTCCCACCTAGAACTGTATCACTGGCTGCAGCGTCCCAGATTCGGAGCAGTCAGGTCAAGATGGACTCATTTGCCTGTCACACGAACTCTTTCCACAGCTCACACAGCTCTCCCAGGGATAGGGACCAGCTGATTATTTCTGTCTCTGTTTCTTCTGCTGGATGTGAAGGTCCTGGCTCTTTGTCATCATTCACTATACAAACTGATTTGGTCTTTAATTTTCTTTTCTGGACAAGGGCAACTGCTATCAGTTTTGGTTGTGCTTCTGGTTCCTCCATAATTTGCACGGACATGAATCTGGTTGATTTGTTTGCTTTTCTCTCTGGTTCAGCCGTGGTTTGGGTGGACATGGTGCCTGGGTATTTGCTTCTTTTCTCCTCCTCCTGACAGTGCTGTACCACACCAAGCAGTGTGCGGTAGGCAGTGGCCAGGGCCCATCAGGTTGCTGTGAGCTGCACACCTCTGGGACTGCCAGAGCATTTGCCTTTCACATGGCTTACTACTCTAACAGGGTCCTGCAGTTGTTCTGGAGTGAATTTCCAGATCATTTGAGGAGAGAAACTCTCCAAATACTGGCCCACGTCCTCCCACTTCCTGTGCCACTCAGCAATATCCACTCCCAGGGCAGGCCTCCAGAAACCCCCCCTAGAAGGCCCTGTTCTGACTTCAAACATGATGTAGATGGTACAGAGGAGACAAAGCAACACTAACAACAACTGTCCTTAACATCAAAAGGAAACTCAATATTCTCAAAAAATGTTTTAGCAGGTCTAAGGGGGAAGAAGGAGGGGAAAGAGTGGAAACAACCATTCCCTCCTGTTTCCCCCATAGGCTGGGTGCAATTTTTAATGAGGCTCAAGAGGTAGCAACCCAAACCAGGATAGGCAAACAAGACTGGATATACATTCACAATATACTCACTGCTTATGATGTTATGACAACATAAACATAGTATATTAATAAAGCAATTTTGATCCCTCTCCCTGGTCTTATAGAGAGCACCAAAACAGTCAAATAGTTCCCCATATGTGCAAATATGAACAGGCTCAGATACAACATCCACATAAATGAATCAAGCAACATGATGATCAGGGAGTTTCTGTATCCAAATACACAAAGGGTTAAAATCATGAAATTGTAATTCTGACTTCTCTCTCTTGCTGCATGTTGGGCACCAAAAGATGTGCTGGTTTAAAGGTAAACTGGCAGGAGAAATGAACCCAACTCAAAAGATATTATAAGTCAGAGTTACAATTTAATAGAAATATTACAATAAATGCAATGTTACAAAGAGAAATTGGTTTATCCCACAAAACCCAGATGTATAACCTAACACCCTGGGGCACGAACAGAATGATGTTCGATGGTGCCTATGCTGAGCCCTGGAAGGGAGTTATCACATCTGAGTCATTGGTGTAAAAATCCTGTCTCACAGGGTTCTCTAACACCCAGCTCATATCCTGAGGGGTCAGGTGTGCCCTGGGCAGCTGCTGCAAATGATCCAGTATTAACAGTTTGTTAGAACTGATTAGAGGGTGTAGAATAAGACAGTTTTTGGTTACACCCACACAGTAATAAGCTGGTCCAGGCTGCTCTAACTAGGACAGACACTTACAACTGTGTGAACGTAATGCATACATAGAGATAGACAAGACAAAGTAAGTGTCCTAAGGAATGCTCAGCTTCCAAGAGTAATGTCATGTAGCCACTGAATTTTATATGGGTCATTAACATCCAACTCCTGTAGTCCCTGTTCTAAAGATAGAGCCTTTTAACTGTGTCAGTCTTCTGTGTGCTACACAAGAGGTGTAGGCAATGTTACAGGTTTTCCAGTTCATGACAGGAAGGGGGAGTCCCATCAGACTCCACCATGGAGGTGTACTTTATTGGAGGTGGTGGTGGCTTGAAAGAGGGAGGTCTGTTCACACTGAAATAGAAGAGAAAAAATGCACTCTCAGGCAAAAACTGCATAAAAGACTGTTGTAAAATGATCACAGGAGGAGGTAGATTGACACTAAGTCATTATAAGAGCACCTGATATTAGCTCTTACATACTGCAACTTCCCTGATTCTGTTTTATAACCCCAGCACGCCTCCTGTTATTCATTTGGCTTTCTCAGCTCACATCTCACAATTTTACTTTATTCATGTTTTAAAAGAACAGAACATGGTTCTGATGAACCATTCAAAACCCTTGCAGAGACCTTTTGCTCACAGTACTCTCTGAAGGTATATTTAAGGACTTGTAACTTTTTTTTTGGCAGTTTATAGGCCAAGATAATTAAAAGTCCCATCCCAAATCAGTGAAAAAAATAAGTCCTGTTTTTCCCTTCAACATACAAGATTTGTGGTTGTATTTCAGAAGGTTTTCTAGAATGAGAAGTGATTTATTATCATCATGAATTTTCCAACATTTTAGTAATGTTAGATAAAAAATAATTGTCTCTTAGATAACTACTTTTACCAGTAGATCTCTGAGTGCTTAGTAGGGAATTAAACTTTGGTAATAATTACAAATTTGATGCTTCTTTGACTGGGATTAAATTTCAGGTAGCCTACTTTCACATATATTATTCACAATTCAAATAGAGCTGCCCTAGAAGTACAATTTTATTAAAACATGTCCTCAAGTAACCATGGAAAATGAGAGAGCAAAAGCAGCTGGCAGGAAGGCTAATAGAAGTTGGGGTCTCTGGGGACAAAAATTGACTGTTATTCTTCCCTTACACCCTCCAGCTGCACTGCAGCTCTTTTCTTAAAGTTTATTTTAAAGATAACCCACAGAACAGATGAAAGGACTGAGAATACTCCACTTTTCATATTGCTGTATGAAGAAAAATAGCATTAGCAATCCATGTACTTAAAGGCCTCATGTGCTCTGAGTTGTCTCAAATGAAAAGATGTAAATCCAAACAGCTAGGTTAGAGTTTATGCTGTCCTCTGTGCCACACCTCCCATCTCTGTGGCTCCCCTCACTTCTACTTACATTTCTTTCTGGTACTGACACCATTTCCTGATGCCCATAGCTACTAGAGAACTGCAGAAGAGGAGCAGGACAGCTATGACTGTTGGCCAGGGGAATTGACTGGCTTTTGTGTTCCTCTCATCACCTGTAGGGACACACCAATCAGAGCTCATCCAAATGTCCTCAGAGAGGAGAGAAATCTGTGTTTGCTGCCTGCAGCTACCTGCTGTCCCCCAGCACAGTACTTGGTGTCACCATAGCCCCAAATTACCACTGCACTGCCAGGTTCTCAGGCTGAGGATCCAAAACTCTGAACATTACAGCTCTTATTTATAGACTTAACCCACTTTTGTTCCAGCTGTGTTTGTGAGCTGGTTTCAGCCACCCATCAGTTCACATTATGAGATCATTCAGGCACAGTCCAGCAAGTGTTTCTTCCAAAACTGTCTTTCTTGTTCCCTCGTGAGCCTCTCTGCAAAGAGGAAGCTTGTCACAGTGGAGTTGGGCCCAGCTGCCCACCACAGCTCTCCTTCCCAAGGGTTTATTTTTCACACCACTTGACACAAAATGCTGACAAAATGTCTAGCAAAGGGCTCAGATGCTTTTTGGGATGAGCTCTTGTTGGTGGCACAGCATCCCTGCCCAATTACAGCTGCCTCTCCCCATGCAATAGCATGTTGAAAGAAGAGGATATGTAGGATAATCTCACCAGTACTGTTGAGCAGGCTGCTGGTAGTAAAGAAAACTTTCCCTCTGGTAACAGCAGTTGGTCTGTGATGCTGTAGGACAGGTTACCTAAAAAGGTTTGGGCACAGAACACTTTTAGTAATTTATTCAGATTTTTAAAATGAAGATTATCTTTAGAACCCACTATTGTTCACCCTGCTGAAAACTGGAAATCAAATTCCAGGATCAGGGTGTCAAAATTCCCTTAGTAAAATGCCTACCTTTTTGGCCTAAAACCTTGTGTTAGATAAAAAATGTGCTTTTATCAAATTAAAGAATATTAGAAGAAAAGGAAGGAAGGGAGGGAGGGAGGGAGGGAGGGAGGGAGGGAGGGAGGGAGGGAGGGAGGGAGGGAGGGAGGAAGGAAGGAAGGAAGGAAGGAAGGAAGGAAGGAAGGAAGGAAGGAAGGAAGGAAGGAAGGAAGGAAGGAAGGAAGGAAGGAAGGAAGGAAGGAAGGAAGGAAGGAAGGAAGGAAGGAAGGAAGGAAGGAAGGAAGGAAGGAAGGAAGGAAGGAAGGAAGGAAGGAAGGAAGGAAGGAAGGAAGGAAGGAAGGAAGGAAGGAAGGAAGGAAGGAAGGAAGGAAGGAAGGAAGGAAGGAAGGAAGGAAGTCTATTAGAAAACACCTGTTAAATTGTTACAGCAAGGCAGCATTGAGCAGTACAGCAGTCTGGGAGAATGATAAGCTTTTACCTCTTTGATGGTAATGAAAACCCAAAAGATATTAAGTGGCTTAGCAGCAACATAAGGAGCCTGGCTTTGCTGCAACTGAACAAAACCTCCGTCTCCTCTGTCAAGTACTGTGTCTGAACCACAAAAATAATCTATTAGCTGTTCATAGACAGTGTTTTGCCCTGCCTAATTCAGCTAAGCTACCTATGTTTAAATCAGTGCTGCCTGAGGATACATTTCTGGTTTTTCTAGCCACCTCTATGTTTGCAGCTTCTGAAATAATACCTAAAATATGCAACTAGACAATGGCACAGCATTTCAAGAGCTTTCATGTCAATTACTATGTGCCACTGTTGCATTCTCAGAGGAGTGTGTGGTGTTCCTGAGGCTTTGTGGGGATTCAGTGGGGGAATCTTTCAAATCTGTACAAAAAGAAATAATGTCCTTCAATTATCTTACAAGCCTGTACTTGTGACTGCTTCATTAGGTTCAGCTGTGGCTATTTTGTACTGTCTGCCTTTCTGTGATGCAAGCAACAAACAAAATAATAGAAGAACCTGAAAACCTCTGGTATAATTGCTGATTTACAAATCCAAGAAAAAACTCCACTGTTAAATGACGTGACCAAAACACCAGATAGAACCAGGAAAATCTTTTTCTTATTAGATGCTGGCTTTGATTGAAATTGAACACTTAAGTGTATGTGTGTGTGTGTATATATATGTATGTATGTGTGCATGCAGTAAAAAGGCCTATGAAAATCTGTCCAAATTTAGGACACTCTAAAAAGTCACTGAGAGTTTTGGATATTAATTCAATTATTTTCTTCTTGCTTATGAGGTGTTTAATTTTATGTGAATAAGCATGACAGATCTGATATTTTATGAATTTATATTAAAAAAAAAAGGACATACACTTAGAGATTCCATATCACTGTGCTCTGTACAGAACACTGATAAGCACTACTTATTCTTTTTCATGAAATGGCTTGTATTAGAGCCTCAGAGGAACAAAATGATAATGGTCATTGCTCTTGTAGGAGCGCAGTGATCCTCAAGAGGGCCCAGCTGTACACACTGGCGTGCCTCAGCAGGCTCACTGGTGCCTATGTGCTCTGAAATTGCCCTCAATTACAGCTACTGGACTGAGGACCCTTCAAGGCCATTATCTCTTAGCTGGTGGTCAGGCAGGCACAGGTGTCGGGAAGCAATGGCAGGAGAATGGTGCGATGCATGGTATCTCCTGCAAATATTAATGTAATTCAGCATGCTTTTATCAAAAATTACCACCAGCAAGCTGCTAAAGAGTGGAATTGTAAAGCATTAGAAGTTGTCACAAGGTTGTGGTCTAAATGAGTGGTTGCGGGTTGTACGTGGGTAAATAAGCACTGGAATGCTACCAGAAATATGTTCGAAAAATGGAAAGCGGCTGCTGCATTTGCACTTCAGCCAAAAGACGACTCCCATGCACATGCAAAAGCACGCTGACAGCTCCTGCCTGTTCGAAAATCACAAAGAGAAATCAAGATGATAAAAAAGAAAATCACTTTGGGCTTTGTGCTGCTGAGCAGAGATTTTCAAAAGGGAAAAATGTTCACCTTAAGGGTTTTTTTGTTAATTTATTGATCTTTAATAAGGCTACCTTTCAGTGTTCTATTAGCCAGCCTTTATTGCTCCACATTATCTCATTACTAGTTTCCAATTTTATTTAGCTTCTCTGGCAATTTATTTCATCTATAAACTATTTTCAGTCCTTACTGCATTTGCCCAGCAACTCTCTCAATCGTAATATTGTTTAAATAAATATATCTAATAAAAACAGGATACTTAAAGTTTTTTTCATTCCTCTTCTGCTGCTGAAAATCCTTGGCAGTTTGAAAACTCAAACCTTTATCTTCTAACTTGGTGAAACTCAGCTGTGAGGTATTGAAAAGCTGATACAGATTACTCCACCTGACTTTTGGCTTCTCCTCAGACATAACTTTTCCATGTTTAGTAATAATTTTTGTGTGGCAGTGTGATAGCTATCAACTAGCAGCTGAAAATAAGCACCACAGAGCTAATGCTCTCGGCAAAGGCATCACAAACTGAGGACCTGAATACCTGATGCTCTGCGTTTTGCAAGATGCTCTGGATTACTGTAGATTTGCAACCCAATACTCGCTAAGGCAGTGCCACATTTTCACTTTGCGGCCCCCACAGCTGGCTTCATAACTCCTCTGTTACAGTCCTACAAAGCGATACATCATCTACTCACATGCTGTTGTCAAACTGTCAATGAATGCTGTGGTGCTTGTATAGCCTTTTGTCTCTGCATTAAAAGTCAGTGTTCTGCTGAAAAACACACAAGCTTGTAAAAATTGCTGTAGGGAAGTCATATAGCTTGTTTTTTATTTTCCTTGTCTTTCTTCCCTGTTTCCTGATTAAATGAGGTCAAACAATTGTAGCCCACTACTTGAGGTGTTGGCTTCCCTCAGACAAGCATTACACAACTCCATGTCTGGTTTGAAAGCCTATCACAAGCTAGAACCTCTACTGTGACAGACAAATAAACTTTAACAAAACAGTCAGGTAGAATTCAGTAACTTCAAGTGCACTGGCTTGTTTTGTCCTGAAGCCAGTGCAGTGATGATCAAACGTACATAAATCAGAATTTAGACAGGATGTCACCAGCTCCAGTGGAACAAAACTGTTTTCCCCATGAGCAAAGGGAAGTTTTGAAGAAGTTAGTATATGGGAGTCAAACCTGCAATGTCTAGTTCCAAAAGCCAATTTATTTAACATTTTCCTTTAAGCTTTTTCTTTTTTTAAAGTGCTAAGACTTCTGAAGCTCAGCTAGCTATTTATCTGATTTTTAAACAGAGGTGGCTAGCAAGTAGATGTCTATTTTTTCAAGAGAAGTATTTCACATTTGCTAAAAAGAGCCATCTTTTTTAACAACTGTCTCATTTTTGGAAAAAAATATCATTAAGCCATCTGAACAAACCTGAGAAGGTGAAATGCAGCTGTAACACATCACTCAAAGCCTGAGCATCTCTGGACTGAGACACAGAGCTATCATGGAAGCTAAGCAAAAACAAGGCTCCAGTTTTAACAGCCTTTGTTTTGTTTCATGTGCTCCGGTTTTTGTCCCTATATGTCTGCTCTTCCCTTGAATCCGTTCCCAGCTGCCTTAGATTTTCATTAAAAACTTGCAGCATAACAGGAACTGAACCAAACCAGCAAACTAAAACAGAAGCCTTGGACTTGGCCTCCTGACTCAGCTGCAACCCAGATGATTTGCTCAAAAAGCTGATGGTGGCACCAGTGTGAGAACCAGCAGTGAGCCAGAGAGGAAAAGCACTAACCTAAGGTTGGCAAACTGTGACTGCCACGTGCTAGGAGCATTGTTTAAAAGGCAGTTGTTTCCTGGGCTATTTAAAGAAGAGAAATGGTTCAGCTCCATCTTGCATTATGACTTTCACCTCATACCTTCTCAGTCAGCGAAGATGCATAACTCATCAAGTAGCATCCTCTCTGTTCACATTATATATTTATAGACTGTTGTTAAACTTTTTGTTGAGACAGAAAGGCTTTCAGTCCACTTGAACAAGCAACTTTACTGTTCCGCTGTCAGACAGGCAAGTGTCTCTGCTTTGAGAATGGGGACAGCAGCATGAGAAGCAGCAAACTTTAATTTCAGTGCCACTGCAGCATGTGTTCCTACCTTGGCATGTATCAGTGTAGCCTCTTTGTGTCCAGGGCTTTATGTTGAGTGATTCAGCTCCCAAAATGAAACCTTGTGTTTCCTGTCTTCCTCTAGTATTACCCCCAACACTGCCCTTCACACTGGTCTCTCATCTCTGGGTAAGTACTGCTATAGTGTAACGTTACTTTAAGTGAATGATCAAATTACACAGCCCAAGTAGGACAGTCAATGCCCCACAGGCTCATGAAAGTTAGCCTGTTTGTCCTAGTTGAGCAGGAGGGACCAGTTGACACTGTGTGGGGGTGATCAAAGCTGTGTATTCTACCCCCTCTATTCATTCCCCAAGGACAATGGGCCATTAGCAGCAGCTGCCCAGGGAATCATTATCACCTTCACACCCAGGCTGAGGGGGGCAGAGCTGCTAATGGGCCATCAACAGTTCAACAATACCCCCTGGCTCCCAGAGTTAATCACCCATTGTGTGAGTCCCCGCCCAGGGGGAGGGACTGGGTGCTCCCTGAGGGTACATACATGGTTGGTAAGAAGACCTTGGGAACTTCTGGTCAGATCCAGAGGAGCTGCAGGACCTTGACAGGAGGAGATCACCGCTCTCGCCCAGACCACAGCCCTCACCTGTACCAACAGGTTTTTCTTTTCCTTTTGCTCTGGACTTGGGGGAGCCACAGGGGTCTCAGCACAAGGGCTAACAAACCCCCTTGGGTTTGTGCCCCAGGACGCTGGGTTATACTGCTGGGTTTTTGTGAGTTGAAAGCAATTTCCCTTTTGTGTCAGTGTTTTTATTGTAATATTATTATTAAATTTTAGGTCTGACTTATAATCTCTTTCTCATGGTGAGTTCATTTCCCCTGCTGGTTCGCCTTTAAACCAGCACACTGTTACAATCAGGGTTTTTTTGTTTGGGAGAACAAGGCTGCTACAAGTACTAAGGGCCAAATCCACTCTTGCTGGTGGCTGCCTCAGTGGTGGATTATTACTGAGCTAAAGCTTTGGTGCTGTTAAGGAAAGAGAGATGGCCTTTGACAACAACTTGCCACTTTGCCTCCTCCTTGTGCTGCCTGCCATTTTGCATGTGGTGCTTTGTCTTCTATAAAGAGTGTGTGCCGTGTGTGTTTAACCAGAAGCTATGACAGCGAGCACACCTCTTGCTGCCTGTGAGGGCTGCCCCAGCACCCATCCATCTGCTGCTTAAAACCAGACAGTCCTACAGGATCAACAGCTGGGCTTCAAATGAAACTTTAAAGAAAAGAGTAGTTGCAGTCAGGCTGTGCTTCAAGAAAATGCACTCTGCTGGGACTGGTGGGAATTAGCCCTGTATTTTGAAATGAGAAAGCAGGAGGTTCTTGACTTCACCTGCTCTTGATTCAGGCTGCTGCTGCACATACTTCTTCCTGGGGAAGCAAGGTTAAACTCTTCCAAGTGTTACCCTGCTTTCCACTGGCCTCGGTGCTGCCAGCCCAAAGAAGTTACCCATTGTAAATATTTTGTTTATTGGTACTATGTGTTTGGATTTCTGTGCTTCAATGTTTGGGTTGCACTTTTTCTAGCTCTAATGTTCTTCTATTTCAGTATGATCTTTAATTAAAGAGAAGAGGTATTCTTTGTAAACAATATAATAACACTAATTAATATATACTTGTCTGTTTAGTTGTCAAAATTAATGTATATAATCCTAAACCGAGCAAATAAAATCAAGAAAGAATCTTCTTATGTATTTACTTTTGAACTGTGGTTACATTGACTGTGGTTAATGTACTTCCTAGTTTATAAAAGCACTAGGAAAAGGACTTAGGTGGTTTGTTTGCTACAAAAATTGCGAGATGGTTATTGTATTTATGTGTCTTTCTCCTATATTGTTGAAGCAATAGAGAAAACATTTTGGCTTAATTGCTTACCTGGTGTTACAGAAGCAGGAGCTACATTTGCTAGACTTGTGACATCCAGAGAGGCCAAAGATGTTGACTGGGGCTCTAAAGACAAACAGGTTACATGGTATCGTGTTTAGTCAATAAGTTCTTTAGAAAATAATATTAATAAATCACAAAAAAGCCTAGATCAAAGCTTGTGGCAGCTGTTGGGTAAATGCAGCAGAAATCCTGATGTCAGAGTTAAGGCTAAATGCTCAAAACACATCCCAAAAATTCAGGGGACACTCACAGATGGCTTATTTTATTAATGCTGACCCTTTCCTGTGGGCCAGCTGGGAGCATTGCTTATTTATGTTTTTATACACAGAGTTCAGTTTAAGTTCTGTGGGGTGAATCATGCACTTGGTGGTGGTGCTCCCCCATTTATCCAAGGCCTTTCCAGAAATGGCTCATGAAAACATGCCACAGCCATATAAGCACAGGATACCACTGGTGTGTTTTCCTCTCAGTTGCTGAAGATAGTTTTATGTAGTTATCCATATGCATATTCTGGTAAAAGAGTTAACTATCTTATATAATTAATGAATGGAAGATGATGCGCTGCTGTTGGATCAAGGAGAAGTGGTGGCTTTAACTTTTCTATCACATGCACCTCTCTGTCATAATAGAACATATTTATTTATAGTTGTATAGGCATATTATTCTGTTTTATAAAAATGCATAATAATGTGTAATATTCAGCACGCCATTTTACATGCTGTCCTAATGTGATAGTTTTAGCAAGATTTCTGTCAGATCTCTGCTTGGGTAACTTCACAGCTCACAAATTCCCATCCATCAAGACACAGGTACCATCAGTACCAGAACACACTGACCTTTCCCTGGCACACCCCTGTCTCTGTGTATATGACATTTAACCAGAGGTGAAGCAGAGATCCTACATATATTAAATAAGTAATAAAGAAGGCTTCTATTTTTTCCTCCTTACCTGAGGCAGTCATGATAGCTGATATAAGTGTTGAATTACCAAGGTCTATAACAAATCAAAGTAAACAGCACAAAAAAGTTGTTTATTCTGCTTTAGGAAAGTGGGTGATTGAAAGGTTCAAGGGTGAGAAAATACATCACACTAAATTTCCAAAGAATCTTTCAATGCAAAACTTAGCAACGTGGTCTGGAGAGAAACATGAGGTAATTGTGCTGTGAAATCCCAGGGAAAAAAAGTTTTTGGGGAAAAAACTTTGTAGCCCCTGGCACCCCAACTTAAAAAGCACAAGTGAATCTCATGGGTTTATTCTGTACAAAACAGTGCACCTTATTAGCACAGATGTTGAAATAACATGTATTTATGGGGCTAGCACCTGGACCGTTCCATCTATGAGACACTTCAGAGGTTGCTACGCTTGCAGGAAATTTCAGAGACACCTTGCACTGAAAAGTGCTCATTGAGTCCTCAGAGAAGAGGAGCCAGAGTTATTCCTTACAATTAAAGAACTGTTAACCACCCAGGCAAGTACAGCATCCTGCCAAAGCAATATTTACATCCTGAGTAAGAGGTGTCTCACCATTTTTTTTTCCCCCAGCGAGAAGAGGCAAAGTACTCCTTGAGTAGGTTAGGAGGATGGATTATGTCTCCCAAAAGGGCTCCATGAAGGATATGATCTATGAAAGCTCATACACCCCATTAGAAAAACATATCTGGGAAGGCAGCCGTGTCTGGTTGGGCATGTGTGGAGGGCACCAGGTGAGAGCGACCCCCTGCAGATCAGATCTTAGCATAGGTAGATAACCATCAACTCTCCAGCTGCTTTTCTGTGCAAGCATTTGTACGTCCTTTGACTGTTGCTCTTCCATTTGCATTTCATCTTAGCGTTGTCTGCACTGGCAGGACTTTTGCAATAGCTGACCAACATAAAGGACTTCTTACCAAAGATTCAGCAGGTCTGAAAACCAGGTCAGTGGCCTCGTTGAGGTGTGCCCAGCTCCCAGTAAGTTTCTGCGGAGTGTGCAAGCAAAAGCAGGGTTGCTTTGCAGAGGCCATCTGAGGATAAAGTCTCTATCTCAGGGACCCCCTCTACCTGGGATGCCTTCCTGGTGTGCAGTGGGGTATTGGCTGAACCCCCAAGGCCTGCCACAACCTGCATTTACAGAGGATTTTAGACAGAAACCAACACTTCTTTTCATGCCATCTGTCTACAGCATTTCTCTGACATGCTCACAAACTCCACTGTTAAAGTGCAGCTGCCTCCCATGCAAAGCAGAACAAACTGTTTCAGGAGAGATTTTTCCAAAGGGCTTTAGCCAAGGTGTGGAAGGAATATATATATGTCTGAGAAAAGCTGATAATAAGACAAACTTGCAGGGGCAGAGCACAGATTTACCAAAATTACACAAATTAAGAAACATCCTATCAGTTCTTTAATTAGGCAAAAGTGTTAAAAATCTTGGCTGTGTACTTAAGCAGAAGGTGGAACTATTTAGCAGGGCTGTTATTTTTAATTACTAGTTCAGTGATGAAAGATCTGTATTTAATGCCAGCTGAAGCATCAGAAGTAACATTAAATGCCCCTCAAAGCTGGAGTTTAATTATGATAGATCTTAATTATGATAGATTAGATCACAAAAATATCTGTTTATTGTATTTTCTCTGAAGTCATAGCTGCAGAAAGGGATCTCTTGTTACACAGTTAGGGTAGCAAGTGTTACAACAGCTTTAGGAATTTATAGACACACCTCTAACACAACTCAGGTTATTTTATTCTTCTCTAGTTTATCCTACCTTCTGAAACTGTGGTGCTAAAAGCTTCAGAGGAGGATTCATTAGGGTGAAGCAAAAAAAAAAAAAGATGAAAGTAGTTCTTAAAAGTAGTTATAAGGGCTGAAATTTAGTTTGGGCTTCTGTCATACTGTGCACCTTTGCAGAAGGCATGGCTGAGAATTAGTGTCATTCTTTCCTTTCTGTCACATCTAAATACATCAATGTTTTTATAGGTAGTGGATCTGTCTTAGCATTAGCATAACCTGCAGGCAAGAACTTAGACTTCTTTAACAGACAGATCTCCAATTTGAAGATATTTCTACAAAACTACAAATTGGGTGAAATGAGTTATTTTGGAGAAAATTATTTATCTTCCTTCCCTCTGAAGATAGGTTTCCAGAGGAGTCAGATCTGGCTTTTGATGCAGTCTTACTTTGTGGAAAAACATACCAATAAGATATCCACAGACACAAGTGAACACAACTGAGCTGCAAGCAGTTGCCACAATATATGACATCCCACTAGATGCTTCTAAGGGGTCAGCAGCTCAGTCCTATTGTCTGTGCAGCAAGGAGCATACATAATAATAATAACAACAACAATAATAACAATAACAACAATAATAAAAACATGTCATATGCATTTGCACCTGAAGAGGAGACATGCACAAGAGAGTCCTAAAGGAAATCTGTCTACCCATATCACCAGCCACCCTGCATCCTCAGAAGTGCTGAAAATCTCTGTACTGCTGAGTTTCCCACTTTCACTGAAAAAGCAAGGCAGTATTTATCCCAACTTCCCTAATCATGTAGCTAATTCTTATAGTATAGATTATAGAGGAGTTTCTTCATCATTCAAAATCGTTCAACTTTTTGCAAGTTTCACCGAAGATGTATAACATAGCCCTGATCTGAGTGTTTGGATTTCCAGGGAGCTATATTGCACACATGCAGTCTTTCTGCCAGAAGTGCTTAGTGGGAAACACGTGATTACTGATCATCTTACTGATGCCATGTGGCTATGCTAGTTTACTTTGGGGTATGGGAAGTACAGCAAGATACTGCCTAAACAAACAAGCATCTTCTGTTTGCACAGGAGCTTCTTAGCTCATTTAGAGGCTTAAACAAAGACTTGAGCTAAAAAACCTGCCAGAAAGTTCAAGCTGTGTGATGGATTTGTACAATAAATCTTCCATACTCTTGGCATTTCTTCAGTACTTTAAATAACAGCAAATGTATGTGTTTAGTGTTCTTAACATCTCAGATGGGTCTTATCTATGCGAAACCTACCAAATGAAACAAATATTTCTTCTGATGAAATATTCAATGTTTCATACCCAAGGGAGGGAAACACACATGCACACGAGAATGTCTTATGTGTCTCATGGTTCTCTTGCATCATCAGCATTGATCTCAGCTGATAGAAACCTTCACTGTCTTGCAAGTCTTCTTGTACAACAGAAATTTCTTAGGAAAAGAAAAGAAAAAGACCCTCTCATTACACTCCAAACTATAAATCAAAGCTGTGAAAAATACCGGTACTGAAAAACAGGCTTATATAGATGCAGGTTTCTTTGCTGAGACACTATCAAAGATTTGTCAAGAACAATGTGATTATGCCAAACCATGGTTCCCATTGCTGGCCAATGCAGCAGTCTATGGTTGCAGCCATTTGCCAGCTGCTCCTTTTAAGGACACCTGATACTCTCCCCTTCACCTGCAAGCTCCCTGTGGCAGGAATGAATGAGCAACCATCACTTTTCTTGTGAACCACTACTACAGCTGCACCATTGTCCTGTTGACAGGCTGTTTTACCTCCAGGCTGATCCGCCAGGTTCACTCTGTCCATGTACCACATGAGGGTTGGCTTGGGAAACATCTTCCGCATGACACAGATCATGCTGGACTATGGGGCAGTAACAGGCAGCTATTAGATTACCCTCCAACATTCCTCACTCTGCTAGCTTCCAAACTCCCTTATGGACAGTGCTTGTTAACTCACAGTCCTGCTCTAGAAAGAAGCACTTGCTTCCTCTTTATTGTGTTTCTTGCCCACTCCCATCATTTTCCTGGCTGTGGGCACTATTGAATGAGAGCCCAGGGACACCCCCACTGCCCTGGGTGACAGAGTTTCAACTCCCTCTAGCCCTGTGCTGTGGCTGGAGAGATGTAGGGAGATGCTCACTGTCCTGCCCTTAGTGACAAACACCTACCTGAAAAAACATCGGAGTAGTTAGTGTGCACAGTGTCTGTGTGTAGAATAAGACACCTTCTAAATGCCATTGTCATAGGTTCACCTAGGCAGGCCTAAATTTGAGTTTTTGAAGTTCAGACTAGGCCTGGAGCTGTCAGCTGATCTAAGCTGGCCTAAGCTGACAGCTGACTCCTCCTAGGCAATAGAGTTTTATTCCATACCATATTACAACATCATTTTCCATGGAAGTAGAATCAGTGTGTGGGAGTGGTTTGGTCAGTCACCCCACAGCATTCTTGCCAAGAGGAGACACACAGGGAGAGATGGGGAGGACCAGGCCCAGCAGTTGTTTTGGGAAGTAAAATGTTTGCTGTGGGTTCTTCTCTCTCTACTCGAGTCTGGCTTTCTGGGGACTGAGTCTTCTAAGATAATTTGGGGTTAAAATAGTGACATTTTTGTGTGTGTATTGAGAAGTAAAGAATTGTTCCTTGTTGCTTTTAACTTGTGTGAGTGTGTATTTATACTTTCTTCTAGTTGTCTCTTTCTTTCTGTAAAATATATGTAGTTTTAGCACAGATGTGGCCTTAAGGTTTTTTTTATCCTTCCCCTTTCTTTTCCTCCCTTTCCTCGGTGTTGGGAGGGAGGCTCTGAACCTCTGTCTTGGAGGGTTGGCAGTTTGCCAGCTCAAACCAAGACAGCCATGTTCATCCTTAGGCAGATGAAGAGACAAATCCCATGGAAAAGACTGACTAGCACAGTGATATGTTGAATATACAAAATTAGATACCTTTGTAGTAGGTACAATATACAAGAGGTTTCAAGAAATTTATGCTTTAGATGCAGTAGTCTTGGCTCTATGCCAATTGCTTCAAAAATCTTTGTTTGTGCTCCATGTAATTTCTCATCAAGCAATAGATGGGAAGAACCTCAAAATCAAGCTGGATGAAGATTTGGGCACTAGCAAGGTGGGAGGTCTCATCCTCATACTGCCTGGATTTTCCCAATTTTATTTATTTAGCAGAACACTGCTAAGTACTAACCACTCTTAGAAGAGAAATTGACATGTTCTTTTAAACATAAAAAAGAAAAAAGCCTGTGCTACTTGCTGCACAAGGTGCACTTGCTCATGCTTGCGAAGAATGTGGTTCCCACATTTAGTTGAAAGAAAGCTCGATGTATTGCAGCCAGTAGAAGTCAATCATTCAGTCCAAAGACTGAAAATACCTAGCTGAAACTCTTTCCCTGCCATGGTAAGTAGAATCTGGACTTACAGTGTCATTGCTTTCCTGTATTTTCTCTTCATTATTCCCTTATTTTTCAGGCACTTTTAGGTCATAATATTTTTATAAATGCTTCCTATGAAGAAATAGAAACCTGATATTCTCACTACATTTAAGCCCACCAAGAAAAGGAAGAAAAGAGAAGTAAAGGAGTTGGTGTTTATTTGGAGGTGATGAACTGACAGAGAAGATTCTGTTGTCTAGTCCCATGATGGCAGCACCATCTGTTCAACAGGACATTGCAGATAAAAACCTGCAATGTCCAATACCACACATGGAAATAGGTCACCAGAAAAATTACACCAGTTTTGCAGAGCTAACTGACTCATGGCTTGTCTGAAGCAGGTGGATATGGTTAATACAAGGTTCTGCCTGCTCACAAGCTCTATTTCCAAGGAAAATCTTTATCTGGGATGCTCACAGATCAAAAGCTTCAACTTGGAGGAAGCAAAGCAGCCTAGCTTGTAGCCAGAGTGGCTTGCTACTCAGTCATATAGGTCACAAATATACTTTATGCCAAGTATGGCCCCTGCAGATCTGTAGACCTTTAGGTTTTGCCGCTACCAAGAATGTGATAAAACAGAGAGCCCAAAACACATGGATAACTGCCCATCTCTGGGGACTCAAATCCAGTTGCTCTATTGGCATTTGACTGCCCCAGATGAAATACCCTTGCAGTGTGATATACACAATGACCACCTTTTCATCAACGTGTTAGGCTACATTGGTGGTCCAAGCACTGCTCTCACACCATGTGCCCTTCCCTGTCCTAGGGTGACTGTGGGCAGTGTGGAGAGGGCAGCTCAAGAATATTGGGTGGTAGCTGGCAGATGGTGAGGGAAAGGGAGAATTGCAGCCCCCTGCAACCTTGATCTGTCCTGGAGTCTTTCCTAGGGCTAACACTAAACTAGATTTTGCCCATACAACAGAGAGGCCCTTAGCTAGCTCAAGTTTGTGCACACTGCTGTTCACTGCTGTGAGGATGGAAGTTGCTCATTGCCGTACCCACTGCCCTGTGACCTTGGTCAGTTTGGAGGTCCCACCCATCTCTGATTCAGCTCAGCTTTCCTGGCTGTGCTGGAGTGTCATGGTGGCAGTCACAGGCCTCACTCTTTGCTCCAAAATTGCTCACCTTCTGTGAGGTGCCAACAGAGCCCTCCTGCCAGCTGACAGAGATCTCTGGGTAAGCTGGAAAGCAAACATGGATGTATTAGTGAAATGGACACCAAAGATCACAGTAACAGTTTCTAATAAGCCTTGTTTCATAAAAAGGGTGGAAATTAAATCAAACCTTCACCCACACATCTTGCAAGATAAAAGCTTGCACAGCTGCAATTTGAGGACAAGCAAGTGGTTTACAAGCATATATCAGCAGATACTACCACAGGATTCATGATGTACGTCACTGCCTATCTGAACTGCTCTGGAGTGGCTTTGATGGGGAAGCAAGCAAACAAGCTGGGGAAACCATCCTGCAGTCAAGGCTCTGGCAGCAGAGCCACCCTTACCAGGACTGATGAAAGGAAACATAGCCCAACTGTTGATTCCCCTGTGTCATTGCCGGTTGAAGTAATCTCCAAAGGCTTTAGCTATCCCCCAAAATGATTGATTTTGGTTACAAGCCACCCACATGTGTCAGTGTCACACCACAGATGCTTCCTGCCTTACCAGGAAGCCCAGAGCTCACCTTCACATCAGAGCAGCAGGTTGTGGATGACCACATCCACATGAAATGGAAAAAGTGTTTTATCTTGTTTTTGCAGCATTTTGGTTCTGTGTGTAACTGACTATAAGTTAAAGCCATCAGGTACTACAAGCCTCTCTAAGCTGGTATTTCTAAAGTAACCATTGGGATCCCTGCTTTGGAATAATATTAACTGACTCATTAAATAAGGTCTGTTGAAACTGTGTTAATATATAACAAATCTCAAAAACCTCATATAAATTGTGCTTCTGACCTTTTCTGAGCCTTGAAACTGCACTGGAAATAAGTGCTGTCCCTGGATTAGTTAGGACATTTGTGTTTCTTTCTCTTTCCAACTTAAATCTCACTTTATTCTACACCATTAAGACAGTTTTCTCTTTTTTCTTACCCCATTAACTGATGTGTGGTCACCTCACTTCATTACATTCCCCTCTGATATGAACAAGTGTCTCTGTTGTTTTATACAGCTCATCCACTAAAGACTCTCCTGTCTTTTTTTTTAATTATTTTTATTTTTTTAAATTTCCACTTTTTTGCTTAATGTTACTGATGGATTATGACTGGTCATGACATAGATCTGATTATCATGGCCTTATGGTTTTCTGGACTTGGGGTACTTCTGGATGAAATTTTTTTCTTCTTGGTTTTGGTCTTTACTGGCTTGGCTGGTTGGTTGGTTGGTTTGGTTTTGGGGTGTTTGTTAGATTCTTCCTATCAGAAAATGAATGTTTCAAGATTTCATTCTTGTTTCTGCCTTGTCAAAACTGTACAGATGGTAGTGGAGCTGGCAAAATACAAGCATACTTTTTCAAAGGTAAGAAAAATTCTGGTCAACTGGATCTTCTGATCTCAGCAAAAAGTTGGCTGGGAGACTAAGTGATGTCCAGTCTAGTGCATGCTCTTCCTTTTTTTTTTTTGATGAGAATGGGCACACTTCTCCGCACCTGTATTATATACTCTCCTCTGCTTTCTCAGAAGATAAGTTTGCTGGGTAACTCTCCTGCATAACTGCATGATCTAATAGATGTTTTCTAATTAACATCTTAGCCTCTGTTAACATTTTGTCATTCACTCGTCTTGCTAGGATATTTACCAATATTTTGGATCTATTGGAAAATCAACATTTAGTTCCGTAGTTTCTGCTGCTGAGCTTTTACTATTACAAAAAGGAGAAACCAATATTTGGCAAAGTTACACTTGAAAAGGTCATATGTTTTTGGAGAGGCTTGTATCTAAAAGAACTCTGCTCTAGAAAAGAAATGTTTTAAAGTATTGCAGTCCAAAAGTATCCCCTTAGAAAAAGCTCTCTTGTTTGTTCATCTTCAAGTTGAGTCTTTACTCAACTTATGAAGACCCTCAACTTCATTTAGACACTTTCTCATGCCTTCCCCATCCTCTCCTACCCAGCTCTCCAATGTGAGACACTTCGCCACCCCTCAGACTTCATCTGTCTCTGCTGTGTTCAGCCCCACCTGAAGCGTTTGTCAGTGATCCTGCACAAGGAATTTTCCACAGGAAACATCAACTCCTTCTCCTCTTCCTCCTTGTCGTACTCCTCGTCCTCCTCCTCCTCGTCCACGTCCTCGTCGTCCTCCTCCTCCTCATCCTACTCTTCCTCCTTGTCCTCGTTCCCCTCCTCCTTGTCCTCTTCCTGCTCTTTCTCGTCCTCCTCCTAGTCCTCGACTGCGTCCTCATCCTCGTCCTCCTCCTCGTCCTCCTCCTGCTCTTCCTCGTCCTCATCCTCCTCCTCATCCCCCTCGTCCTCCTCCACCTCATCCTTGTCCTCCTCATCTTCGTCATCCTCCTCCTCCTCCTCCACGTCTTCCTCGTCTTCCTCCTGGTCTTCCTCCTCCTCCTTCTCTTCCTCCACCTCCTCCTCCTCCACTTTCTCCTCCTCCTTCTCCTCCTCATCTTCCTCCTCCTCTCCTCATCTTCATCCTCCTCCTCCTCATCTTCATCCTCCTCCTCCTCTTCCTCGTCCTCCTCCTCCACTTCCTCCTCCTCCTCCATCTCCACCTCTTCATCAGCTTCATCCTCCTCCTCCTCTTCCTTGTCCTCCTCCTCTTCCTCATGATACTCATCCTCGTCCTCGCCCTCGTCCTCCTCCTCTTCCTCCTCCTCTTCTTCGTCCTCCTCTTCTTCCTCCTCCTCCTCCTGCTCCTCCTCGTCTTCTTCCTCCTCCTCCTCCTCCTCAGCTTCCTCCTCCTCCTTCTCCTCCTTCTCTTCCTCCTCCTCTTCCTCCTCCTCTTCGGCCTGCTCGTCTTCCTCCTCGTCATCCTCCTTCTCCTTCTTTTCCTCCTCGTCTTCCTCCTCCTCCTCCTCGTGTTCCTCCACCTCCTCCTCGGCTTCATCCTCCTCCTCCTCTTCCTCATGATACTCATCCTTGTCCTCATCCTCGTCCTCGTCCTCGTCCTCCTCCTCCTCCTCCTCCTCCTCCTCCACCTTCCCCTCCTCCTCCTCCTCCTCCTTGTCATTATCTTCATCCTCCTCATCCTCGTCCTCGTCCTCGTCCTCCTCCTCCTCCTCCTCCTCCTCCTCCACCTTCCCCTCCTCCTCCTCCTCCTCCTTGTCATTATCTTCATCCTCCTCATCCTCCTCCTCCTCATCTTCCTCCACCTCCTCCTCATCTTCAGCCTCCTCCTCCTCTTCCTCGTCCTCCTCCTCCGCTTCCTCCTCCTCCTCCATCTCCACCTCTTCATCAGCTTCATCCTCCTCCTCTTCCTCGTTCTCCTCCTCTTCCTCATGATACTCATCCTCATCCTCACCCTCGTCCTCCTCCTCTTCCTCGTCTTCATCCTCCTCCTCCTCCTCCTCCTCGTCTTCATCCTCGTCCCCTCCTCCGCTTCCTCCTCCTCCTCCTCCTCCTCCTCCTCCTCCTCCTCTGCCTCCTATTCATTATCTTCATCCTCCTCCTCCTCCTCCTCCTTTTCCTCCTCCTCCTCCTCTTCCTCCTTCTCCTCCTCCTCCTCCTCATCTTCTTCCTCCTCCTCCTCCTCCTCCTCCTCGTCTTCTTCCTCCTCCTCCTCCTCGTCTTTATCTTCCTTTTCCTCCTCCTCCTCCTCCTCCTCCTTTTCCTCCTCCTCCTCCTCCTCCTCCTGTTCTCCTTCCGCCTCCTCATCCTCGTCTTCGTCCTCCTCCTCCTCCTCGTGTTCCTACACTTCCTCCTCGTCTTCCTCCTTATCCTTCTCGTCCTCGTCTTCCTCTTCCTTCTCATCCTCCTATTCCTCCTCCTCCTTATCCTCATCTTCTTCCTCCTCGTCCTCGTCCTCGTCGTCCTCCTCCTCCTTTTCCTCCTCCTCCTCCTCCAGTTTTCCTTCCGCCTCCTCATCCTCGTCTTCTTCCTCCTCCTCCTCCTCGTCTTTATCTTCCTTTTCCTCCTCCTCCTCCTCCTCCTTTTCCTCCTCCTCCTCCTCCTCCTCCTGTTCTCCTTCCGCCTCCTCATCCTCGTCTTCGTCCTCCTCCTCGTGTTCCTACACTTCCTCCTCGTCTTCCTCCTTATCCTTCTCGTCCTCGTCTTCCTCTTCCTTCTCATCCTCCTATTCCTCCTCCTCCTTGTCCTCATTTTCTTCCTCCTCGTCCTCGTCCTCGTCGTCCTCCTCCTCCTTTTCCTCCTCCTCCTCCTCCAGTTTTCCTTCCGCCTCCTCATCCTCGTCTTCGTCGTCCTCGTCTTCCGCCTCCTCCTCTGCGTCTTCCTCGTAATATTTCTCATCCTCGTCTTCCTCTTCCTTCTCATCCTCCTATTCCTCCTCCTCCTTGTCCTCATCTTCTTCCTCCTCGTCCTCGTCCTCGTCGTCCTCCTCCTCCTTTTCCTCCTCCTCCTCCTCCAGTTTTCCTTCCGCCTCCTCATCCTCGTCTTCGTCGTCCTCGTCGTCCTCGTCTTCCGCCTCCTCCTCTGCGTCTTCCTCGTAATATTTCTCGTCCTCGTCTTCCTCTTCCTTCTCATCCTCCTATTCCTCCTCCTCCTTGTCCTCATCTTCTTCCTCCTCGTCCTCGTCCTCGTCGTCCTCCTCCTCCTTTTCCTCCTCCTCCTCCTCCAGTTTTCCTTCCGCCTCCTCATCCTCGTCTTCGTCGTCCTCATCTTCCGCCTCCTCCTCTGCGTCTTCCTCGTAATATTTCTCATCCTCGTCTCCTCTTACTTCTCCTTCTCCTCCTCCTCTTCATCCTCCTCGTCTTCCTCTTCCTCCTCCTCCTCTTCCTCCTTATCCTTCTCGTCCTCGTCTTCCTCCTCCTCCTCCTCCTCCTCCTCCTCCTCCTCCTCCTCTTCTTCTTCCTCCTCCTCCTCCTCCTTCTCTTCTTCCTCCTCGTTTTCCTCCTTCTCCTCCTCCTCGTCTTCCTCCTTATCCTTATCATCCTCATCTTCCTCTTCCTCCTCGTCTTCCTCCTCTTCCTCCTTGTCCTCTTCTTCTTCCTCCTCCTCCTCGTCTTCCTCATGTACTCATCCTCATCCTCCTCCTCCTCCTCATCTTCCTCCTCCTCCTCATCCTGCTCCTCCTTCTCCTCCTCTTCCTCCTCCTCCTCCTCATCCTCCTTGTCCTCTTCTTCTTCCTCCTCCTCCTCCTCTTCCTCCTCGCCTTCCTCATGATGCTCATCCTCGTCCTCGTCCTTTTCCTCCTCCTCCTCATCTTCGTCATCCTCCTCATCCTGCTCCTCCTTCTCCTCCTCTTCCTCCTCCTCCTCCTCTTCCTCCTTGTCCTCTTCTTCTTCCTCCTCCTCCTCGTCTTCCTCATGTACTCATCCTCATCCTCCTCCTCCTCCTCATCTTCCTCCTCCTCCTCATCCTGCTCCTCCTTCTCCTCCTCTTCCTCCTCCTCCTCCTCATCCTCCTTGTCCTCTTCTTCTTCCTCCTCCTCCTCCTCGTCTTCGTCCTCATCCTCCTACTCCTCGTCCTTTTCCTCCTCCTCCTCCTCCTCCTCCTCCTCGTCTTCGTCCTCCTCGTCTTCCTCATGATGCTCATCCTCGTCCTCGTCCTTTTCCTCCTCCTCCTCATCTTCGTCATCCTCCTCCTCCTCCTCCACATCTTCCTCGTCTTCCTCCTGGTCTTCCTCCTCCTCCTTCTCTTCCTCCACCTCCTCCTCCTCGTCTTCCTCCTCCTCTCCTCATCTTCATCCTCCTCCTCCTCATCTTCATCCTCCTCCTCCTCTTCCTCGTCCTCCTCCTCCGCTTCCTCCTCCTCCTCCATCTCCACCTCTTCATCAGCTTCATCCTCCTCCTCCTCTTCCTTGTCCTCCTCCTCTTCCTCATGATACTCATCCTCGTCCTCGCCCTCGTCCTCCTCCTCTTCCTCCTCCTCTTCTTCGTCCTCCTCTTCTTCCTCCTCCTCCTCCTGCTCCTCCTCCTCCTTTTCCTCCTCCTTTTCGTCCTCGACTTCCTCTTCCTCCTTTTCCTCCTCCTCCTCCTCCTCCTCCTCCTCCTCGTCTTCTTCCTCCTCCTTCTCCTCGTCTTTATCTTCCTTTTCCTCCTCCTCCTCCTTTTCCTCCTCCTCCTCCTCCTCCTCCTGTTCTCCTTCTGCCTCCTCATCCTCGTCTTCGTCCTCCTCCTCCTCCTCGTGTTCCTACACTTCCTCTTCGTCTTCCTCCTTATCCTTCTCGTCCTCGTCTTCCTCTTCCTTCTCATCCTCCTATTCCTCCTCCTCCTTGTCCTCATCTTCTTCCTCCTCGTCCTCGTCCTCGTCGTCCTCCTCCTCCTCCTCCTTTTCCTCCTCCTCCTCCTCCAGTTTTCCTTCCGCCTCCTCATCCTCGTCTTCCGCCTCCTCCTCTGCGTCTTCCTCGTAATATTTCTCGTCCTCGTCTCCTCTTACTTCTCCTCCTCCTCCTCCTCTTCCTCCTCCTCCTCCTCCTTCTCCTCCTCCTCCTCCTCTTCTTCGTCCTCCTCCTCTTCCTCCTGATGCTGATCCTCGTCCTCGTCCTTGTCCTTGTCCTCGTCCTTGTCCTCCTCCTCATCCTCTTCATCCTCCTCCACTTCTTCTTCCTCCTCCTCCTCTATGTCCTCCTCCTCGTCTTCTTTCTCCTCCTCCTCCTCGTCCTCCTCCTCGTCCTCCTCCTCCTCCTCGGCTTCATCCTCCTCCTCCTCTTCTTCCTCCTCCTCCTCCTCTTCCTCTTCCTCCTCCTCCTCGTCCTTTTCCTCCTCCTCCTCGTCCTCTTCATCCTCCTCCACTTCTTCTTCCTCCTCCTCCTCTATGTCCTCCTCCTCGTCTTCTTTCTCCTCCTCCTCCTCGTCCTCCTCCTCGTCCTCCTCCTCCTCCTCGGCTTCATCCTCCTCCTCCTCTTCTTCCTCCTCCTCCTCCTCTTCCTCTTCCTCCTCCTCCTCGTCCTTTTCCTCCTCCTCCTCGTCCTCTTCATCCTCCTCCACTTCTTCTTCCTCCTCCTCCTCTTCTTCCTCCTCCTCCTCCTCTTCCTCTTCCTCCTCCTCCTCGTCCTTTTCCTCCTCCTCCTCGTCCTTTTCCTCCTCCTCCTCGTCCTCTTCATCCTCCTCCACTTCTTCTTCCTCCTCCTCTTCCTCCTCCTCCTCCTTGTCCTCCTCCTTGTCTTCTTTCTCCTCCTCCTCCTCCTCCTCTTCCTCTTCCTCCTCCTCGTCCTTTTCCTCCTCCTCCTCCTCCTCTTCCTCCTCCTCCTCCTCCTCCTCCTTCTCCTCGTCCTCTTTCTCCTCCTTCTCCTCCGCTGCTTCCTCCTTCTCGTCCTCCCCCTCCTTCTCCTCCTCGGCTTCATCCTCCTCCTCCTCTTCTTCATCCTCCTCCTCTTCCTCATGATGCTCATCCTCGTCCTCGTCCTCCTCCTCCTCGTCCTTTTCCTCCTCCTCCTTGTCCTCTTCATCCTCCTCCACTTCGTCTTCCTCCTCCTCCTCCTCCTTGTCCTCCTCCTTGTCTTCTTTCTCCTCCTCCTCCTCTTCCTCTTCCTCCTCCTCCTCGTCCTTTTCCTCCTCCTCCTCGTCCTCTTCATCCTCCTCCTCCTTTTCCTCCTCTTCTTCGTCCTCCTCTTCTTCCTCCTCCTCCTCCTGCTCCTCCTCCTCCTTTTCCTCCTCCTTCTCGTCCTCGACTTCCTCTTCCTCCTATTCCTCCTCCTCCTTGTCCTCATCTTCTTCCTCCTCGTCCTCGTCCTCGTCATCGTCCTCCTCCTCCTCCTTTTCCTCCTCCTCCTCCTCCAGTTTTCCTTCCGCCTCCTCATCCTCGTCTTCCGCCTCCTCCTCTGCGTCTTCCTCGTAATATTTCTCGTCCTCGTCTCCTCTTACTTCTCCTCCTCCTCCTCCTCTTCCTCCTCCTCCTCCTCCTCCTTCTCCTCCTCCTCCTCCTCGTCCTTTTCCTCCTCCTCCTCTTCTTCGTCCTCCTCCTCTTCCTCCTGATGCTGATCCTCGTCCTCGTCCTCGTCCTTGTCCTCGTCCTTGTCCTCCTCCTCCTCCTCCTCATCCTCTTCATCCTCCTCCACTTCTTCTTCCTCCTCCTCCTCTTTGTCCTCCTCCTCGTCTTCTTTCTCCTCCTCCTCCTCGTCCTCCTCCTCCTCCTCCTCGGCTTCATCCTCCTCCACTTCTTCTTCCTCCTCCTCTTCCTCCTCCTCCTCCTCCTCCTCCTCCTCTTCCTCTTCTTACTCCTCCTCCTCCTCCACTTCTTCTTCCTCCTCCTCCTCTTCCTCCTCCTCCTCGTCATCTTCATCCTCCTCCTCCTCCTCCTCCTCCTAGTCTTTGTCCTCCTTGTCCCCCTCCTCCTCCTCCTCCTCTTCCTCTTCCTCCTCGTCCTTTTCCTCCTCCTCCTCATCCTCTTCATCCTCCTCCACTTCTTCTTCCTCCTCCTCTTCCTCCTCCTCCTCCTCCTCCTCTTCCTCCTCCTCCTCCTCCTTCTCCTTGTCCTCTTTCTCCTCCTTCTCCTCCGCTTCCTCCTCCTCGTCCTCCCCCTCCTTCTCCTCCTCGGCTTCATCCTCCTCCTCCTCTTCTTCATCCTCCTCCTCTTCCTCCTCCTCCTCCTCCTCCTCCTCCTCTTCCTCTTCTTACTCCTCCTCCTCCTCCTCTTCCTCTTCCTCCTCGTCCTTTTCCTCCTCCTCCTCATCCTCTTCATCCTCCTCCACTTCTTCTTCCTCCTCCTCTTCCTCCTCCTCCTCCTCCTCCTCTTCCTCCTCCTCCTCCTCCTTCTCCTTGTCCTCTTTCTCCTCCTTCTCCTCCGCTTCCTCCTCCTCGTCCTCCTCCTCCTCGTCCTCCCCCTCCTTCTCCTCCTCGGCTTCATCCTCCTCCTCCTCTTCTTCATCCTCCTCCTCTTCCTCATGATGCTCATCCTCGTCCTCGTCCTCTTCCTCCTCCTCCTCGTCCTCGTCTTCCTCCACCTCCTCCTCCTCCTCCACTTCGTCTTCCTCCTCCTCCTCCTCCTTGTCCTCCTCCTTGTCTTCTTTCTCCTCCTCCTCCTCCTCCTCCTCTTCCTCTTCCTCCTCCTCCTCGTCCTTTTCCTCCTCCTCCTCCTTCTCCTCCTCCTCCTCCTCCTCCTCCTCCTCCTCCACTTCGTCTTCCTCCTCCTCCTCCTCCACTTCATCTTCCTCCTCCTCCTCCTCCTCCTCCTCCACTTCGTCTTCCTCCTCCTCCTCCTCCTCCTCCTTCTCGTCTTCCTCCACCTCCTCTTCTTTCTCCTCCTCCTTCTCCTCCTCGTCCTCCTCCTCCTCCTCGTCTTCTTCCTCGTCCCCCTCCTCCTCCTCCTCCTCCACTTCGTCTTCCTCCTCCTCCTCGTCCTCCTCCTCCTCCTTGTCTTCTTCCTCGTCCCCCTCCTCCTCGTCCCCCTCCTCCCCCTCCACCTCCACCTCCTCCTCCTCCTCCTCCAGATCAGAACATCTCCCCAGGTTTCAGCTGGGCTTTGTTCTTTAGCTGTGTCCTTGCTAATGGCCACGACAACAGATATAACCATCATAATGTTTTGTTGATATTTTGCACACATACTATCTCTTGATTCTTTCCCAGCCATTTGAGGCTGGATCTGAGTGCTAAGATATCAATTTTCATTTCTTCACTCCCTGGTCAGCACAATGAAGAAAGAGGTGCTGTCATCTGAAAAGGCTCTTTGCCCCCAAATGTTTCCTAGATTATTCTGGCCACTGTCTCTGCCTGTTCTGCCCTGCCAGTACAGCACAGGGGTGTGTTGGCACAGAGGAGGCTCCAAACCCTCCGCTTTTGATCTTCTATCCTGTTGCAGCACAAGAGAGGTAAATGGACAAAGGATGGTATGATGTAACTGATGCCTAAGAATGTGATTTAATGTAATTTTAGGAGGTTTTAGAATCATATATTCTCTGCTAAGTTGCCCTGATCTTAAGTCTGAATACTAAAGTGCCTTTCTCACGAGCTGGCAGGCCCTGTCAAGGCCGAGCTGTTTTGAGCAGACACGTTCAAGATAACAGAAGACAAACAACAGGAGAAGGCCTAACTGCCCCCTACCATGACGAAGGGGACAGATAGGCAGGACTTTTGGGTGTGCATTAGAGAGAAATGGGAACTTCTGATTGGATGTCCGTGAGGGGCATAAAACCCTGTGACTTCCTGACCATAGGGTCAGACCTGGGGTCAAACTCCCTGGGTTTGAACATGGAAGGTCCTTCTAATAAATCCCTATATCTTTCTCCATTAACTCGTCTGCAGTGTGTCTCTGTTCACAGGGATATGCAATCCAAGGCATCATAATCATAAGCAACATGACTTCAGTGAATAGTAACAGAAAAGAGTGAGACAAGGTGCAAAATAGTTATTTCACCTGTAAAGTCTCAGATATGAAAGGGCTAGGAGCACAAACACACTTCATCCAAGCTGTGGACTCTACTTGTCTGAGGTCTGACAGACTTTCCTAAGTACCCACCACAAACCTTAGGGCTCTCAGGGAGCCCCTGCACCTGGCTCTACTCTCAGGACCAGTGCAAGAGAGGCTGATGGCACAGCACCCTGGTCCAAGGCCAGTCAGCACTTACTGGGAAATACACAGACTGTTCACCACCAAGGGCCACAGTTGCCTTCTCTTTGTTGCCTCTCTACCCTGTTGTACTTAATATGCTGATGTGGGTGCATGCACACCTCATGGTAATTCTGGGAAAAAGCTAAATAAAGCAACCTCTTAGGCTAACAGACACACAAATCAAGGTGAGAGCATCAGCAGTGATGGAGAGGAAGAGGAGTTCAAGTATGTTCGTATGCTTGAATGATTACCCAGGTAACACTGTTGCTATTTGACAAATGTTGATTTTTTAAAATAAGACCCATGTCTGAATAATGTAAACACGAGAGGAGATTTCAGATCATTAACTTCAATTTTTAAATGTTTTAAATCAGTGACCAACAGTTCTCAGGCACAGTTTACCTTCTTTTTTTTTCTGCCCCCTGTTGAACCTTTCTTTGAATTTAGAGCATCAGCCTTGCATGGCTGTGCCACCCTCAAGCCGTGGGCTTCCTTAGGCAATCAGCTACAATCAAAGGACTGTTGACAGACCTACTGTTTAACACCCATTCATTTTAGGAGCTTTGAAAGTATGTTTTTCAGATCACCTAATCTATAAACAGAAAATAAAGACTGGTTTTCAAGTGGGCAGCATTTTTCTGACGCAGTTGTACCTCAGCAATTGCTTAGAGTAGTTCCTAAGCTACTAGAAAGGGAACAGAGCAAGAAACTAAAGATGAGGAAGGCTTCCAGCATACAATGCCCGTCCATATGTTTGCAGTACACAGCCTCCACCACTCCTGACCTGTTTGAGACCCTTCAGACAGTACCCTCAGTTTTAGAGCCGGAGCATTTGGCAGCAGTTGAACATCACGTGCCTTTGAGGATGTGACTTTGCAACAACAGTAGTTCCAAACTGCTTACTAGCCTTTGGCCATGTTTTTTTAACCACAAGGCAGTATAATCATTTGGGGCACAGAGATCTTGATGACCAAGGTGCTTCTCTGTAGACCGCAAAGTCCCAGCAGAAGGCTACACATCAGAATAAGATACTGGCCACGTGCACGCCAGTGGGGATGGTATATGTGCAATGAATCTACTATTTTTTTGTATCAAAAATTGAAGGAATGGCCTCAAATTCTTCTAAGAACTACAGGGCTCTTTACTAACACTATACCTCATTGCAGCTAAAAAAATTGCAATGCAAATATGTTTATTTTTTAAAAAAAACCCAGTATGTTTCAAAAGCTATTTGCCTCAGAACCAGACAAGAGTGCTACTTTTTGTCTTGGTTTGAGATAAGCAACGGCCAACCCCCCCAAGTACAGAGAGAAAAGCCTCCCTCCTAACACCAAGGAAAGGGAGGAAAAGAGAGGGGACAGGAAAAAAACACTTCAAACTAAGTTTATACTAAAACTACATATATTGTTACAGAAAGGAAGAGACTATTAGAAGAGAGTACAAATATACACTCACACAAGTCTGCAACAACACGTTCCCCAATTCTTAATGAACACATTACTTAAGAAAGAACTTATTCCCCAGGATGACAAACTCAAGCAGAAAGGAGAGACCCAGAACAACACATTTTACTTTCCTGAGATACCTGGTGAGCCAGTGGTGGGCCTGGTCCTCTCCATCCCCCCTTGGACAGCATCATGCGTCCTCCCAAGAGGAAGGCTGAGAAGCGACTGCCTTAACCACTCCCACACTGGTTCCTACTTCCCTGGAGATGATGTCATAATGTGGTATGGAATACAAAATTACTGGCTAGACGAGGTCAGCTGTTAGCTCAGCCCAGCTCAAGTCAGCTGACAGCTTCGGCCTAGCCCAGACTTCAGAGCCCAAATTTCGCCCACCTGGGTGAACCCATAACACTTTTCCAAGTGCAAGGAAGCAGGCCACTGGCTTAAGCCCCTTTCCAAATACTCTCACAATGGTGCTGCTTTTCTGGACTCTCTCTGGGTGGTACAGCACATGACAGGAAAAGACCCTGCTGTCATCAGTGATTTTGGTGGGGAAAATCTTTAGAGCATTATTCAAGCCCAGGAAGACTCTTTGCCTGTACAGTGCACTGCCGTTCCTGTACAAGGCAGGACAGGAGGGCTCCTTGGTCACAAGTTCCTCTTTCCTGCCATTTTCGCCCTGTGAAAAGAAAATCCCGCAAGATTGTGAAGACTGGACACACATAGAGAAAAGTATTTTTGTAAGCAAACTCTATTCCCACTATGAAAACCTTCCTTTTCATCCTTAGCATTGTAAAGGGTCATTGCAACATTTTTTTTTCCTAAATACATTGTCTTCTAGAATTTCAAAGCCAAGATTGGTCATCATCTTACCAACAAAGTATGGAGTAAATAGCTGTGTTTGATGAGTCCTGATCTCTATATCCTGTTGACTGGGCAACAGAGCTGCTTTCTCGCTGCACCAGTCTTTAAGTTATGCTGAACATCCCACATTTATTAAATATGACTGAAATTTCAAGAACAAACTTTGCTCTTCTAGAATTTTAAATAACAAGAATCAGATAATACAAACCAAAAATCTTCTCCTCTTATTGTCTGTCTGGCAGCCACCCCTAGATATAGGCACAGCCTGTACATCCTGGACGCCTGTCCCAGTACGTATTTGAAAGCTTTACTCTGTGTGACACATGGCAATCCAGATATGCCATTGTACTGACCTCTGGAGTTTTTTCCCTTTCCTCTGCTACTTTGTAGAGTGAACTAGGAAAACTAAAAATTAGTAAGGACAAGGATGTTCCATTGAAATCTTAATATTAAGAATGACTTGCACAGAGGATATACATATAGATAATGAACTAGGGCAAAAGGTTAAAAACCCTAAAATATTTGAAAATCACCTTTTAGAAAACCCTCAGCTCCTCAGTGAGAACAGATATAAATAAACAGGCAAAGCTCAAGGACGCTGCTTGCTGATACTTATCTTTATACGTTGAAATTAATGTTAAAAGGTTACATTAAAACATGCTGGTAAATATTTATCCAGAGATTGAGATAAAGTACAAAAATGTAGCAAGCTTTGTATCTCACAGCAAATTGCTTTAAAACAGTTTTTCATGCGGTTAACTTGATAACTGGATTTGCATGTCTTCAGTTGGCATCTGTGACACAGAGGTTAACAAAACCAAAACCACTAGTGAGTGCCTCTTTTTCTATCTCAAAGCAGCCTGATTATCTTACTGCTCGACACAGTAACCACATGTTTTTCAAACACTACAGAAAAAATCCTTGAGAAATCCAACATAAATATTTTACTTCTGTTATATTTGCCATTTTCCATGGCCCTGCTCTGTGTGTGTGCTCCTGAAAAATTAAGAAAAAAAACTTAAAAAAGATGGAATTTTCCCTCTTTGTTTCTTTAACAGCTATTATTTGTGGTGTGTTTGTTGCAAACCCATGTTTTTATTTTTTCCCTTTTTTATCACAGTCCAGTGAGGCTGATACATTTTTTTTAGCAGGTTCTGCAGGACACAGTAAAGTAGAACAATTCTATTTCAATCTGCAAAAATACGCTGTAGTTCTTTCTGAACTTTATACCTGAGATGAAAAATACTCACCACTGGCCATTTCAAAGGATAAGTGGACAAATTTTCCGAGGCTGTGTCCTTAAGGCATGGAATTTCTAAAGTCTGGTTTAACCACACTTTCTTCAGGTAGTGCTGCTCCTCTTTTATCATTGCAACAACAACGAAAAGCCCAAGAAGAAAACTCAGAAACATGATGTTCATTGTGCTTTGAAAACCAATGCTGACTAGTCTTACTAGTCAGCATGAACATGCACTTTTTTATTAGAAGGGAGCTGTAATTTTCAATCATTACCACATTTGTTAAGTGAAAGCCATGCATCTCATTCTAGATGTAGTTTCATGACTCAGTTCACAGTTTTACCTGATTTTTTTGGCAATTCTTATAAAAGCTTTTCTTAACTGCAAGCTCAAGATGCCTCCTTTTGGAGCTGAGGATAATTTGAAGCTTCAATTTTTCTTTTACAGTTTTTTCCCCCTGTGGAAACCTTCACATCAATTTTGTGCACCTGTATTTCCTTTTCTCTGAAAATATCTGCAGACCTTTTTTTTTCACTAAGCAAGGTATTCAGCATGTCAGTCAGGTTAGGATTAACCCCTTTTCCCAGTGTTAGTGCTCCTTTTGTTATTCTACAACCTTCCCACTACCAGAAACAGAAAACTTGTTACTCTTTCCTTTCTTATCCATTTGAAAAGGCATTTCAGCATCTCCTGCTGTACCCATTCCCAGTCCAGGGCTCCAGTCCAGCTGTGGGAGGGTAGAATGGTGCGCTGGAAAGAGCATAGCTGTGGTTCAGAAGTCATGTCTGCATGCAAGTGTGCATTTAAACAGGAAGAGCAGTGGTGATGGGCTGGAGGTGCTACAGGTGGTTTGATCAGCACCGGCCTCTCTGAGTCCCAGCTGTGCAGTGGGCAGTAGTGCAGTGCAGACTGCCATGCCATCCTCCCTGCTGTGACCTGCAGGCTCTTCCCTCCAGGCAGGCACCAGCACACACTGTAGGGAGACTCTTAAGCTTCGCTCCCCTGCTAGCTCTGGCTTGCATGTTGAGATATAATAGATATGTAATTTTTTATTTTTTATTTTGAGGGAAGTGAGAATATCTACCCGTCCCAGACTGCCACGTTATTTGTCAGTGGGGACATGCCAGTGACTGTAACTTCCTTTGTATCTGGCACCCAAGCACAGAACAATGATGCCAGGACACAGTCTGCACCATGGGGACATGAAGAAAGACAGCACTGAGACTTGTGATCAGGAGACCCAGCAGCAGAAGCAGCTTTCCTACATGGCCCACCAGAGAGAAAAAGCTCAGGAGCTACTCTTGCAGCAGGACACAGAGTGCAGATGCCCTAAAGGGGCTGGATAATACAGGAAGGATAAAGAAAGGACAAAAGCAAACCTATAGCTTCTTCAGGAAGAAAGCTGCAGAGACTTTTTTGGACAATCTACCATGTAAAAGTGCCAGGCAGCATACAAGTACAGAGATCAGTAGTCATCTCAGGAGTTCAACCTGCAAACAGTCTCTGCCTGTTCTCACAGTCACGTGTCCCAGCTGCTTATTCTCTCCCACCACCCCATCCCTTATTCCCGTCTCCATTAACAGTCTGTTGGCTAAAGCCCTCTGTGTTTGTCTGTCCTATCCAGGCCTGCTGCTCTGCAGGCTTTTTGCAGCATCTACAAGCTGAATCCACCTGGTTTCACATCAGTTTAATATAGTTGGAAACTAATCAATGACTATCACCCTTATCCAGCCCACTCATACACTGGATTAAGGTTGTTTTGGCTCCTTTTCACTGAACATGGTTCATTGCAAAAGATCAGGTTACCTAAAAATACAAACCTGCACAAGGTAACAAACCGAATTTTTTAGTTCTTTCTAGCAAGCAGTTACCAGTAGCACAGCTTGCTGCCTCATGTAACTACTGAAAAAAAACACAATGATGCTGATATGAAGAAGAGCTGCCCACACTTAACATGTAGACAGCAATAACAGTGTTGAACATTCCTGTATCAACAAAGGGCACTGGGAAGAGAAAAGGAGCAGTGCCTGATTAGCAGCGTTACTGTCTGAAGGAAGAGACAGAAAATCATCATATGAAGAACAGAAGCATAGCAGGGTTTCACAGGGTTACCAGCACTGTTTGTACCTCAGTGCACTCCCCTTGATCCAGCTGCTGTGCCCTGTAAAGCACAGGAAAACTCCCAAAAGGGAGCCTATCCTAACACATCCCCATAGAGCAGGTAGTGTGGCAGCTCTGTCTTTGGTACAGTTATCCAGCGTGTACTGTTTGAACACACCCAGCCTCTATGGCTTGCGCAGAGGTGCTGGGTCTCGTTTTGCCTCTGTGAATTTATCAGGGTAGGAAGGTGCTGCAGAGTTGACCAAGGTTTCCCTCCAGGATAACAGCGCAAAATACCTGAAGCCACTGCCATGCAGGGGCCATCCGTGAGCCAGGTGGCAGCTTGAGATAAACGTGACTGAATATGAGTCTTGCACAGACCTTTGCCTTCTGAAATACCAGCGGGATCCAACATGGGAACCAACGTCCCTTCTGCCACCAATATGGCCTCATAATGAAGGTAAAAGGGCAGTGGGAGCACAGCTGCCCTTTGCTACCCCTGACATAACCTGCACCTACCCTGCTCCTAACCTTTGAATATCTTCTCTGTCTATGACCCAGGGCAAAAGCAGAGTGAGCATGTTGGCCTTGCAGCTCTAAACTGAAACATGCCAGGCTTGTTGCATTTACTTCAATCCTGCTTGGGCTGTTAGCAGAAACTTGGGTCAGGGAGAGGTTTCTGGGGTCATCAAATCCGGTCCCCCATGTGCACAACAGCAAGCTTGCTCAATGTCCCTGCCCAGTTCCAACTTCACAGCAGTCTGGATTTTGCCCTCACTGCTGACATTAAATAGCTGTTCCAGTGTTGCTGCACTAACAATTGCCACTGTTTTTTAATTTGTAGTCAAATCTAGTACCACCTATTTAAATACATTTGCTCCTTTGACAGGATAATTTAAATATCCTTCCTAGAGTTCACACTCCCTTGAGGCTTACTTACCAAGAACAGTCATGCTGCTTTCCAGCTTTCTTTTGGCTGACAGAAACAGCCAAATCTAAGTTCCTGTGATTGTCCTAAGCAATCCTCTGCTTTGTTCCAGTGTGTTTTTGACAGTGGGGATACACACCCATCCATTGAGCTAACAACCAGCATGCCCTGCAGATGCCAGCCCTCAGTCTCAACCAGATAATGATATTTTCTCTTTCTGGTACCCAGTGCTGCACATCCATAGCAGCAGCACAGCAGGGTTTGGAGATCCAGCATCCTTGGTCCTTGCATATGCTGAGCTGCTCATCTAGTGTTCTCTGCAGTAAGTTTCTCCAAAATAAAAATGTGGAAACTTCCCATATCATCACCATTTTTGCCTTACTATCTAAATTCATATTCCTCCTAACAAATAAGATCTCCCAATCATGAGATGGATAACAACTAAAGAGTTCCTGGTAAATAGGAAACTGTACCAGTGACATTCAGTGGTACCACTGAGAACTCTAAACAAGTCACCATCACTGACCAAAAAATGTTCATCTACCCTGATATATCCCCCTCCACCCCTGTTAGGATAAAACAACATGTCATTCATCATCACTTACCTTCTGCCTTGACAATAAGTTGAATTTTTGCAGCCTTTGTCCCATATGGGTAAGTAGAAAAACTGCACTCATACTTCCCACTAAGGGAGATGGTAACATTTTTCAGATGCAGAGCCCACTGATTGCATTCAGATGGGTATTTAAATTGGTGGAGCACAAAGACCCTGTGACATCCTGGCGGCAGCACTTCCTCGTGCTGAAGGACACCGAAAAGTTGTAAGGAGCCTCAGAAAATTTGAAGTAATGTGTGCCGTAAATCGGGTGATAAACAGCTATTTTGGTAGACTGGCTGTCATTAGTCTTGGACCACTGTGTCTGTATTATGTAGGTGGTGTGTGGTTTTGGAAAGATGCACATCAGGGTCATGTCAGTACTTGGCAGAGCTCCGTTTCGGTAACAATGTCCAAAGACTGGCCTTAAAAGCAAACAGGATCATTTTCAGTCCAAGTAATATTTAAACAAAGCTTTTCCTAAGCAGACAACTATCAAGACCCTACAACTGTAACCACAGGTTTTACAGAGAGGAGTTTTACAGTGAATCTCCACCAGTACAGACTGCAGAGAGGGAACTGGAAAAGCAAACACATATGTTTCTAGAAGAGGGCAGGGAGCTCCTGTCACGCTTGTGGGTGAGAAATGGGAGCTCAGAGGGCTTCGGTGAAAATGGAAATCTTTTTGCAAGAACAAATTAGTTATCCCTGTTGGCTAATTCTGTCCTGAAATGACCCTCCTGCCCATTGCCATTGCCTTTTCTGCTAAGGCAGAGAAAGCTGTTCCTTTATCTCCATGTTATTAAACATCTTCTGCATGTCCTAAATGAATGTCTGGCTCAGTGTCAGAGCAAGTTGCTCTGGTATGTATGGTTTCTTCCTCAATTAATTTCATAAAGCAGGTGGCAGCCCTTAGTGTGCCATATAAAGGAGTAATGGATTGATGAAATGAAAGGGCTTTCAATGGGAGCCTGTACTACTTGGTTTACCTGCTGCTGTAGTAAAACTGATTTATCTCCCTTTCTCCCTCCTATCAGTAAGAGTCCCTAAACCCCTGTATGCAGGGTACTGACAACTCAAGGAGAAGAAGAACTTATGTATGGGGGAGTCACAGTGAGACAAATAATAAATCACACCCACAGAGCCATATACAAAAATCCCCTTTTCCAAAAAGGCTTGCAGGTCCACAGAAAAAAATGAGTTGAGCAGTTGCTCTTAGATATAGACTTGTCACCCCCATCTACATTGGATTTTGTCCTCTGTGTATGTCATAACATCAATGTATATTTGCTTTGGAATTTGCCCTGCAGTCCCACTTGGCCCATTGCTGGCTCCCCACAACAGCGAGTGCCCACTGCTCACCTTCTTTATTAAAAAAAAGAGTGGGTACCCATTTCTTTGCTTTGACATTTGCTCTGCCATGTGGTACAGGGCTCTGGGGTGCCTAAGCCAAGGGGTGACCTGTCAGAGGTCAGGCAACCTTGATGGTGTCTGCAGTATGCCCCATACTCTGCCACCTCAGCCAGGAGCAAGGCAGGGACCCACTGCATCCTCAGCTCTGATTTAGCAGGGAAAAGAAAGAAGGGCAGAGTGTCACATCCCCACAGAGGTGGCTGAGATTTGGTACCTATCCACTGAAGAGTGACATGGACACGTAGAGACTAGGTGCATGGAGAACAAAGCTACTGAATAGTCATGGCCAGCACTAATCTCTATTGTTTCATTGGTGCACATGTTTTGTTCATCTTTTAATTGTATTCTGAGACATGGGATGATGTAAGGGGAGTAAACAAAAATCAGCCTGAATGGCAAGCATTGCAAGAAAAATTACTGACAACTATTTTTATCAGTCCAAGGGGATTATTATAGGAAATGCTCACTGATTTCACTGCAAGTTTTGCATCAGTAAAAGTTAAACAGAAAGCAATTAGCAATCTTATGATCAGAGTACCAGGGAAAAGACACATAACAAGCTTTCTCTCAAATTCATGCTGGTGCTGTATTAGGTCAAAAATTGAGTAAAGAATCCCTATGAATAATCACTTGAGTAGTTTATATGAAGATGAAAAAGTTATATATGTAGAAACAACACTTTCATTTGTGTTTGTTAGGAGCTTAGTATGTTAAGTTATTTTAACTGAAACCCTTTCATGCAAAAATGTTCTTAAATTTTTGTTAGCATCTCAATATAAGCAGTCTCATTTTATGTCAAATGCTGTCCATTATTTCATGCTTGTACTCCAATTTAAATTTGTTAGAGTAACTCCCACACATTTAGGTGTCTGATGTCTACAGAGGACATGATGATGTCCACTTTCACCTTTGAGTGCCTTCAGTGAGGATTTCATCCTCATGGGAAAAAAAAACACCGAAGTCCCATTTTTCTCTAATCAGTATTGTTTTCCTATGTGCATGTCTTGAGGCTTCTATTTCTTTATTGATTTGAGAACTTCTATTTTCTATGACTATAGGTATGAATTATTTTTCCTTCTTTTTAAAATCCAGTTTGCCTCAGGGATGACGAAAACAGGAATAGGCGATGCAAGATGCTGAGATACAGTCAGATACATGCAGTTTTCCCTTTCTTAGCTGGAAAAATTTGTATCCTACAAAATTGTTCTTCCTAGCTGATAATAAATATTCCTGCATTCAGCATGATCAGAATTTTGGGGGTGATAAGTGGAAGGCGTTGAGAACATCAGGGTTTTTCTTGGGTTTCCTAGGATTTTTCTTGGTTTGAACTCCCTCTGACAGGGATGGAACCCTCATTCTACTTTTCTGACAGTTTTACTCTAATGACAAACTTATTTCTCAGGCCTTTAACACAGCATATAGGGCTGTGTGGGGAAGGAAGATGGAAGAATCTGTTAAAAGTTTTGCAGCTATACAACTTCCCTTGCCCTGCAGTGTTTCAGTTCTTCCTCTTTCTGCATACACAGGTGTCTTGGGTTGAGCTTGTAAAATACCAACTGCCCAACACAGAGTCAAAGCCTCCCTTCTCCTCCAGCAAGAAAAGGGAGAAAGGGAAAAAAACCCTAGAAACTCAAGCCAGTTTATACTTAAACTAACTATATATATTTCTATGGAAAAGAGAAAATGAAAAGAAACTACAATATAACACACACTTACACAAGTTAGATATAACAAAAAATAACTCCTCACTCCCCATCGAACACAAATCTCACCATTCTAATTACAAATCACTCTGGAGACCTCAACTCCCAAGAGACAGACCCAAGCAGAGAGAAAGACTAAGAACAAACATTTTGCTTTCCTAAGATAATATGGTGGTGGGCTGGTGCTGGGCTCTGACAGGGATGGAACCCTCATTCTACTTTTCTGACAGTTTTACTCTAATGACAAACTTATTTCTCAGGCCTTTAACACAGCACATAGGGCTGTGTGGGGAAGGAAGAGGGAAGAATCCGTTTAAAGGGTTGCAGCTATACAACTTACCCTTGCCTTGAAGTGTTTCAGTTCTTCCTTTCTGCATGTACAGGTATGTGTGTGAGAGAGAGAGTATTTTTTATTTTCTCATTGAAAGCAGTTTTCAATTTGGCCCCTTTGAGATGAGCACACATTGCTCTAAATATAAGTGAGCTCATCTCAGGGACTATTCTGGCAAGTTAGGCATTTTAAATTAAGTGATCTGCTAGTCAGCACAGCCATTTCTAGCTGCACACTGTAACTAGGGTGATTAAAAAGTTGTCACAAAACAGTAAATCATACACTAAGCCCAGCTTGCCCTTCCCCACCCTCCATCATAAACTGAGTCAAGGTGTCCCACTGATGCTCCTACCTGTGATGCTGAGAACTGAGAGGAAACAAAAGAGAGAGGAGAGCCACATTTTTTCCATCTTCACTTGATGAAGATCTAGTAAATATGTAGCTCTCTTGGTGCTCCTATTAGGGCCTCAGAAAAGGAAGTTGAAATGGTCTGCTCCATGCAGACAGGCAGATGTGGAACACAGTCACTTAGCATGACTTCAAAGAAATGCTTCATTAAATGTGAAAGCCTCAGTTTCCTGCCAGAGTGATAAAACTAGTACATCTTGTGAACCGGTGTCCTGGGCTGAGCTGGCAAAATGCCAGCTGTCCAGGACAGGGTGAAAAGGGTTCCTCCTCCCCCCAACCAGCCAAGGGGAAAAGAAGAGGGAGAGAGGAAAAAAAAAACTTCCAAAGCCAGGTCTATGCTGAAACTAACTACATGTATTTATACAGAAAAGAGAAAATTAAGAAGAAACTACAATATAACACACACTTACACAAGTTATGTATAACAAGAAATAACTTCCCACTTCCCAGTAAACACAAATTCTACCATTTTAACTACAAATCATTCTAGAGAAGTTGGTTCTTCAGAGACAGACTTAAGCAGAGAGAAAAGCTAAGAACAAACATTTTACTTCCCTCAGATAACATGATGTTAAGCCGGTGCTCTGGGCTTGGGCCTCCCCATCCCTCCTGAGACAGCAGAGTGTCTTGCTGGCACCACAGCTGTGAAGCAACTGCCCAGCCACACCCACACACCAGCTCTTACCCCTTTTGAGATGATGCAATATGGTATGGAATACAATATTATTGGCTAGAAGAAGTCAGGTGTTAGCTAGCTCAGCCCAGCTCAAATCAGCTGACAATCCTAGGCCTAGCTGAACTTTAAAACCTAAGTTTAGGCCCACCTGGCTAAACCCATAACAACCGGTTAAGCTGAAAATGTTGTCTACATTGCAAACCCATGTTGTGGACCAATATTTTCCTTTGTTCTTTCAGATAAACTCAGAATAAGCAGTTTACTGGTTTACATGCTTTCAAAAACATGCCAGGCATCTAAAGCTGATTATGTAATTTTTGGAGATATGATTTAGGGGTCATCATGGTGATGCTAGGTTAATGGTTGGACCTGATGATCTTGAAGGCCTCTTCCAACCTTGACAATTCTGTATTTTCTGTGTACTATATGGTAGCTAGCATAGAAAAAAAAAACCTGAAACTTTTTTCATCAGTTTAATTTCCGTACTCTGTTAGTATATCTCAAATATACTATTTCTAGACTCTACACTATCTTTAAAAACCCCAGCAAAATAACAAAACCAATCCCCCTAAATTAAAATAGAGTGAATTGAGAGTTTTCTAGATTCACCTGTTTTCCTTTTGTTCCTGAGAAGACCATTAATTATTTTCTGCAAGATGAAGAATTACAGTATCACACATGACAACATCCCTTAGTGTGGTTAGTCCTGTACTGTCCTTCAGCTGTTAGCTTTGGTAATGGCAGCACCCTCAGGCAGGAGAGTGTGGTTCCTACCAGTCCTGTCACCTCTCTTTATTGCAGGTCACCTGTACATCCTTCTGAACTGCCCTCAAAGCACACAGAATTTCCATGAGGTAGGCACACACCTACCAGCAAAGCATCTCATTGCAGGCAAGTCCTATGCAAATTGTATCTACTGCTGGCAGCTTTTCTAAAAGAAACAGGTTTGAGTCCTTGCTTATCATACTTGTTTCCCCCAAACTAAAAAGAGCAGGGCAGGACACCTCATATACAAAGTGTGGATATATGTTATTCGCTGGCCCTCCCCGCGGTGGGATGGGTATTTGGCAGTACAGCTGTGAAGAAGGCTTGTTGCCCCCGACAGCTCCATTCTTGGGGGACCAAGGACAACTAACGCTTTAGACTTTGGGAGAGAGCTGATTACAGCCCATCCATGAGGACAGAGAAGGCAAGTGTCACAGTCCCTTCAACAGGAACTTCTCTCTACAAGCAGTGCCCTCTCTTAGGTGGCTGGTCCTTCCTTTGGTGGTCTGGGTCCTGACATGTCTTTGCGTGACTGTCAACATTCGCTCACCCTGAAGCTCCCCATAGCTCCAGAATGCAAGGTACAAAGTGAAAAAGAGAGTCCTCATTAGTCATTTTCCTATTTTGTGCACTACTAGATGTAAACAATACCTATAGCACCTCCTTCCCTAGTTTGTGCACACACAACTTTTTGGTATGGGCTAAGGGCTACAGCTGGAACAGTCAATAGTGCTAGAGAGGCTACAGTCAGGGCTCCCTACGTCTTGGAGGATAAATGCTTCTGCACAGTTCCTTGTTTCTTTGCATTGCTCCTCTACCTGAGGAAATGCACTAAAAACAATTGTAGGAAATGCACTGGGTGCCCTGGTTACTGCTAAAGGAATTGTCCCTGGGGAGGAAATCTCTGCTTGCCATTCAGAAACCTGATAGAGAAAATCTGTCCCAGATGATCAAAAAGCCTTGAAGTTAAGGACTAGCAGAATAGTCAAGCCATTGTAATTGAGGGAGCAAAAATATTGAAGAGCTATGTTCTGGTTTCCACTTCAGAGCAGAGACCACAAAGAACCCAGAGATTACCTGCAGATACTAGAGTCCATGAAAACTGGATTTCAGTCTAGAATTGGGGCTTTCCTTCATGATTGTAATTACCTTAGCTTCTCTTGCTGACCAGGTCATGTAATGTAGCATGAGAGAATGTATTTTGTGTAACATCGAGAAAAAAATTTTAAATGAGCCTTTTTATTGATCTGAAATATACATTGCAATTTGACAAGACAGCCCAAGTGCTCTGTGGCATATTCAATAGCCACAGAAATCCCTGAGCAGCTTGTTCAACGTACTATATCACTATATCTTGTCCTTGGAATTTGTTCCCCCCCCTCTAAAACAACATTCTAAAAATATCCTGCTGCCATGTTACATTGCATTGACTGAATGCAGCCACCCAGCACTGTTGCTGTGCTTGGTGATGAAAGACAGATAAGAACAAAACCTCTCAACTTGAGGGATTTTTGTTCAGTTCAGAGTTGTGTTTTGCCCCAATTCCTACCTTAAGCCCAGATCCTGAAATAGTAATTCACCCTGCTGCTGACATTCATGTGCATGAACAGCTAAGCCCTGCCTCTGCCTACAACATCAAAAACCACTTCTGAGACACATCACTTATTTCAGTCTGCTAGGAGGGAGACATCTCTTCCCTGGAGAGGGGTCCCGCTCACAACAGGGCAAATTATTATGAGAGCTTCTTCCCCCATTACTCCTTTTCTGAGAAATTTCTCACTGGTAGCTTTGTAGTTGCAGTTGGATGTCACACACCAGGTTATGGATGGCAGGGAGAAGAGGTGGTACCGAAACATGCCCAAGAACACTGGACCTTGTTGGTAGCTGGAATGATGATATCTTTGTATTTGGCTTTTCTTTAGTGAGGCAGCTACAGGGATGATTGTCTCAGCACTGGGATGTGCAGACTTTTCATGCTGTTCTGGAAATCACTGCAAGGCTGGGAGGTTTTAGAGGAAAAGAAGCTTTACCCAAGCAAGAGGCATACCTTGTCAGTGGATCCGTGAACCACAGTGTTTTCATTTGGGCTGGACAAGCAGTTGACCTGGATGTTAGTCCTCTGGGCTCCAGGTGGTGGCAGGAGCCGATGGGCTCTGAATATCATCCAGGATGAGTCCCCAACAGTGCACTGCAGCACGGGTTCTGCCCACAGCTCAGGGACACCTTGTGCAGCATTAATTTTTTTCCCCTTGTGTGGGAGTAGGGGATGGCCATGGGGGATCCTGTAATTATTTTCTGCAGATCTGTTTACCACTGGAGGAGACAATCCTCTTTCCTTGGCAATCACCCTATTATGTGTCGAGCTCACAAACCCCTTCACTGCAATACAATTTTTCTGCCTCAATTACAGTAAGCTGCAGCTAAGGAAGAAGCAGAGCTGCAGTCAGTCCCACAGAAAAAGAAATCTTGAACTCAGGGACAAATTCAATTATTCACAAAGAGAGCCTTTTCAGAAATGCTAGTGCAGGAGCTCTTTCTGCCAGAGGCGAGGATGATTACCCTTGCAGACTGGTGTCCTCTAAACATTGCTTAAAGAAAGCACTGGTCCCTGGTGAAAAAGACATGGAGACTTTGAAGCAGGAATTTCATTAAAGAGTAAACTAACCTTTCAGGTTCACTTGGCACTTGGCACAGAAACTCCCACTTCATCACTGTATTTTGGTTTTGAACATTTTGAAACTTGCGCTAATGACTCCGTAGCTGGTGGGCACCTTTCACCACAGCACCTCGCAGGGGGTTGGATGAGTGGGTGGCATGGGCTGACGGGGTGGGTGAGTGCACCACTGTGGGAGACAGGACACTGAGGTGCTTTTCCTGTGCTTTTCCTGAGTCTCCCCTTCCCACCCATAGCTCTGCTGCCTCTCTCCTACTTGCACCACTGCCTCTTGTTTGTTGGGGAGGAGAGAGAAGAAGGATTCTGACTCTGCTTTCTTCCTTGTACTCCTCCTCCCTCATGGCTGCACACCTACATTCTGTGTTTGACATAATGGCAGCCCTGGTTCCAGATGGGGTGTTGAAGCAGAGTGGTGAGGCACACACTCTTTCCTCTCAACAATTTCTTCATCTGAGAGATGTTTAAAAATCTGAGTGGACTTTTGTTCACTGCTCCCTCACTGACAGTTCCAAGTACGGGCAAAACCCAAGAACAGTTCAGCCCTAGATGCCTCCCTGCTCCATCCTTCTAATTAGTTTTTCTAATTAGAAGGTCTATCTTACAGGTTAGTAACTCTAACTCACAGAGAAAGAGAGCATGCATTTGGGGATAAATGGAGGAGAATGAGCTCACTTCACCTTCTCTGCTATTCCAGCCAAAGGTTCCTGTGGTCCTCTGTTCCCATTTCATGACATTTCTGATCACTGATGGTCTATCAGGGTAAGCTGTTTGAGCATTTAGTTCTGCAAAGTGCAAGTTACTGAAAAAATAGAGTATAAAAAATGCAACCAATGAACAAAACAAAACAAATATAAAGCACATTGACCTAACAACTACACATCAATGTAAAACCACTGTGTGAAAACCAGCAAGCCATTTCCAACAAAATTAAAGACTCTACAGAGGCATTATTTTAAAAATTAACTGGAAGGCTCTTGCGAGACCAGTCCTAAGTTCTTTGGTCACTTTCTCTTTTCCAGATACAGCACAAGCTGTGCTTTCCCCCTATTTTGCACAACAACAGCTAAAGACTTTTTACTTGTACATCTCATCTTCTATTTTCTGTAAGAAAATGTTTCAACATAGGTTAATAACCGTTTAACAAAATGCAATGGCACCTATAGCTTTGAAGAAAAGGCTTTTTTTTAAAAAAAAGAGTACCCTGCTGACAGTGCTGGGAAACATCTGATCATGTTAGACTACAAGGTTAAGGTTTTCACTGAAGCTTCCCAGAAGGGTCACGTCATCCCCTGGTCACTTTGGCAGCAGTTTCAGAGACAGTGCTTGGAACAGGTTTTGTAGATCACACCAGCAAGATAGAGCACTCTGCCTGAGAAAGGGCTGTTTGTAGACACAGCTTGTGGGCCTTTATCTTGTGGTCTGCATGACAAGGGAGTTATTAAGACAAGCAATAGACCACTTGGTCAGTACTGAAAAGTTCACATCCAAAATGGTATAAACCTAGATGGGTTGTATAGCTCATTTTACTGTACAGACGATCTCCAATGGATTTTGTTCCCTGAATAATTTAAATTCTTCCATACTCTTGTGTGCAAGTACCTTCTTGAAGACACAGATGTCTGGCCAGAGCTCAACACAGCAGACTGGTAAGAATTCACCACTAAAGAAATACATCAAATAGAAAATATTAAAGGTGTGAAAGTTAACTCCAGCTACAGTAGCAGTGACAATTAGAGGACAGCAGCTGCCTTTTCATTATTAAAAAAATCAAATCATTTACAGAGATAGAAGGCCAAGTTACAGTGACATTGAGAACCATAACTTGGATATTTTCATTTTTGCTTGGTATTTTTTAGAGCATAAAATTTTGAAAGCATGATATTAATGAATTTGTTTGCATGCAGTATCTTTGTAGGCCTGTAAATACCTTTGATGCTATCAGAATGTCAGAAGCAACTATGGGAAAGTGAGATATTTATCCCACCACATCTATCATCTATTAAATTGTCCACTACACCCTGTCTTTTAGAAAAGGTGGTGATGGACAAATGCGAAAAGCAAAGCAGAGGTGGTTTCTCATGTTGAGCCTGACTCTGCAGAGAAGAACGTATATCTCAGGGGAGCCTGTTTGGACTCTTGAGGTGCTTTAGCCTGGAGCCTTGCAGAGCTGGACCCCTCTCCCAAGTCCTGGAAAGAGGGAAAGTCATTTCCAGAAGGTAACACAAAGCTGAGTGCACCTTAGATGAGCACAGCACAGGACAGGTGCATTCCTGAATCTGGGTAACTCAACAGAGTTAACAGCCTGCAATTAGATGGGATAAATACGGCATAGGAGTAGCTAGAGGGCAAAATGGAGAGTAGGAAACTTCTTGGACATTTCTGCATAATGTTACTTTCCACTCCATAAGCAGATTAACTTGTAATTACTTCAGTCCTGAAACCTTTTGGTTCACTCTGTGTTTGAAGGCATAATGTGAGCCTGCCCTAAGGAGCCTGCAAGGAGGTGTTAGTGCTGCAACATGCACTGAACACCAATCTTCTTCCAGAACGCTCTTGAGCAAGTAGTTGAAGAAAAGGATGGAGAATTGAGATTTATTTTTAACAGAAAATACCTCTTTCAACATTCAATATGACTTTATAAAGTTTCAGCCACTGCTAAAATTAAGAAAGTCTTCCAGTTCTTAGCTTGTTTGTAAGGGTCACTGCCCATGTAAAATAGATGTTCAGTTTCTAGAGGAGTCTGTCACCTGCCAAAACAAATAGGAAGAGCCTGCACTGCTGTCTTCTGTTTAAGTGAAACTTCATATCCAAGTTAGTGAGGATTTAAAAGAGTCACCATTCGCACATTACTTTGTATAGAGTGGAGGAGGGACAATTAAGTTATAAAAATCATCCCCGAGTGTCACTTGGACTGAAGTTTTGGTTATGAACAAAAAGGAGGTTAGTATTCATCTCCTCTAGCCCTCCTCCCAGTTTGACCCCTTGTCCTCAGTACTATTTCCATTCTAGTCACTGATGTGTTACCTAGCCATTCCCAGGAGTTTGCTTGTGACCACTGACACACAGGTTGTACTTGACTGAACACTGCTCTTCCTCAGCCTGAAATGAGGTTATGCTTTAACTTCTCCACAGCTGATTAAGCTTAGCAATGCTGCTAATGGCAATGAAATCATTTGAGATGGCTAGCAGAGCAGTTAACTTCTACTTTGCATGATTGCCTCAATTTTCAAAGTGAATATGCAGTGGCTCTGTGGGTTTAACAGCGCAAGTCGATGGCCTCCTGGATGCTTCCAGACTGTGTCCCAAAAAGGACACCACTCTGTAGACAAGGGAAGCCACTTATGTTACCCAAGTCTTGGCTGAAGCCCCCTTCTGCCCATTGGAAATCAATGATTCCGTAAATTAATTTCAGCCTGTTACTGTAATTGGATTAAAAAAAAAAAGAAAAGCATCTTGCAACACTTCTGGAAGTCAGTAAGCTGGAGAATTGCATTGTGACTGAGCCCAAATCTAATAGGTTATTTGACATCTGCTGAAGTATCAACATCATGCAAACTATGAAGCCATGGCCATTACTGGTCATCCTTTCTCCCTTTAAAGTTGCACTGACTCATGCGGTGTATTTTTCTAACAGATGCAGCTGTGCAGCAAAGACATTGTCAAGGAGGAAAAAAACTAAAACCGCTACAGAACTGCATGAAAAACACAAGTTGTGAAGCACTGTAGATCTGTTTGCAGGAGGCTAGATCATAATAACTTCAAGCTGATTTTAGTGATTTGCCTGAGTGTACCAGAGACACATTTGGCTTGCAATGCTTCTGCCAAGTCTTGGCTGTGGCCTTTCAGGATGCAAGAGAAAGTACCGAGCCTAGAGATCAGTACAGCTTACCAGCTGCTCAGAGTACAGGTACAATTTTAGAAGTCTGATTTAATATCTGGTTCAACCAGCAATGCTTATGGCTAAATTGGAAATAAAACTATTCTATCCTTATTAGATTGGGACTGTAACCTCATAACTCGTCAGATATTGGACTTGCCTGTCAGGCTTCTTGCATTGCTCTGGCTCTCATTTCCAAGAAGCTGAAGAGAACAGATTGGATATTGAAAGAAATGTAAGTTCAAAGAAAAATCATACATAACTCAGTGGTTTGAACAGTTGAAGCCCTTAACAACCCATGTATGAAACTGTATTAGTTACAGAATCTGGGACCAGTTAATCACTGTGTGGGTGTAAACAAAACTTTGTATCCTACACCCTCTATGTCATTTCTCATGAACTGGTAATAATGGAATTTTTCCAGCAGCTGCCCAGGGCACACCTGACCCCTCAGGCTACAAGCTTGGTTTTAGAGAACTCTCTGAGACCAGGAAGTGTTTGTGTCTTCACACCGATGACTCAGCCATGATAACTCCCCTCTGGGGAGTCATTAGCACTTTCACACCCAGCCTGAGGGGTCATGTCTGCTAATGGGCCATCAAGGATTCCAAAACTATCCCATGACTCACAGAGTAAACTGCCCATTATGAAACTACTCACTCTTGGGGAGGTACTGTGCATTCCCATCTGAAACTAAGCATAAATAATCTTGTGGTTTGGGGACTTCTGGTACCACTCATTGGATCCAGAGGAAGACTAGAACCTCAAAAGGACTGCGACTGCCACTCTCAACCAGATTGTGACCATCATCCTCTCCAACAGGTTTTCCTTTCCTTTTACTTTGTGCTCAAAGGGACAACATGGTGCTCAGCACAGGGGCTAACGAACACCATTCTGTTTGTGCCCCAGGGTGCTGGATTATGCATCCGGGTTTTGTGGGTTAAACCCAATTTTTTTCTGTATCACTGTATTTTTTTTATTAAATTGTAACTTGACTTGTAATCTCTTTTTGATTTGGGTTAATTTCTCCTGTCAGTTTACCTTTAAACCATCACAGAAACAAAAAGGGAAACAAGCAGTCTATGCATGTGGTTCATTCACCCAAAAGACAGTTTTTTATTATGCCCATGTGGATGCTGCCCAGGTCTCAAAAAACTGGGTGCAATAAGTGTATTTTATGGAATCATAGGAAGGATTACTCAATTTTCCTGAACAGAAGAAGCATATACCCAGCTTTATGGGATTGACACCTACAACATAGGCTAGATGCCCACAGGAAAGAACAAGGATTTTTTCAGGGAAGTAATCAGCTGTTTCAAAATAGACAAAATATCGAACAGAGCAAGTACATTAGCTACCTTATTGTTAGAATTATCAGCTATAAAAAATATTAACCAAAAATTACCTTAGGTGCTGTTACTCTGACTTGGGAAAAAAAAAGAATTAGATCTCCTGACAGGCTCTCTAGCACATTTTTCTGCAATTTTTAATTTTTCAGTTGTAGTTTTTAGCAGTTTTTCTTTACTGATAACCTTTCCTTCGCTGACCAGAATCATGTTTTGCCAGGCCCTGACCTGCTCCATCACAGAATAGCTCAAGCAGTCAGACAGATCCTCTGAAGAGGAGGTCCCCAGACCAAGTGAAGAGTTACCTCTGCAAGGCCTCACCCATCACCCCTCAAAAGGCAGGGATGACCTGTTTTGTTTTATTATTTAAACAACCCCTTACACCAATTCTCAGAAAAAGAACTTCATCATCCATTGTCTACACAAAATAACACAGATTTCTTGCTAACAATATTTTCACAGGACCTGAAGAATAGCTAAGAACTTGATATTTACAAGTTCACATTTTCTAGGAAGCAAGCTTTAGCAATCCACATTTAAACACCACAGAAAAGCCTATATTTTTTTCCTGGATCCCCATGCTGTGTACTTTCTCCTTGGGAAACTGCCAAAGTCTGTCTCAGAAGGCTGCTATTTTGCTCCAGGAGACCAAAATCAATCAATCAATCCGTGACTTGGCACTGTCAGAACAGAAGATTAGGACTCTCAAGCAGATTATAAACACAATCCCCTCAATTAACTTCTCTGGGATGGGCTAGAGGCAGTTAGATCCTTGTTAAGTCAATTACTAACATGGATGTTCAATGTGCATATTTTTTATGACAAATCTTATTAATTTCATGTGCAAAGAGAAAGGCTAAGAAGCAGGGCCACAGCCTGCCAGACCACCAGGGGCGAGCTCCATGGAGAATGTTTGGCCAATGCCACATGCAAACAGCCATATCCTTCTGGTCAGCACTGCCAGGGCTTTTCCCAGTTCCTTGGTTAGGACTCTACACCTGGCCTGCCTTTACTGATGTACATTATTGAGATGTCACTAATGGAGAGACCTCTGAACTATGCAGCTGATGTTGGGGTGGCTTTTTAAAGCTACTACTTTGCATGCCAAGGCTTATGTTCCTGCTGTGGTGTGGGAAGAAGGGCTGGTTACTCTGGCTTCACCTTTTGCAGACAGGCTCCTGTGACTCTCAAGTGAGAAAGCTCAACAGGCATCCACGGTCCCTACCCTTTGCATGGAGAATCAGTTGAAGGAAACATTTTGTACCTATGTAGTTTAATCTAAAACTACTTAACTCTCAGTCGATTTTAAGCACCCAGTTTTCTGGGCCTGAAAAACCTTGCCAGAAAACAGGTATTTTTTTGCCAAGCACCAAAAACTTGTGCTGAAGTTGCTCTGACAATTTAGCCCAGATGCAGGTTTGCTGCCAATATGATCATCTTCCTCAAAATGCCCTTCTGTAATATCTCATTGCATTTTTAACAATTGAACTTCTGCCTTTTTCCAGACTGTTTCAGTATTCGGCTTTAAAATTTAATCAGCTACAGTTTATCTTACTACAGAAACCAGATACTTTCAGGAGGATGGGGGCTACATATGGAAGTCACACTTTTTGGGTTTTAGACCCTGTGCATTAAGGTCAGTTTCTCCTGCTGATTTGTACCAGGCCTAAGAGGTACCTTCCGCATTTGAATTATAGGATCAGGCTCTTGTAATGGTTTGACCCATGGCTTCCTCAGTAACCATTGTATCTAAGGAAGTTACAAGTATTCCACACGTGTCTTCCACGTAGCAGGGGAGGAGTGTTTTTTTTTTTGTCTCTTTTTCCTTGGCCGGGGAGCTGGTGGGAGGTGCTCCGGTTGTTGGTGGTTCTCCTGTCCTGGGTGAGATTGTTTCATGCTTGTTTCCCCTTCTTTGAGGTTTTTAGTTGTGTTTGTCTGTTTCATTTGTGTTTTTTTGGTTTGGTTTTGTTTCTTGCAAATTTTCTGGTTAACCAGTCCCCTTTTACCTTTTCCCTTTCCCCTGGGGGTGGGATCCTACGTACTGTGTATATAGTGTGGTTGTAAATGTTAGAAAATATAATTTCTTCTTTTTATTCAGTTCGGTTTCTTTTGAGTTCGTTTCTTTTCAGTTTTTCTTCCTTTTGCTGGGAAGGTTTTGGGTGGGGAAAGGGGGCCAGTCCAGGGTTGGTAAAAAGCTAGGCCAAACCTGTGACAGCTCTCTATGTGAAAAAGGAAGGCATTCATGGCTCTGACAAAGGGACATGGAAAACTCACCTTGACACTGAACATAGATTGAATTCCCCTTTGTGAGTTCAAAGGAAAGAAGCTGAACTGTGGCCCAGAAAGACTGAAATTAGTTTAAAAATGTCCTTCCTATGACACAGAACAATATTCATGCTTGCTGCTCAGCAAAAATTTATGAGAACTACTTCCTGCCTGAACGACATTAAGGGATGCTAAATGAGCAGCACCTGCCAGTAGTGCACTGTCCTATTGAGCAATTAAAACTGTGCCCAGCAAGTGGCTGATTTAACCTTTTTGTCAGGCTCCTGTAGCCTGTTGAAATCATACAAGATCCTGGCAGTACTGCTGACCTCCAGAAAATGATCCCCAAACTGTTCCCCTGTGAAAGGCTGGCAGATGGACCTTCTCCAGTGGTTGATGTAATTGGCACAGCCTGAAGAGTGACTGGGAGCAACCCAGGGAAGGACAGGAAGGGCTGGCAAGTGGCTGAAGACACCTGGATGCTCTTGGCAAGAAGGATGACATGTCAGCAAGACCCACCAGTGACATATGTGACTAGCCAGGAGCAGTGACAGCGTAAGGCCAAAAGTGATTCTTGCATTCATCCATCTGGATAAATATTTGCTGCTGTTATGTGTGTTTACCAGTGGGGATACATGATTAAAACATTTCTAATTTGCATTCAGGTCAGGCTGACCTCTGCAGGGGATGTGGCATTTATAAATCCTCAATATTTCTCTAACTTCAGGTATCGTTGCAGGAGAAAAATCAGAGTATTTGTACTTTAGCAGCCTGTTAGGTATATATTGCCATTCGATGAAGATTGAAGACATGTATCTGCAAACCTAAGTCAAGCTCATCTTCCAGTAAATATTTAATTTGCATGAGTTGACCATGGTAAAGGTGGTATGCAGATTGTTTAGAACCACAGAAATGGTTTGGGTTGAAAGGGACCTTCAAAAATCATCTAATCCAACTTCTGCCATGGGGAGGGAAAGTTTTCAGTGGGCCAGGTTGTTCAAAGACTGACCACTTCCCAGAGACGGAGCATTCTGCAACAGCTTCAACCTGTCCTGCTCAGCAAAAAATCACTGGGAAAAAAAAATCTTTTATTCTAATTTATCTACTGTTTTGTGAAATAGTAATCCACGTCTTTCATCTTTTTGGTCTCTGCACTGGTGTTCACACCTTTTGGTATTGTTTAACACCTCACCTTTACAAGATCAGAATAGGACGTGTATGTCCTTATACTGTTGACTGCTGCCAGTGGCAATGTTTTCTTTCTTATGCCTCTTTCTTATTCTCCCTTTATACAGGCTAAGGTAGCACCAGCAAGACCAGAAAAGCAGGAAGCCTAATTACTGAACCTGTGCAACTGAAATGATGGAGTTTTCCTAAGTGTACAACCAAGGTAAGAAGCTTTCTAATAAACAAACAAGTCTGTAGTCCATCAGAGAAGTAATTGAAGCCTGTGCGTTCTCTGTAAATAACTTATTTAATTTATATAAAAGGAAAGCCCAACTCCAGCCTTTAGACAGGCATTTCTACTTTGTTGGACACCATGAGGTGCAGTATTGCATTTGCTACTTTTCAGCCACTCTACTAGAATCAAGAAAGCTGGGGACAAACAGAATACTGAATCAGACCTGTGCTTAAAGACAGCTTAGTAAATTAGGAAACCTGCCTGAGGAACAGGAGTGGGCAGAAGGTGCAAGGACAGCCTGCTGAACACTTGTTATGACTAGCTGGTATTTTCATGCAGCCAGCCTTGGCAGAGCTCATCAAACTGCCACTGTGCTGGTGGTGACTCATGGGAGAGGCGGCTCCTGGGCAGAAAGCAGCAGCTGTGGCTGTGTATCAGTGCTTGCAAAGTCCAGCACAACTTCCTCACAAACAAGCTTTGAAGCATGCACAGTTGTAAAGATTTTATCCATGTTAATTTTTGTGGCTGCTTTTCAAAAAATTGTGACAGGGCTACCAATTTTTTTCCTTAATATAAAAAATAATCAGGAAAAATAGAATAAAAAAAAAATTCCAGGTATATAAGAGTTCTGGTGGTACAGAGAAAGGGTACAGATCTTGAGCTGCTCTGACTGAAGCCAAAATACCTCTTCCCGACTCCCCCTGAATTCTGACGTACTTATAGGGCTGCTCCTGAGGCATCAGATGCATCAAACTTCTCTATGCCTAAGATGAAAATGGGGGAAACAGCATGACACAATCATTGTGCCCTATAAAGTGACATGGCCGGACACCATCTCAGCCCTCAACAGCCCCACAGTTGCTCCCCAGTTTTACCAGCCTTTTGACTTTTCCCCTCAGCTAAAGGTATAGATAGCTGCTGCCTGTAGCATTTATGCTACCACACTCAGAACTTTAGCTACTCAAAGAAATAGACTATTTGGAGGTCCTAGAGACCTCCTGGGGCCCCACTCAGCTGAAACCCCATAGCTCTTCTTCACCCCAACCAAGGCAGTCATGCTATAGATACCTCTCTCAGCCCTCATATTTGTAATCAGTGCCCCAATGAGGTGATAATGAGTAAGACAAGCATTTCTGAAGGTTAAAAAATTTTGTAACTGCTGATACCATTCCTCCACAATTAAAGGCAAATGTCTCAAAGGTACTTAAATCCTAGTTTGCTGCCAAGACAACTACACTTCTTGGAAAACAGGCCTAAATCTTTCAACAGAACTCACATGGCCATGCCCCTGTCATTTCTGGGCTTTTTAGAGATATAGCAATTGTTATGCTTCAGGCAAAACTGTGTAAAACAACAAAAAACCCTAACCCACCTCATAAATGAGAAATATTTTACTTCAGGAAAGGTAGAGTCATTAATAGCAGCAAAATTGTAATAAGTGCTAATTACATTTTTAGTAAATGTTTTCAGGGAAAGAGACATAAAGTTGTGCCATAGCCCAAGGCATTAACATTCAAATCTTTTTTTTTAAAACAGAGACTTGATTTAGAGAGATTTTCCCTGGTGATAGCTTGTCCCACCAGCTCAGCAGGGCCATCAGCTGGACACTCTCAGATTTTTGCTCACACTCAATGGCATTCTCCAGGCTCTGCTCTCCATGGGGCCAGGCTCAGACAGCTGCTCCTACTTATTTTCATTTCTCCAGTTAATGTCTTTGTGCTTTTCTTGTCCCCACACTGCTTTGAAAGCCAGCAAGTATCTCACTGCTGGCTACCTCATAGCAACCTACTACTATTCTCAAAAGTCTCCATCTTTCATTCTTAGTGTTTGCTATTGAGGTCTGGCAAGTAAGTCCGGAAATTAGATTTTTAATTATTATTTTTGGTTTCTCCAATCTTGAACTTCTTAGTATGGGAATCTTGTTTGCAGGCTCAGTCTTTGCAGAGGACTTATCAAAACCAGCTTAGCTGAACTTAAGCTCAACAATGTCTATACCCATCTCAGAGAGATCAGGTGTACCTGAATGACACATACTGAGCTGGCATATTTTATTCCCATTTGTTCTGTTTTCAAGCACTATCCTCAACCCCAAGTCCACATCAGAGAAACCTAGCAAACCCTCCATCCTCTCCATGCTTTGCATAGAACTATCTTTAGATTCTCAACTCATCAAGTATTAGCAACGCAGTCAGGTAACCCCATCAATGCCCATGCTCTATCTACAGTACACTCAAACGTATCATGCTTGTTCTCTACACATTTAAAAAAAAATCCCATACTTCCTTTAATGCTGAGTCACTTTTCTCATCCAGACAGCAGTACTGTAGCAGGGTTGGTTACATTTGAGCAGCAACACGGATAGGGTAGGATCTGGAATGCGTGATCATCAGGGAAGGCATGGCTCCTGAAACAGGCTGCTGGCACCACGAGGTGGGGACATGGAGTAAAAAATGCCCCAAACCCACTCATAAATAACCACTCTGAAAAGAAATTGCCAGCAATTTCTTTGCACATAAAATATCAAAACATGCCTTACAGGAAAGCCTTTCCCACCCTTCCCTTGACGCTGGCCTGACCACTGAGTGCAGTCTGTCTCAAAGGTAAAGTTTGCTGGTGCCTGTGGTTTTTCAGCCACAGAGTTTTAGCTCTATCAAGGCTTTATCTGGGTTTTGTCCAGGAAAGGTATCTGTGACTTGCAGCAGAGGTTGGTTTTCCCCTTTCCAGTTTACCTGGTTATTGGGAGGCTCCATCTCTGAGCCCATCAGTTAATTGTTTTCTTGCTGCCTGTCCTCTAGCAGTCACCTCTGCTGGTTCATCATAGACTTTGTGATAGGGCATTTTCAAATAGGCTTAAAATTCAAGTTGACTCAAATTATCTTGAGGTAATTTACCCTTAAACTGCCAAGGTAAGGCATCAAACTGTTCAGGTGTCACTGAAGATAAGAAACAAAGCTACCTTGAGTACACAAGAGCAACCTTCTTGTTGCTCATGCCTTGGGTCACTTTTAGTCCACCAATTCTCCTTAAAGCAGGCACAGAGCAGAATATCACCCTCACTGCCTCCTAATGCACTTTGCAATGAATTAGATTTTAATATCAGAATATTACAGTTTCCAGTACCAAGAGATAATGGGTGAAACACAGGATTTCCACGGAACATTGGTGCATTTTGTCTTTTATGTTGTAGTAGTTTTGGCTTTAGTCAGCACAGGTCCCCATTTAGACCTCAGTTTTTAGCAGGCCTCAAAGGTTGTGACACAGATTAGAGGAGACAGGTATCATCTGACTTAAGCAGCCATAGAGGTATTTCATATCATCTGACATCATCAGGAAGTGTCGGAGAGTATAACAAGCAAGGTGGGAGGAGTCTCTGCTCTCTTTGGTCCATGCTTCTGACCAGGACGGTTCCCGCTCCCTGACTGCTGATATCAGGCCCTCCTGCCGGTCGGCACGTCTGTTTAGCCGGGGACGTGAGCATATTCCTGTTAATTCCTCTTTCCCTCTTGCTGGGAGGTTTCCTTTGGGGAGGAGGTTTGGTTGGTTTGGAGTTTCACCTGTTAGCTGGGGCGACCTCGGTGAGCCTGTTGTTGTTTCCTGTCACCATGTGCTATTTCATATTCTGTGTTAAGCTCTCCTCTTCTCTGTATAAATATAAAAACCTCACTGTGTTTAAAGCCTTGTTTCTGCTGTTTTCCCTCACTCTCCTGCTCTGGGAGTGGACTTTTTGACTGGGTACCAGGCAGTTGGCATTTTGCCAGCCCAAACTATAACATTCTTTTGGTGCCGAAACCCGGGAACTGACCAAGGGTGTTGGCAAGTTTCCCGAGAGCTTGGCTGTGTTCCCGGGGATTGTTTAGGTAAACTAGTGTAGATTATCTTGTGTTTTGGGAACACGTTGGGCATTGAACGTAAAACAAAATGGAGAGCAAATTGGTAATAGGCCTTTTGTTAATTCCTTTCTTAGTTATAACTGTCAGTGTGCCTGTGATAGTGCTTATACTATTTCACATGGTGAGAGCTACTCTGCCTGGTACAACCTTTGACTTCAATTTTCTTTTCTCCCTCCAAGATCTGCCTGATTTCAACATAGAAGGTTTCATAGCAGGAGCATACACAGTTTTTGGGGATTCTTACTTGGTGTTTTTGATGACAATCGTGGGACTGGTGAAAACCCTAGGTGCATTGATAGGTTTGAAAAAGGTGGTGTTATGCTGGTGGTTTCGGTTCAGGACAGAGCAAGCTTCAAATCGGGGTTTTAATAGACCCTTATTGGGACGTCCCTTGAAGAAGTCACTGCATGGGTGGCAGGGAAGATGGAGTAGCCTGGGCATGTTAATAGGACGTTTGGCACCTCCTGTTACCTGGCAATTTACTCCGGAGGAGGTGCTCGACCCTAACAAGCTGGCACATTGCCTGGAGGAAGGATGCCTTGCTTATTCTGACCCAAACCACCAGCTGCTTGCCTTCTATTGGGGTTTGGCCCATGCCTACCGAGCTGCAATAGAGCATTGCCAAAAAGGTACAAGGGAGGACACAGGGACCCAGATTGTGGAGGACACTACAAACACCCCAAACCAGACAAGTACCCAGATCAATCAGCAAAAAACTATTATTGCTCCTGTAGTGAAAAGGAAGTCATGGATAGGGACATCAGAGGGAGCAACAGTAGGGGAAGGAGCTGGTGAGGGGACAAGTGCGAGTTTTTCGACAGATGATACAGGTGCAGGACCTTCAACAGAGGGGGCCAAACAATCACCCGGGAAACAGGAACGGCCAAGGGAAATTAGACAGGAGACCATAATATCCAGATCACTGACCCCAGCAGAACTTCGGGACATACGGAAGGAATACAGGCGCCTGCCTGGTGAACGAATTCTTACATGGGTGCTCCGATGCCGAGATGGAGGAGCTGGGTCTTACGTGTTGAATGGTCAAGAAACACAACACCTGGGCACTATTGCAAGAGATGATAAAATTGAAAAGGAGATGGCAAAGACAGAGGGCGATTGCAATTTGTTGTTGCGACTCTTTGGAGGTGTGACTGGGGCATACCCGTATAGGGAGTCTTTACAGAGTTCCCCACGGAAGTGGACAACCATAGATGAGGCCAGCCAATACCTACGGGAACTGGCGCTGTTAGAGCTTCTCTATGGTGATCCTCTGGACGGACTTGCTACCACTAACCCAGAGCATGTCCCCTGCACGATGCCGATGTGGAGGAAAGTAATACAAGGTTGCCCTCCATCGTTAGTCAGCTGCCTGCTAACAGTTCTTCCCGAGAGTGGTGACCATGTACCCCGGACAGTGGGTGACATGTGCAGTTGGCTACGGACTATAGAAGAGGGGCTTGACGTTCTACGGGCTGATCTTCCAGACTCTAGGGGCAGCCCTAAGTCTCGTGGCCGACAGGTCACTGAGAGAAGGGTGCCCTCCGATGCCTCTGACGAAGACAGAACCGAGGAAAGGCCACGGTCTCGGTCTCATTTTCGATCCCGGTCTCGTCCGCGTTCCCCTCGTAGTGCACACGAGAAGAGAAGCCCCAAGAGTAAGCCCCGTAGTGAACGTGGATGGTTGTGGACTAGTCTACGTGCACTGGGGGAAGACATGGAAAGGTGGAACGGTGAGCCCACCTTTAAGCTCGGAGCCCGGTTGCAAGAGTTAATAGAGAAGAAAGCTGGCAAAAAGGCTGTCCATATAGTTGAGGCAGAGACCCCGCAAAGGAAACATCGGTCCCCGAGACGTAAAAGGAGAGACTCCATCACCTCCGATGGAGGAGTCTCTGATAGAACATCACTGAGGTCAGATAGCGAATGCTCGGAGCAGGAGCAGCAATAGAGGGGCCCTGCCTCCGGCCAGGAGGAGGAAAGGGACAATCGAGTTTTCTGGACAGTGTGGGTTCGATGGCCTGGCACATCAGCTCCTTGGAGATACCGAGCTCTGGTCGACACTGGCGCCCAATGTACATTGATGCCGTCGGAACATGAGGGTACGGAGACTGTTTCTATTTCTGGAGTAACCGGGGGGTCTCAAGACCTATCGGTGGTAGAGGCCGACATGAGCTTGACAGGAAACCAGTGGGAAAAACATCCCATTGTGACGGGGCCAGAAGCCCCTTGCATCCTGGGTATAGACTACTTGAAAAGAGGACACTTCAAGGACCCAAAGGGGTACCGGTGGGCTTTTGGTGTAGCCACGGTGATTGAAGACAAGTCCAAACATTTGTCTACCCTTCCTGGCCTCTCAGAAGACCCTTCTGCTGTGGGATTACTCCGAGTCAAAGATCAAGAAGTACCGATGGCCACCACAACCGTACATAGGCGACAGTATCGGACAAACCGAGATGTTGTGACCCCCATCCATAGGTTGATCAAGAAGCTGGAAAGTCAAGGGGTGGTCAGTAGAACACATTCACCCTTCAACAGCCCCATTTGGCCTGTACGCAAACCAGATGGAGAATGGAGACTGACTGTGGACTATCGTGGCTTGAATGAGGTCACGCCACCATTGAGTGCTGCCGTGCCAGATATGTTGGAGCTCCAGTATGAGCTGGAGACCAAAGCAGCAAAGTGGTATGCCACTGTTGACATCGCTAACGCGTTTTTCTCCATTCCCTTGGCCGCAGAGTGCAGGCCGCAGTTTGCTTTCACCTGGAGGGGCATCCAGTACACGTGGAATCGATTGCCCCAGGGGTGGAAACACAGTCCTACCATCTGCCATGGGCTGATCCAGGCCGCACTAGAGAAGGGTGAGGCCCCAGAACACATCCAATATATTGATGACATCATCGTATGGGGAGACACAGCAGAAGAAGTATTCAGAAAAGGACAAAAGATCATCCAGATACTCCTCGAGGCTGGTTTTGCCATCAAGAAGAGTAAAGTCAAGGGACCTGCCAGAGAGATCCAGTTCCTAGGGGTGAAATGGCAGGATGGGCGTCGCCAGATTCCAACTGACATCATCAATAAGATTGTAGCAATGGCTCCCCCGACTAGCAAGAAGGAGACTCAAGCATTTCTGGGAGCCATAGGCTTCTGGCGAATGCACATTCCTGAGTACAGCCAGATTGTGAGCCCTCTCTACTTTGTGACCCGTAAAAAGAACAATTTCCAATGGGGTCCTGAACAACAACAGGCATTCAGGCAGATCAAGCAGGAGATTGCACATGCCGTGGCTCTTGGACCTGTCAGGACGGGGCCAGATGTACAGAATGTACTTTATTCCACAGCTGGAGATAAAGGCCCCTCCTGGAGCCTCTGGCAAAAAGTGCCTGGTGAGACGCGAGGGCGACCACTTGGTTTCTGGAGCCGAAGCTACAAAGGCTCTGAGGCCAATTACACCCCTATGGAGAAGGAAATCTTAGCGGCGTATGAAGGCATACGAGCAGCCTCAGAAGTCATCGGTACCGAAGCACAGCTTTTCCTGGCACCTCGACTACGGGTGCTAAGCTGCATGTTTAAGGGAAAAGTGCCCCCTACACACCATGCCACCGATGCCACGTGGAGCAAATGGATTGCTTTGATTACACAACGTGTTAGAATTGGGAGCTCGAATCGCCCTGGAATTTTAGAAATCATTACTAATTGGCCTGAAGGTGGGAACTTCAGTCTGGCAGAGGAAGAAGGGGAGGAGTCAGTGAGTCGTGCTGAAGAAGCTCCACCATATAACCAGCTGCCAGATGAAGAGACGCGCTACGCACTTTTCACTGATGGTTCCTGCCGTATCGTAGGAAAGAGCCGGAAGTGGAAAGCAGCTGTGTGGAGTCCCACCAGACGGGTGGCAGAAGCCACTGAAGGGAAAGGCGAATCGAGTCAGTTTGCGGAACTCAAAGCTGTCCAATTGGCCCTAGACATTGCAGAAAGAGAAGGATGGCCAAGGCTCTACTTGTACACTGACTCATGGATGATAGCGAATGCCCTCTGGGGGTGGCTAGACCGGTGGAAGAAAATGAATTGGAGACGTAGAGGGAAACCCATCTGGGCTGCAGATCTGTGGCAAGACATTGCTGCCAGAGTAAAGAAGCTGTACGTGAGAGTCCGCCATGTAGATGCCCATGTGCCTAAAGGTCGAGCTAATGAGGAACATGATAATAACAGACAGGCAGACCGAGCTGCACAGATCGAGGTGTCTCAAGTAGACCTAGACTGGCAGCAAAAGGGAGAATTGTTCCTGGCTCGATGGGCCCATGGTGCCTCAGGCCACCTGTAGGTGGATAATGTCGAGGGGTGGATTTAACCGTGAACACTATTCTTAAGGTTATCCACAGCTGTGAAGCGTGTTTGCCATTGTGAGACCCCAGTGAACAGGGAAAAGAGGAGCTGCGGAACCCCCTGCAGAGAACCCTACAGATGCGGCGCCCGGAACCAGCGCCCGCAGTGCTGAGCGACCCGCAGAAGCCAGAGCTGTCGCTGGCGGGGCTGCCGCCAGGGCTGCGAGCAAGCCGGGGGAGGCTGCAAGCCGTGAGAGGCTGTGAGCCGTGAGAGGCCACGAGCCATGAGAGGCCACGAGCCGTGAGAGGCTGTGAGCTGTGAGAGGCTGCAAGCCATGAGAGGCCGTGAGCTGTGAGAGGCCACGAGCCGTGAGAGGCCACGAGCCGTGAGAGGCTGTGAGCCGTGAGAGGCTGCGAGCCATGAGAGGCCGCGAGCCGTGAGAGGCTGCAAGCCGAGCCAGGGCTGCAAGTGAGCCAGGGCTGCGAGCCGCCGGGGCTGCTCCTGCCTCTGCTGCTTGCTTGTGCTGCTGTCGGGGCTGCTTCCGAGGCTGCCAAAGCTGTTAGGACTGCTGCTAAGGGGGATGGGTCACATGGTGAACTGTAGTACTTCTGTGTGACCGAGGAAAAAGACATGAAGAGAAGCCTGCGTAAGCTGTTGACGTGTGGTGGGACACTGCCGTTTGAGTTGAATCTTTGAAAACCCGTCGTGTGAGTGTTGATGTGCCCAAGAGCCGAGCCGATGAAGAACATCACACCCTGGACTGGCTGGGGGAGGGTTCTTTCTGGCTCAATGGGCCTATGATGCCTCAGGCCACCTGTAGGTGGATGAGGCCAAGGGGTGGATCTGACTGTGAACACTATTTTAACCCCAGTGGGAAACTAGAGACTCCTGAAGAGAGGATGGTAACCCTACTGAAAGACATGAACCATCAAATAAGATGACCTGAGTTGAACTGCTGTGTTCCCATCTGAAATATCTACCCCATCCTAATGGACTCTTAGCCACATTATGGAGGGGTGGGAAATAGCCCTGGAAAAATAAAGAGTATTTAAGCATGAGAACCTAAGATATGAGTGACATAATATGGTATGGAATAAGGGGTGGAGAATGTTATGGGTTCACCTAGGTGGGCCTAGATTTGGGCTCTGAAGTGTGGACTAGGCTGAAGCTGTCAGCTGACTTGAGCTGGGCTGAGCTAACAGCTGACCTCTTCTAGCCAGTAAGTTTGTATTCCATACCACATTATGACATCATCTCCAGGGAAGTAGGAACCAGTGTGGGAGTGGTTAAGGCAGTCGCTTCTCAGCCCTCCTCTTGGGAGGACGCACGATGCTGTCCCAGGGGGGATGGAGAGGACCAGGCCCACCACTGGCTCACTGGGTACCTCAGGAAAGTAAAATGTGTTGTTCTGGGTCTCTCCTTTCTGCTTGGGTTTGTCTCCCTGGGGAATAAGCTTCTTCTTAAGTAAGGTGTAGTTAGGACAGTAGAATTTGTGTGTTCGTTAAGAAGTTGAGGTGGGGAACTTGTTGTTGTAGACTTGTGTGAGTGTATATTTGTACTCTCTTCTAATTGTCTCTTTCTTTCTGTGAAAAATATATGTAGATTTAGTATAAATGCAGTTTGAAGTGTTTTTTTTTTCTTTCCCCTCTCTTTTCCTCCCTTTCCCTGGTGTTAGGAGGGAGGCTTTTCTCTCTGTGCTTGGGGGGGTTGGCAGTTGCTTATCTCAAACCAAGACAGTTGCTCTGAGCTTTGCTTTGGTGGTACAATGCGCTTGTGCCATTACCATAAATTCAATTGTTTGCACATTCTCTCTCAATTTTCCATCCTCTGACAATAAAGCTACATTTAGAAAGGGCTGTCTTTAGCAATTGCTTGCCATCCATTTATTGATGGATTCTCTGAACATCTCATTGCACTTTTATTCTATTATCTGTTTAATGGTTTTTCATTTTCTCCAACACAGACAGACCAAGAAATGTTTCACTACAATAGCTGCCACTTCCACTTTCCACTTGGGGGTAAGGCCAGGGGGTAGATGGGGAAGAGTGGGGATTTTTTTCATGAATAAATTTTTAAAATTAACTCTGCTTTTATATACTAGATCTTTGCTGCCTTGAAGAACTTTAGTCCTTATTTCTTCTCCCTAAAATAAAGAGTTTATGCATTTTAAACTGACATTTAAAATTCTGCTAACGTAAGTGTTGACTGTTTAAAACATCTGATTTGTATCACAAAGAACTCAAAAGGAAAAAATTGATAATTATTTTAACGAGATTTAACTCCCTAAACTTACCCAAAGACATAGCTATTACTGGTAAAATCAGGTGATAGATACCTAGTAAATTATCATTATTTACTGTTTTTTCCAATGTCTCTTATATCATCTGGTTGCCCAAATAGGATATGTCTCAACTAAGAAGATGCCTCTGTTTCTTAGAAATGTAGTGGTCCATAGATATAAGTGAGATTTGCAAGGAAAGGGAATAGCTTTCACAAAACCAGTTGATAAAATAGTAAAACCACAAAGAAGCAGGCACATGGTTGGGCTCATGAGATTTCTGGTGTGGAGCTTAAGAAGCTATGAACAGTTTTATCTATGATCCACAAACCTTGTAAAACCAAAACTACAGTGGACAAACTAGAGTTTCATTTTTCTTAGCTGATATATTTTATTAAGTCAGATTGTTCTGCTGTTTAATAAACACAGTCTAGTCTAACAATTTCTAGTGATCTCTATTCCCTCTGTTCTTTCAGCAAAATGCCACATTCTGAATGAATCATTTCCCTTTGTTAAGCCATTTAACATCTGTCTCCCTGCGTATAAACAAAGTCAGTACTTTCATGACAAAAAAGACTTCTTACCACTGCTTTGACGGTCTTGCATGGAAAGACCTTGCAACATCTAGAGGAAATGCATCTCTTTTCCATTGTTTATAGTGGGATGTGTATTTCTTCAGGAGGCTCCATTCACCCACAGTACTGCATGAACTATTGAGTAATGAACAGTAACACGGGAATTGTTCAATGGATTTTCAGGATAAACCTGTCTTATTAAGTGCAGTTTGAAGAGGCTATTTTCTATCCTCATGAGATGCTGTGAGCAGAAATTATCTCCCAGACTCCCTAAGCTGAGATTTCCATTCAGGTCTGTGGGAAGCTCAGGCAGGTGAAAGTGGTGTCAGCAGCCTCTAAGGGACTTACTCAATGCAGCCTGATATTGGGAAGTTTCCACCCCACAGGGTATAGAGGGAAGTGAGTCCTTGCCATAAGAAGAGTAAATTGGCCAAAGTGTTTAACACAGATGACAATGTCTACTTAGTGATTGAGTAGAAACAGATATAAATTAAATGTGGTGTACTGAAGAGTTGCAGTGAAATATCTAACATAAAAATTAAGCAATTACAATAAAACCCCCCACAATTAAATCTCAACATAAGGTCACTAGTTCAATTGAATAATGTTTGAATAACATATTAATATATATATATATATATATATATATATATATATATATATATATATATGTATATGGCTGAAACCAGAAGTAACCATCAAAATAAATCTTCTACTGCATATATTTGCCTGTTGTGTTTGAAGGGGGTTTTGTCATTGAGACGTGAAGCTAAGACATGCACTAGATATCTTCTTCAAAAGTTTTTATGAAAAATAGCTGCAGGCTGAATAATTCTCCAAAGTGAGGGTTGGTTTCTTGTAGCCTCGTTATGCTGTGTGCTGAAGGAATCTGCAACGATATGGAACTTTTCCTGGTCCTGGATTATCAGTCCATTAACCTAGGAGAAGTGTGTGCTCTCTGCTTACCCCGCCCATGTGGTCTCTGAGAGCCCTCCAGGAAAGACACACAGGGACCACTGGCAAAGGCAGGAACAAAGAGGAAGTTTAATCAGGGGTACAGGTTTATATGGACTTTGGAGGGGGATACAAATTCACCAATAAGGGACAAGAGGGAAGTCTGGATTTGTGCCAATGGGAGTAAGGGGATTTACATTCAATGGGAGGGGGTTACAGGAAATATGAGGTCACTGTCCTTCTCCCAGACCCCTGGCCTGGCAGGTGTTTATGGGAAGAAGAAGCAATGACTATGCAGTTTTTCCATTTAGTAAATTTAAACCACATTAAAAACATCAGTTGTTAAAGCATTCTCAGTGGCTGGCGTATTTTCTTCATCCATCCATTTCTGGCATGACATTCTCCAAGCCATATATTGAGAATGCATTGCCACACCAAAGCATTTTGGTTGGGGGTGAAGGGGCAGGAAAAAGTAAAAGACTACCAACAAGAAACACTTACATGGCAAGGAGAAGTAAAACAGTAGAATTAAAAACAAAAACCCAAACAACTAAAACCTCAAAATACACCCTTTTCCTACAGTTTTATCTAACTTGCAACAACATCGCTTTCCATTTTGTGAGTTTGTGTGGGGTTGTGTACAGGGGACAGCATCCGCTGCGTATGTTTATCAGAGGGACAAGCCTAGCAGCCCTGGGCCAGTGGCCCTGACTCCACTTGCTCTGAGTAGTTATGGGTGAACTGAAAATATTGCTAAAAAGGGCAAACGTAATCCTACTAGCAAATGGCAAGTTAATAGTGCAACCTGGCTGGGCTGAAGTCAACCACTTATCTGCTGTGGACCAAGCTGGGTTTTAATGACAGGCAGGAGCATTTTGTACTTGTTTAGAAGATGTAGGAGAGGCTTGGCCCCAGCCCCTGCACATGCACGACCTCACATTAGGACCTAGCAAGCTAGCAAGGTCAGGATGACCTTGGGGCAGCCAGAAGGAGAAGTAAACAACCCCAGAACCGAAAATGGGCCAGACAGCCTGTCACCAGAGGTTGGGCTGCCCAGCGCGTGGCTAGGTCGTTGTAGCTGGCTTTCAGCCAATGAAAAGAGACCCTTGCCTCATGCACAGACCTCTTGACCTATCCCTAAGCTGTCCCAGTTCACGTGTACCCCAGAAAACATTACATAAGCTGTTCACCCCCCCCCCCAATAAAGTTATGCTGAATGTTCTTTTAACCTTTTGGAGCCTGGACCTTTATCTCTGTGAGAATTCACCCAGGTATCCGGACGCTGAAATCCGGGGTCACGTCAGAGATGGGCAGGCCGGGATGCTGAAAAACCTCTTGCTGATACAACAACAGCTGAGCTTTTTCCCTACAAGAAGATGAGTTCATTTAAAGAAAAATCCTTCAGGACACAGACTACTTCATCCCCACCTTAGCCTCAAACTGTGCAAACTGACCAGCTGAACCCCAAGAAACTGAATAATCCCTCAAAGAGTGAGACTGGACTCCAACAGGATCAGAAGTTTCTGTTTGACCACAGAGAAATAATTTTGTTTTCTTGTCACTGTTCTGCAACTAAGAAAATCATTATTTTGTCATGAATTTACAGATAATTTCATTCATGCAACAAAAGAAAAAAACTCCAGAAAGCACGATCTCTTTGTTTGAACTCAATCATTTATTCTGCTCAATATCATTCCAGGCAGAAATTAAATATTTTTCTCTTCTCCACCTAAATAAAATGTGATTCAACACATTATGCAGTTCTAATCTATTTTGGCCAGCAACATTTTTATGCTGTTAAGGGAAAATTAATTTAACCATATATGCACAGGAATATCATCATATGGTGCATGGAAGATAAAATCTCACAAGGCATTTGGCTCATGAATGTGGCTTCCAGGAGAATGTTCATTTCAAATTGCATTTTCCCCCCAATAGATTCTTAATTTGCCTTGTTCTATATGGTTTCCAGTTATCATTTTGTATGGCAATAAAAATCAGTGAAGCAGCAAAAGCTTACAGGCTTCTGCCTAGGTTCGATTTATATTATGACTGGCACAATATCCTTGGTCTGCATAATTGAAATTCATTCATCTCCCACTGTTTATAATGCAGTCATAAAGTGCATTATGTAGTTATTGATAAACACTCGTTTTACTTCCAATAGTGTTAGGAAAAGAAATGTGCTACCTTAATTTTCTTGTTCTATGTATGCTTTACATGTATGAATTTTGTAGAGCTATGTGAAACCTCTTTATTCACCTTCTGCTTCAAAGCCTAAAAGCAGACTGATATCTCCTTATAGAGCACCATTAAAAAAACAGGTTGTGGCAAAAATTCAATTTTCCCCTAATTAGGGGAAAACCAATAAAAATGTCATTTTTCTGACACATTCCCTGTAAGAATTTTTTTATAATGACATTCATTTAAAGAAAACACTGAAGCCTCACTCAAAAAAAATCACAACTGTCCCTTTCACAAATTTAATCAGGTGGCATAGTCCTACAGTCAGGAAAAATTGCAAGCACTTCCCCTCCTCCCCTTTTTTTCTTTAGAAAAGTTATATGCTATATTTATATCACTGAAGACATCATTTTATATCCTGTTTTCCCCTTAATTGTCCCCTTTTCCTCAAGGTATAATTAAGCAAAATAATATTTCCGTAAAAGCTGTATTAATTCTGGTGAGGGTCATTAGATTGACAGCTTTGAAGTAAAGAAATTTTCATTTACCCTACAAGAAACCAGGAGAAAAGCAATAATATGCCTTTATCCTAACCCTGAATGAACCACTTCTGAAGATTGTTCAGAGTAAATACAGTCTTGAGGGCCAGCTCCAGTTCATGACTCCTCTCTGGGAGTGCTTGAAAGGATCAATAGAATTTCCTGTACAATGAGAATTCAATAACATGTCCCTTTCTATAAGGGATGTGCCTGTCTCCAAAAAAGCTTATTTCATACCAACCAAATCTAAGTCATGGAAAGGTCATCACTTTAATTTAGCTCTGGGTTGTACTGAGTGTGTTTGAAGTCCTGTTTTCAAAAATGTGGCATTTTACTGCACCAGAACTTCAATTTACCACATGAAGTTTTCAGTAGGTTTTACTCTATGGTGGAAAAGTCAACTAATTTATTGCATTCCTTGGCTTGAACTGGAGCTCTTACAGAGATGTTTCAGACCAGCATTTAGACTTGGCAACCTTCTGCACTGTGTCACTTTGGAATCTGTATCCACAACTCCCAATGTATCCTACTTCTTCATAAATGACAAAAATGAGAACTGATACATTTTGTGCCTAAAAATATTGCTGAAAGTTACTGCAAGGGTAGGGTGGAGAAAGTCTTGTTGTTCACTGCTTGTCCGAATTTCTTGAGGAAAAGAGAGGCAGTGATGAAGGGAGAGAAGACTCCCCTTTCCATAGCAACTAAACTCACTGTTCAAAGCCTTGACTCAAGCACTGAACACAAACACTGGCCTTTGCAGCAGGCTATGGCACTAGAGACAGCATCTCTCTTCTGCTGCTGCTTCTTTGATATCTTTGGGGACAAAAACCACGACCAACCAAGCAAAAAAACCCCAAAACCTCAAAACCAAAACAAACCCACACCTCCCCCCAAAAAACACCCACCAACCAACCAAAAAACCACAACCAACCAAACAAAAAAACCAGATCTTGAAGATTTCCTCTTCACAAAAAACCATAGATAATTACTCCGCTATACTGATATTTATCTCTGGAGATGTTTCACCTGTGAATTTGAGGTAAGTGTCTTTATGAGTTAATGCAACCTGGTACCTCTTGAAATCTTCTGACCAAACCTCCTCTTCTAGTAATCTAGAGGATTGTTTTATGGTGTTCAAATGCCATTCCTGATACATAGAGAGTAATTGCTATTTGCACATAGCTGTTTCAAATGGACCTTACCAGTATTGCTCTTTAAAATGAAGCTGATGGATTTACAGTATCCTGTGAGGCAGCTTCAGCTGCTGTGCTCACAAGTGTACATCGACTATGCTACTTGCTTTGATTTCTTGACATTGAACAAAAGATTGAGAGGGTGCATTGGGAAGTGATTGATACAACAGCATACCACACCACTGTTTTCAGGTACCAGGTCCCTTTCATGGGATTTCCTGTCGGGTTTTTTTTGCAGTATTTCATTTCAGTATGCTAGCCCCAGGGCCTTCCTCCATGCCAGCAGTGATGCTCTCAGGACAGGACAAGCTCCCAGGCATTTAAGAGTTGGATGCCAAGAGCAGAAACTCTGGAGACAAGAAAACATCAAGAATAAGATGCTCTTGAAAGTAGCTCTAGCAAGGAGCCACCTCACGCTCCTTGGTCGCAGCATTTATGACTACGGGAACTTGCTGGGATGGTGAGATGAGGAAACCAAAAACATGCCAGGGAGAAGTTTTTTGGGGGCAGAGCTGTGCTCTGGTTGTCCCTTTCACAGTGATGAGGTGACACCAGCACCACTGAGTAGATACTGGTTCACTCTACCATGACTGGAGTTGTGCTCTAGTTGGATTTGAACCATGAGGTATTGGAACTGAGGCTGGGATAGCCTATTTTTTTGCTAGCTAGTGAAGTCTGGAAAACAAAGATTCCCCTGATCATCCATCTCACCCACAACTGGGGGAAAAAAAGGAACTAATTTTGTTTCATGTATGGAAAACTCTACATTTAGGATGGTAAGAAGCTGAAGCTTGAAGTGGCATATGGTAATTTCCTTTTTCACATATTGAAAAGTAACATTCAGTTGTATAAATATTTTTCCTTCCTCAGATTAAACTAAAAGCTGGGTTTCTCAATGACTGGCCATCTTTAAATTACTTGGGCTATTCAAACATGTATTTGAACTTCTGCATGAATCTTTTGCAAACATTTAATGACTTATTTTTTTAAAAAAGTTCTTTTACTTACCAAGTGCTGGAAGTCTCTTTCCCTCTCCTATCCTTTATTTGATTTTCTCTTTTTAATCCTTACACCTTGTACATGCCATCTTCATTGACAAATGCTTGTGTGAGCAGCTCTCTGTGATTTTTTGGCTCAAGAAATACAACAGAGCATACTTAGGGCACTGCAAAACTGAGCACAGAAAATTATAGGACAACCAGTGACAAATACACAATGTAGAAGGAACATATTTGAATGTTTAGAGCTTAAAAAGAGACAACTTGTATTGGTTTTTTTCCCTAGCACTTGCTCTTCTCCACCCCTAGAGAATACAATTTTTTTTTGTCATTCAAATTTATAGCATGTTGATTTATTAGTGTTGACCTTGCCTTTCCCGTCTTAGCTCTGAAATTTTGTTGCTTATAGTACAAAGCAATATTCCAATGGCTTACCAAATTCTAAAAAATTACTGGGAAAAATGGAAATTTCTCCCTTGCCATCTCCAAAAAAGTTGAAAATAATCACTGACTCTGCATGGGAATAACACAAAAACTCTTCTGAAAATTCAGGTACATTGAAGATTAATGTAATTCAGCATGTAGTTCTCAAGACACTCTAGCATGTACTAAAAAAAATTACCTGCTTTCAATAATTCAAAAAAACAAAAAAGCATTTTCAATTTAAAAAGACATGCTGCAGAAAGGGATCGGTGAAGGTCAATGACAGAAGATTTTATGACCTTTTAAAAATGTTTTTCTAGGAAGAAAGTAGTTACACACAAGAGTTATTAAAAACTAGTGGGTAAGCTCTCAAGTCAGTGGTTTGCTTGTGATTTACAAGACTCTACTGAAAGTAAGAATCTGGCCTTTGTAGCCCATTTATTTACAAATTGAAGTGGAAGAGATGAACATACTTTAGCACTTTACTGGTATCACAACCAAATGTACAAGCCTTCCTCCCCTATCCTGCAACAATACTGACTGATTGAATGTGCAGTCCATTTATGAGATGATCACACTGTAGTTGTACTTCATCAAAGGTGATGACAGCCACAAGGAACAAGGTTTTTGGATGATTCATTGCTTTGGAGGCTAACTGTGCAGTAGTTGATGGGGACAGCTTAGCTGATGCCCAGAAAAACACTACCGATACTTTTTGGGGGTTATTTAGCCTCGTGAAAAGGAGGCTCAGGGGAAACTTTATCTATCTCTCTATCTACCTGACAGGAGGTTGCAGACAGGTGAGGATTGGTGGGTTGGTCTCTTCTACCAGGCAACAAATGACAAGACAGGAGTAAATGGCCTCAAGTTGCCCCAGGAAAGGTTTAGATTGGGTATTATGAAAAGTTTCTTTACTCAATCAGTGGTCAGGCATCAGAATAGGCTGCCCAGGAATGTGGAGGAATGTCCATCCCTCAAAGTGTTCATAAGATGTCTGGATGTGGCACATGGGGATATGGTTTAGTAGGGAACACAGCAGTGCTGGGTTACCAGTTGGACTAGAGGATCCTCGAAGTCATTTCTAACCTTAGTGATGCTATGATTCTAAAGCTAGAGACCTGAGAAAACTTTCTGGCCTGCTAAACCAAAACTCTCAATGACTAGTCTGAACAAGCATGGCAGTGACTGGTTACTTGAAACCAACATTTGAAAGAAATAGTTTTCTCTCTTTCAGGTTATCAAGGAAAGCCTTGAATGGGTTAGGAGCCCGTCTAGGAAAACACTATGACAGTGAAGCTTCACAGCTTGCATTCAGTCCTTTTCATGCATTCATATCACTAAATATACATGAAGATCCACAGAGATAGGTGTCCAGATATAGAACATGTCTAGGGAGCAGTAAGTCCATGTAGAAAGCTGTGCAGCATACAGGGTGAAAAGAAAGTTGTATGGCACCCAATCGTGTGATAAACTACTGACAAATGCAACTAGGGAAAAAAAAGAATTTTTAAAAGCTACAGTTGTGAGTCTGCAAAAGGACATTTGGATTCTCTCATCCCAACACTATATATCCAGGCACTGGACATGACCCAGTAAGTATATTATCAGAGCCTCTTCTAACTGCACCACAGCATCTCTTGACTTCTGAATGCATAAAAGAGCCACATCCACAATAAGAACTGTTAACTGTTTCCAATGAATAATTCAACAAGCTCCAGTCAGGAAACCCACAACAAGCACTGCAAGGAAGGTGAAGTATTTTTGCTGCCCATCATTATGTATGTTCATGATGCCACAGGGATTTTTCAATTATTGAACAGTGTAGAATTGCCTTTGTGTGTAGAAATTGTCAGTTTGAATTGAGTGGCTTTTATACATTCATTTATGTTTGCCAAAGGCTGCTTAACATGAGCTTGGCTTTTTACTCCTTTGCCACATGAAGGTGCAGATCAAAAGTACTGAATGATTACTAACATTTTATGGAGCATCTTAGGCTGGATTCTTTAACTGCCATGATATTTCCAATAATTTCTTCGGATATTTTCTTATCAGAAAAAGCCCTATTAATTTTGTTTTTATTCACCAACCTAAAAATGATAAACAATGGCTAATGCTACAGAAGTTTAAGTGTCACAAGTAACAACAAATGAAAGGTGAAGTAGCTAGCGTTAAATTCATAAGCTTAACTGGAAAATGTTGCTGCTTTTATTTAATTCATATTGAAAATCAACCCACAGCTTAAGAAGGAGCTGTCTTTTCAATTTACAAAGAGTATGAGAACAGTGTTTTGAGCAGGCAATGATATTTTGCATGCAGATAACCTGAGCTTCAGTTTGGTGATATAAATGACTTGTTTAGCTAGTAATGACAGAAATTAAGGAGTTCCTGATGTGTGAGATTAAAGGCAAGCATTTACAATTTTCTGGGGCACCAGCAAGAATAGAAACACACTTGTAAATTACTGTTATGTGTATTGTGTGGCAAGAGCCATTGCATTTAATTTATTTGTGAGTTGTAAGGAAGAAATTTAAGTTTTATTCTATAGTTATAGTTGTGGTGTAATCAAGCCTGTGCCTATTGTATATCCAGTGTCTTTATGTCCTCAATTCCTTGGATTGCAAGATTTTTAGCAAATTCCTGGTTAGATTTTGCACAAAAGAATCAATTGACTGGAAAGACAAAAATGGATATAGGGCACAGTGTTGACCCAACTCCTAGTCAGCATTACAGCAACACACATTACTAGCTCTCTGAGCAGCTATTCAGGAAGGAATTTTGGAAAATGTTGGATTACCCCAGCTAGATCCCTGCTATGGGTAGAGCAACGTCTGTGTTCAGTGTGCTGATAAGAATCCTAGGTGGAGATCTAGCTGTCCCACGGACTCCCCAGACAGGTCCTGCTGCAAATTGACCAAGTTCTGCATAGCTGAGACTCTTGAAAATAATAGAAATATTTCCTGCAGGTGCAGAAATGATCACTGTCTCTGGAACAGTTTGGTGCTTTGTGTTTAAATAATCAATAACAATGGATCCAATGCTGGCACAAAGGCTCTTACAATGGAGAATCCTGTTGCCATCCAGACTACAAACAGTCATTCTGTTCAAGAGATTTGAGTCACCAAGTGGCCATTATTACCCTTACTCAAAGGGTACTCAAACCAATCACTGTGATCACTTTTCAAATTTGGTTTTGTTTTGATCTGTTTTTAAGCACTTTGTCCATATGTGCATGGCCTGAGTGCAGTAAGACTGAACATATAGCACTCCTCTTAATGGTTTCTCCATTGGATCAGATAGTTTGTCCATATGCTAAAAGTCTTATCCTAAATGGAATATTCTATTAGTCAGAAAAATGCAACTGATTGAGAAAATGGCACCACAGTTTTATAAGAAAACAGAACTGAGAAATGTGAAGTGACAGGTTTGTTGAACCAGAGCATCCCAAAAGGGTACTCTATTTCATAACTTCCATATCATCAACATCTACATATATCATGATAGCAAGCCACTGTCAACAAGGCAGTGACAAAAATCACAAACAGAAACTTTTCTGGAAAGTTCTATTAACTTAAATTTACAAATAATCTCCATAGCCTAAAATCAAAGAGAATAGCTCCTTCCAAAGACAATACACACTTTCCTAATTGTTTACTAACTGACATAGAACAAAATGATTCCTGTAGAGCTGAACACTGTTACCTTTCTTAACTCTAAAATAAACTTCAAGTTTCCTGAAGTGATTTAGTTTCCATGGAGAAAAAGTTAATAATTAACAATGTTCTGTCCCTCAGTAAGACCTGAGAGACAACTTACTGATTATGATTAAGCTTAACTGAATATGATAAACTCCAAAACATAAATTCAACCAACTTATTCCGAAAATATGGTTGAATAGTTCAACAATTGTGTACAAAAACTATTTTTTTT